>NW_027016970.1:0-341477 GCF_036013445.1 Caloenas nicobarica
CCCGACAGAGCCCGACAGGGCAGGCCCGACAGAGCCCGACAGAGCCCGACAGAGCCCGACAGAGCCCGACAGGGCCCAGTAGAGCCCGACAGAGCCCGACAGAGCCCGACCAGAGCCCGACAGGGCCCGACAGGGCCCGACAGAGCCCGACAGAGCCCGACAGAGCCCAGTAGAGCTCGACAGAGCCCGACAGAGCCCGACAGGGCCCGACAGAGCCCGACAGAGCCCGACAGGCCCGACAGGGCCCGACAGGGCTCAGTAGAGCCCGACAGAGCCCGACAGGGCCCGACAGAGCCCGACAGAGCCCGACAGGGCCCGACAGGGCCCGACAGGGCCCAGTAGAGCCCGACAGAGCCCGACAGAGCCCGACAGAGCCCGACAGGGCCCGACAGAGCCCGACAGAGCCCGACAGGGCCCAGTAGAGCCCGACAGAGCCCGACAGAGCCCGACAGAGCCCGACAGAGCCCGACAGGGCCCGACAGGGCCCGACAGAGCCCGACAGAGCCCGACAGAGCCCGACAGGGCCCAGTAGAGCCCGACAGAGCCCGACAGGGCCCGACAGGGCCCAACAGGGCCCGACAGGGCCCGACAGGGCCCGACAGGCGGCCCGACAGGGCCCGACAGAGCCCGACAGAGCTTGACAGAGCCCGACAGGGCCCGACCGAGCCCGACAGAGCCCAGTAGAGCCCGACAGAGCCCGACAGGGCCCAGTAGAGCCCAGTAGAACCCGACAGAGCCCAGTAGAGCCCCACAGAGCCCGACAGAGCCCGACAGAGCCCGACAGGGTCCGACAGGGCCCGACAGGGCCCGACAGGGCCCGACAGAAACTGACAGAGCCCGACAGAGCCCAGTAGAGCCCGACAGAGCCCGACAGAGCCCGACAGAGCCCGACAGAGCTCGACAGGGCCCGACAGGGCCCAGTAGAGCCCGACAGAGCCCGACAGGGCCCGACAGAGCCCGACAGAGCCCGACAGAGCCCGACAGGGCCCGACAGGGCCCGACAGGGCCCAGTAGAGCCCGACAGAGCCCGACAGAGCCCGACAGGGCCCGACAGAGCCCGACAGGGCCCGACCGAGCCCGACAGAGCCCAGTAGAGCCCGACAGAGCCCGACAGAGCCCGACAGAGCCCGACAGGGCCCAGTAGAGCCCAGTAGAACCCGACAGAGCCCGACAGAGCCCGACAGAGCCCGACAGGGCCCGACAGGGCCCGACAGGGCCCGAGAGGGCCCGACAGAGCCCGACAGAGCCCGACAGAGCTCGACAGGACCCGACAGGGCCCGACAGGGCCCGACAGAGCCCAACAGGGCCCGACCGAGCCTGACAGAGCCCAGTAGAGCCCGACAGAGCCCGACAGAGCCCGACAGGGCCCAGTAGAGCCCAGTAGAACCCGACAGAGCCCGACAGAGCCCGACAGGGCCCGACAGGGCCCGACAGGGCCCGACAGGGCCCGACAGAGCCCGACAGAGCCCAGTAGAGCCCGACAGAGCCCGACAGAGCCCGACAGAGCCCGACAGAGCTCGACAGGGCCCGACAGAGCCCGACAGAGCCTGACAGAGCCCGACAGAGCCCGACAGAGCCCAGTAGAGCCCGACAGAGCCCGACAGAGCCCGACAGAGCCCGACAGGGCCCGACAGGGCCCGACAGAGCCCGACAGAGCCCGACAGAGCCCGACAGAGCCCAGTAGAGCCCGACAGAGCCCGACAGAGACCGACAAAGCCCGACAGGGCCCGACAGGGCCCGATAGAGCCCGAAAGAGCCCGACAGGGCCCAGTAGAGCCCGACAGAGGCCGCCAGAACCCAACAGAGCCCGACAGGGCCCGACAGAGCCCGCCAGAGCCCAGTAGAGCTCGACAGAGCCCGACAGAGCCCGACAGGGCCCGACAGGGCCCGACAGGGCCCGACATGGCCCAGTAGAGCCCGACAGAGCTCGACAGGGCCCGACAGAGCCCGACAGAGCCCGACAGGGCCCGACAGGGCCCGACAGGGCCCGACAGAGCCCGACAGGGCCCAGTAGAGCCCGACAGAGCCGACAGGGCCCGACAGAGCCCGACAGGGCCCAGTAGAGCCCGACAGAGCCCGACAGGGCCCGACAGGGCCCGAAAGAGCCCGACAGAACCCGACAGAGCCCGACAGAGCCCAGTAGAGCCCGACAGAGCCTGACAGAGCCCGACAGAGCCCGACAGGGCCCAGTAGAGCCCGACAGAGCCCGACAGAGCCCGGCAGAGCCCGACAGGGCCCGACAGAGCCCGACAGGGCCCGACAGAGCCCGACAGAGCCCGACAGAGCCCGCAGGGCCCAGTACAGCCCGACAGAGCCCGACAGGGCCCGACAGAGCCCGACAAAGCCCGACAGGGCCCGACAGGGCCCGACAGAGCCCGACAGGGCCCGACAAAGCCCGACAGAGCCCGGACAGGGCCCGACAGAGCCCGACAGAGCCCGACAGAGCCGGACAGGCCCGACAGGGCCCGACAGGGCCCGACAGAGCCCAGTAGAGCTCGACAGAGCCCGACAGAGCCCGAAAGGGCCCGACAGAGCCCGACAGGGCCCGACAGGGCCCGACAGGGCCCAGTAGAGCCCGACAGAGCCCGACAGGGCCCGACAGGGCCCGACAGAGCCCGACAGAGCCCGACAGGGCCCGACAGGGCCCGACAGGGCCCAGTAGAGCCCGACAGAGCCCGACAGAGCCCGACAGGGCCCGACAGAGCCCGACAGAGCCCGACAGAGCCCGACAGAGCCCGACAGGGCCCAGTAGAGCCCGACAGAGCCCGACAGAGCCCGACAGAGCCCGACAGGGCCCGACAGGGCCCCGACAGAGCCCGACAGAGCCCGACAGAGCCCAGTAGAGCTCGACAGAGCCCGACAGAGCCCGACAGGGCCCGACAGAGCCCGACAGAGCCCGACAGGGCCCGACAGGGCCCGACAGGGCTCAGTAGAGCCCGACAGAGCCCGACAGGGCCCGACAGAGCCCGACAGAGCCCGACAGGGCCCGACAGGGCCCAGTAGAGCCCGACAGAGCCCGACAGAGCCCGACAGAGCCCGACAGAGCCCGACAGGGCCCGACAGAGCCCGACAGAGCCCGACAGGGCCCAGTAGAGCCCGACAGAGCCCGACAGAGCCCGACAGAGCCCGACAGAGCCCGACAGGGCCCGACAGAGCCCGACAGAGCCCGACAGAGCCCGACAGGGCCCAGTAGAGCCCGACAGAGCCCGACAGGGCCCAGTAGAGCCCGACAGAGCCCGACAGGGCCCGACAGGGCCCAACAGGGCCCGACAGGGCCCGACAGGGCCCGACAGAGCCCGACAGAGCCCGACAGAGCCCGACAGAGCTTGACAGAGCCCGACAGGGCCCGACCGAGCCCGACAGAGCCCAGTAGAGCCCGACAGAGCCCGACAGGGCCCAGTAGAGCCCAGTAGAACCCGACAGAGCCCAGTAGAGCCCCACAGAGCCCGACAGAGCCCGACAGAGCCCGACAGGGTCCGACAGGGCCCGACAGGGCCCGACAGGGCCCGACAGAAACTGACAGAGCCCGACAGAGCCCAGTAGAGCCCGACAGAGCCCGACAGAGCCCGACAGAGCCCGACAGAGCTCGACAGGGCCCGACAGGGCCCAGTAGAGCCCGACAGAGCCCGACAGGGCCCGACAGAGCCCGACAGAGCCCGACAGAGCCCGACAGGGCCCGACAGGGCCCTGTAGAGCTCGACAGAGCCCGACAGAGCCCGACAGGGCCCGACAGGGCCCGACAGGGCCCAGTAGAGCCCGACAGAGCCCGACAGAGCCCGACAGGCCCGACAGGGCCCGACAGAGCCCGACAGGGCCCGACAGGGCCCGACAGAGACCAGTAGAGCCCGACAGAGCCCGACAGAGCCCGACAGAGCCCGACAGAGCCCGACAGGGCCCGACCGAGCCCGACAGAGCCCAGTAGAGCCCGACAGAGCCCGACAGAGCCCGACAGAGCCCGACAGGGCCCAGTAGAGCCCAGTAGAACCCGACAGAGCCCGACAGAGCCCGACAGAGCCCGACAGGGCCCGACAGGGCCCGACAGGGCCCGAGAGGGCCCGAGAGGGCCCGACAGAGCCCGACAGAGCCCGACAGAGCTCGACAGGACCCGACAGGTCCCGACAGGGCGCGACAGAGCCCAACAGGGCCCGACCGAGCCCGACAGAGCCCAGTAGAGCCCGACAGAGCCCGACAGAGCCCGGACAGGGCCCAGTAGAGCCCAGTAGAACCCGACAGAGCCCGACAGAGCCCCGACAGGGCCCGACAGGGCCCGACAGGGCCCGACAGGGCCCGACAGAGCCCGACAGAGCCCAGTAGAGCCCGACAGAGCCCGACAGAGCCCGACAGAGCCCGACAGAGCTCGACAGGGCCCGACAGAGCCCGACAGAGCCCGACAGAGCCCGACAGAGCCCAGTAGAGCCCGACAGAGCCCGACAGAGCCCGACAGAGCCCGACAGAGCCCGACAGGGCCGACAGAGCCCGACAGAGCCCGACAGAGCCCGACAGAGCCCAGTAGAGCCCGACAGAGCCCGACAGAGACCGACAAAGCCCGACAGGGCCCGACAGGGCCCGACAGGGCCCGATAGAGCCCGAAAGAGCCCGACAGGGCCCAGTAGAGCCCGACAGAGCCCGCCAGAACCCAACAGAGCCCGACAGGGCCGACAGAGCCCGCCAGAGCCCAGTAGAGCTCGACAGAGCCCGACAGAGCCTGACAGGGCCCGACAGGGCCCGACAGGGCCCGACATGGCCCAGTAGAGCCCGACAGAGCTCGACAGGGCCCGACAGAGCACGACAGAGCCCGACAGGGCCCGACAGGGCCCGACAGGGACCGACAGGGCCCGACAGGGCCCAGTAGAGCCCGACAGAGCCCGACAGAGCCCGACAGGGCCCGACAGAGCCCGACAGGGCCCAGTAGAGCCCGACAGAGCCCGACAGAGCCCGACAGGGCCCGACAGGGCCCGACAGGGCCCGACAGGGCCCAGTAGAGCCCGGCAGAGCCCGACAGAGCCCGACAGGGCCCGACAGGGCCCGACAGGGCCCGACAGAGCCCGACAGAGCCCGACAGAGACCAGTAGAGCCCGACAGAGCCCGACAGAGCCCGACAGAGCCCGACAGGGCCCGACAGGGCCCGACAGGGCCCGACAGGGCCCGACAGAGCCCAGTAGAGCCCGACAGAGCCCGACAGAGCCCGACAGGGCTCAGTAGAGCCCAGTAGAGCCCGACAGAGCCCGACAGAGCCCGACAGGGCCCGACAGGGCCCGACAGAGCCCGACAGAGCCCGACAGGGCCCGACAGGGCCCGACAGAGACCGACAGAGACCGACAGAGACCGACAGAGACCGACAGGGCCCGACAGGGCCCGACAGAGCCCGACAGAGCCCGACAGAGCCCGACAGGGCCCGACAGGGCCCGAAAGAGCCCGACAGAACCCGACAGAGCCCGACAGAGCCCAGTAGAGCCCGACAGAGCCTGACAGAGCCCGACAGAGCCCGACAGGGCCCAGTAGAGCCCGACAGAGCCCGACAGAGCCCGGCAGAGCCCGACAGGGCCCGACAGAGACCGACAGGGCCCGACAGAGCCCGACAGAGCCCGACAGGGCCCAGTACAGCCCGACAGAGCCCGACAGGGCCCGACAGAGCCCGACAAAGCCCGACAGGGCCCGACAGGGCCCGACAGGGCCCGACAAAGCCCGACAGAGCCCGACAGGGCCCGACAGGGCCCGACAGAGCCCGACAGAGCCCGACAGGGCCCAGTAGAGCCCGACAGAGCCCGACAGAGCCCGACAGAGCCCGACAGGGCCCGACAGGGCCCGACAGAGCCCAGTAGAGCTCGACAGAGCCCGACAGAGCCCGACAGGGCCCGACAGAGCCCGACAGGGCCCGACAGGGCCCGACAGGGCCCAGTAGAGCCCGACAGAGCCCGACAGGGCCCGACAGGGCCCAGTAGAGCCCGACAGAGCCCGACAGAGCCCGACAGAGCCCGACAGGGCCCGACAGAGCCCGACAGGGCCCGACAGGGCCCGACAGAGCCCGACAGGGCCCAGTAGAGCCCGACAGAGCCCGACAGGGCCCGACAGAGCCCGACAGGGCCCGACAGAGCCCGACAGAGCCCAGTAGAGCTCGACAGAGCCCGACAGAGCCCGACAGGGCCCGACAGAGCCCGACAGGGCCCGACAGGGCCCGACAGGGCCCAGTAGAGCCCGACAGAGCCCGACAGGGCCCGACAGGGACCGACAGAGCCCGATAGAGCCCGACAGGGCCCGACAGGGTCCGACAGGGCCGGACAGGGCCCGACAGGCCCAGTAGAGACCGACAGAGCCCGACAGAGCCCGACAGAGCCCGACAGAGCCCGACAGGGCCCAGTAGAGCCCGACAGAGCCCGACAGAGCCCGACAGGGCCCGACAGAGCCCGACAGGGCCCGACAGGGCCCGACAGAGCCCGACAGGGCCCAGAAGAGCCCGACAGAGCCCGACAGAGCCCGACAGGGCCCGACAGGGCCCGACAGAGCCCGACAGAGACCAGTAGAGCCCGACAGAGCCCTACAGAGCCCGACAGAGCTTGACAGAGCCCGACAGGGCCCGACCGAGCCCGACAGAGCCCGACAGGGCCCAGTAGAGCCCAGTAGAACCCGACAGAGCCCAGTAGAGCCCGACAGAGCCCGACAGAGCCCGACAGAGCCCGACAGGGCCCGACAGGGCCCGACAGAGCCCGACAGAGCCCGACAGGGCCCGACAGGGCCCAGTAGAGCCCGACAGAGCCCGACAGGGAACGACAGAGCCCGACAGAGCCCGACAGGGCCCGACAGGGCCCGACAGGGCCCGACAGGGCCCGACAGGGCCCGAAAGAGCCCGACAGAGCCCGACAGAGACCAGTAGAGCCCGACAGAGCCCGACAGAGCTTGACAGAGCCCGACAGAGCCCAGTAGAGCCCGACAGAGCCCGACAGGGCCCAGTAGAACCCGACAGAGCCCAGTAGAGCCCGACAGAGCCCGACAGAGCCCGACAGGGCCCGACAGGGCCCGACAGAGCCCGACAGAGCCCAACAGAACCCGACAGAGCCCGACAGAGCCCAGTAGAGCCCGACAGAGCCCGACAGAGCCCGACAGAGCCCGACAGAGCCCGACAGAGCTCGACAGGGCCCGACAGGGCCCAGTAGAGCCCGACAGAGCCCGACAGGGCCCGACAGAGCCCGACAGAGCCCGACAGGGCCCGACAGAGCCCGACAGAGCCCGACAGGGCCCGAAAGAGCCCGACAGAGCCCGACAGGGCCCAGTAGAGCCCGGCAGAGCCCGACAGAGCCCGACAGGGCCCGACAGGGCCCGACAGAGCCCAGTAGAGCTCGACAGAGCCCGACAGAGCCCGACAGGGCCCGACAGGGCCCGACAGGGCCCAGTAGAGCCCGACAGAGCCCGACAGAGCCCGACAGGGCCCGACAGAGCCCGACAGAGCCCGACAGGGCCCGACAGGGCCCGACAGAGACCAGTAGAGCCCGACAGAGCCCGACAGAGCCCGACAGAGCCCAACAGGGCCCGACCGAGCCCGACAGAGCCCAGTAGAGCCCGACAGAGCCCGACAGAGCCCGACAGAGCCCGACAGGGCCCAGTAGAGCCCAGTAGAACCCGACAGAGCCCGACAGAGCCCGACAGGGCCCGACAGGGCCCGACAGGGCCCGACAGAGCCCGACAGAGCCCGACAGAGCCCGACAGAGCCCGACAGAGCTCGACAGGGCCCGACAGAGCCCGACAGAGCCCGACAGGGCCCGACAGAGCCCGACAGAGCCCAGTAGAGCCCGACAGAGCCCGACAGAGCCCGACAGAGCCCGACAGGGCCCAGTAGAGCCCGACAGAGCCCGACAGAGCCCGACAGAGCCCGACAGGGCCCGACAGAGCCCGACAGAGCCCGACAGAGCCCGACAGAGCCCGACAGGGCCCGACAGAACCCGACAGAGCCCGACAGAGCCCAGTAGAGCCCGACAGAGCCCGACAGAGCCCGACAGAGCCCGACAGAGCCCGACAGAGCTCGACAGGGCCCGACAGAGCCCGACAGAGCCCGACAGAGCCCGACAGAGCCCGACAGAACCCGACAGAGCCCAGTAGAGCCCGACAGAGCCCGACAGAGCCCGACAGGGCCCGACAGGGCCCGACAGAGCCCGACAGGGCCCGACAGAGCCCGACAGAGCCCAGTAGAGCCCGACAGAGCCCGACAGAGCCCGACAGAGACCGACAGAGCCCGACAGGGCCCGACAGGGCCCGACAGGTCCCGATAGAGCCCGACAGAGCCCGACAGGGCCCAGTAGAGCCCGACAGAGCCCGCCAGAGCCCAACAGAGCTTGACAGAGCCCGACAGGGCCCGACAGGGCCCAGTAGAGCTCGACAGAGCCCGACAGAGCCCGACAGGGCCCGACAGGGCCCGACAGAGCCCGACATGGCCCAGTAGAGCCCGACAGAGCTCGACAGGGCCCGACAGAGCCCGACAGAGCCCGACAGAGCCCGACAGGGCCCGACAGGGCCCGACAGAGCCCGACAGAGCCCGACAGAGCCCGACAGGGCCCGACAAAGCCCGACAGAGCCCGACAGGGCCCGACAGGGCCCGACAGAGCCCGACAGAGCCCGACAGGGCCCGACAGGGCCCGACAGGGCCCGACAGGGCCCGACAGAGCCCAGTAGAGCTCGACAGAGCCCGACAGAGCCCGAAAGGGCCCGACAGAGCCCGACAGGGCCCGACAGGGCCCAGTAGAGCCCGACAGAGCCCGACAGGGCCCGACAGGGCCCGACAGAGCCCGACAGAGCCCGACAGGGCCCGACAGGGCCCGACAGGGCCCAGTAGAGCCCGACAGAGCCCGACAGAGCCCGACAGAGCCCGACAGAGCCCGACAGAGCCCGACAGAGCCCGACAGAGCCCGACAGGGCCCAGTAGAGCCCGACAGAGCCCGACAGAGCCCGACAGAGCCCGACAGGGCCCGACAGGGCCCGACAGAGCCCGACAGAGCCCGACAGAGCCCAGTAGAGCTCGACAGAGCCCGACAGATTCCGACAGGGCCCGACAGAGCCCGACAGGGCCCGACAGGGCCCGACAGGGCCCAGTAGAGCCCGACAGAGCCCGACAGGGCCCGACAGGGCCCGACAGAGCCCGACAGGGCCCGACAGGGCCCGACAGGGCCCAGTAGAGCCCGACAGAGCCCGACAGAGCCCGACAGAGCCCAGTAGAGCTCGACAGAGCCCGACAGAGCCCGACAGGGCCCGACAGAGCCCGACAGGGCCCGACAGGGCCCGACAGGCCCCAGTAGAGCCCGACAGAGCCCGACAGGGCCCGACAGAGCCCGACAGAGCCCGACAGAGCCCGACAGGGCCCGACAGGGTCCGACAGGGCCCGACAGGGCCCGACAGGGCCCAGTAGAGACCGACAGAGCCCGACAGAGCCCGACAGAGCCCGACAGAGCCCGACAGAGCCCGACAGAGCCCGACAGGGCCCAGTAGAGCCCGACAGAGCCCAGTAGAGCCCCACAGAGCCCGACAGAGCCCGACAGAGCCCGACAGGGCCCGACAGGGCCCGACAGGGCCCGACAGAACCTGACAGAGCCCGATAGAGCCCAGTAGAGCCCGACAGAGCCCGACAGAGCCCGACAGAGCTCGACAGGGCCCGACAGGGCCCGACAGGGCCCAGTAGAGCCCGACAGAGCCCGACAGGGCCCGACAGAGCCCGACAGAGCCCGACAGAGCCCGACAGAGCCCGACAGGGCCCGACAGAGCCCGACAGATCCCGACAGGGCCCGAAAGAGCCCGACAGAGCCCGACAGGGCCCAGTAGAGCCCGACAGAGCCCGACAGAGCCCGACAGAGCCCGACAGGGCCCGACAGGGCCCGACAGGGCCCAGTAGAGCTCGACAGAGCCCGACAGAGCCCGACAGGGCCCGACAGGGCCCGACAGGGCCCAGTAGAGCCCGACAGAGCCCGACAGAGCCCGACAGGGCCCGACAGGGCCCGACAGGGCCCGACAGAGCCCGACAGGGCCCGACAGAGACCAGTAGAGCCCGACAGAGCCCGACAGAGCCCGACAGAGCCCGACAGGGCCCGACAGAGCCCGACAGGGCCCGACAGGGCCCGACAGAGCCCGACAGGGCCCGACAGAGCCCGACAGAGCCCAGTAGAGCCCGACAGAGCCCGACAGAGCCCGACAGAGACCGACAGAGCCCGACAGAGCCCGACAGAGCTCGACAGGGCCCGACAGAGCCCGACAGAGCCCGACAGAGCCCGACAGAGCCCGACAGAACCCGACAGAGCCCAGTAGAGCCCGACAGAGCCCGACAGAGCCCGACAGGGCCCGACAGGGCCCGACAGAGCCCGACAGGGCCCGACAGAGCCCGACAGAGCCCAGTAGAGCCCGACAGAGCCCGACAGAGCCCGACAGAGACCGACAGAGCCCGACAGGGCCCGACAGGGCCCGACAGGTCCCGATAGAGCCCGACAGAGCCCGACAGGGCCCAGTAGAGCCCGACAGAGCCCGCCAGAGCCCAACAGAGCTTGACAGAGCCCGACAGGGCCCGACAGGGCCCAGTAGAGCTCGACAGAGCCCGACAGAGCCCGACAGGGCCCGACAGGGCCCGACAGAGCCCGACATGGCCCAGTAGAGCCCGACAGAGCTCGACAGGGCCCGACAGAGCCCGACAGAGCCCGACAGAGCCCGACAGGGCCCGACAGGGCCCGACAGAGCCCGACAGAGCCCGACAGAGCCCGACAGGGCCCGACAAAGCCCGACAGAGCCCGACAGGGCCCGACAGGGCCCGACAGAGCCCGACAGAGCCCGACAGGGCCCGACAGGGCCCGACAGGGCCCGACAGGGCCCGACAGAGCCCAGTAGAGCTCGACAGAGCCCGACAGAGCCCGAAAGGGCCCGACAGAGCCCGACAGGGCCCGACAGGGCCCAGTAGAGCCCGACAGAGCCCGACAGGGCCCGACAGGGCCCGACAGAGCCCGACAGAGCCCGACAGGGCCCGACAGGGCCCGACAGGGCCCAGTAGAGCCCGACAGAGCCCGACAGAGCCCGACAGAGCCCGACAGAGCCCGACAGAGCCCGACAGAGCCCGACAGAGCCCGACAGGGCCCAGTAGAGCCCGACAGAGCCCGACAGAGCCCGACAGAGCCCGACAGGGCCCGACAGGGCCCGACAGAGCCCGACAGAGCCCGACAGAGCCCAGTAGAGCTCGACAGAGCCCGACAGATTCCGACAGGGCCCGACAGAGCCCGACAGGGCCCGACAGGGCCCGACAGGGCCCAGTAGAGCCCGACAGAGCCCGACAGGGCCCGACAGGGCCCGACAGAGCCCGACAGGGCCCGACAGGGCCCGACAGGGCCCAGTAGAGCCCGACAGAGCCCGACAGAGCCCGACAGAGCCCAGTAGAGCTCGACAGAGCCCGACAGAGCCCGACAGGGCCCGACAGAGCCCGACAGGGCCCGACAGGGCCCGACAGGCCCCAGTAGAGCCCGACAGAGCCCGACAGGGCCCGACAGAGCCCGACAGAGCCCGACAGAGCCCGACAGGGCCCGACAGGGTCCGACAGGGCCCGACAGGGCCCGACAGGGCCCAGTAGAGACCGACAGAGCCCGACAGAGCCCGACAGAGCCCGACAGAGCCCGACAGAGCCCGACAGAGCCCGACAGGGCCCAGTAGAGCCCGACAGAGCCCAGTAGAGCCCCACAGAGCCCGACAGAGCCCGACAGAGCCCGACAGGGCCCGACAGGGCCCGACAGGGCCCGACAGAACCTGACAGAGCCCGATAGAGCCCAGTAGAGCCCGACAGAGCCCGACAGAGCCCGACAGAGCTCGACAGGGCCCGACAGGGCCCGACAGGGCCCAGTAGAGCCCGACAGAGCCCGACAGGGCCCGACAGAGCCCGACAGAGCCCGACAGAGCCCGACAGAGCCCGACAGGGCCCGACAGAGCCCGACAGATCCCGACAGGGCCCGAAAGAGCCCGACAGAGCCCGACAGGGCCCAGTAGAGCCCGACAGAGCCCGACAGAGCCCGACAGAGCCCGACAGGGCCCGACAGGGCCCGACAGGGCCCAGTAGAGCTCGACAGAGCCCGACAGAGCCCGACAGGGCCCGACAGGGCCCGACAGGGCCCAGTAGAGCCCGACAGAGCCCGACAGAGCCCGACAGGGCCCGACAGGGCCCGACAGGGCCCGACAGAGCCCGACAGGGCCCGACAGAGACCAGTAGAGCCCGACAGAGCCCGACAGAGCCCGACAGAGCCCGACAGGGCCCGACCGAGCCCGACAGGGCCCAGTAGAGCCCGACAGAGCCCGACAGAGCCCGACAGAGCCCGACAGAGCCCGACAGGGCCCAGTAGAGCCCAGTAGAACCCGACAGAGCCCGACAGAGCCCGACAGAGCCCGACAGGGCCCGACAGGGCCGGACAGAGCCCGACAGAGCTCGACAGGACCCGACAGGGCCCGACAGAGCCCGACAGAGCCCAACAGGGCCCGACCGAGCCCGACAGAGCCCAGTAGAACCCGACAGAGCCCGACAGAGCCCGACAGGGCCCGACAGGGCCCGACAGGGCCCGACAGAGCCCGACAGAGCCCGACAGGGCCCGACAGAGCCCGACAGGGCCCGACAGGGCCCGACAGAGCCCGACAGAACCCGACAGAGCCCAGTAGAGCCCGACAGAGCCCGACAGAGCCCGACAGAGCCCGACAGAGCCCAGTAGAGCCCGACAGAGCCCGACAGAGCCCGACAGAGCCCGACAGGGCCCGACAGGGCCCGACAGAGCCCGACAGAGCCCGACAGGGCCCGACAGGGCCCGACAGAACCCGACAGAGCCCGACAGAGCCCAGTAGAGCCCGACAGAGCCCGACAGAGCCCGACAGAGCCCGACAGAGCTCGACAGGGCCCGACAGAGCCCGACAGAGCCCGACAGAGCCCGACAGAGCCCAGTAGAGCCCGACAGAGCCCGACAGAGCCCGACAGGGCCCGACAGGGCCCGACAGGGCCCGACAGGGCCCGACAGAGCCCGACAGAGCCCAGTAGAGCCCGACAGAGCCCGACAGAGACCGACAGAGCCCGACAGGGCCCGACAGGGCCCGACAGGGCCCGATAGAGCCCGAAAGAGCCCGACAGGGCCCAGTAGAGCCCGACAGAGCCCGCCAGAGCCCAACAGAGCCCGACAGGGCCCGACAGAGCCCGCCAGAGCCCAGTAGAGCTCGACAGAGCCCGACAGAGCCCGACAGGGCCCGACAGGGCCCGACAGAGCCCGACATGGCCCAGTAGAGCCCGACAGAGCTCGACAGGGCCCGACAGAGCCCGACAGAGCCCGACAGGGCCCGACAGGGCCCGACAGGGCCCGACAGAGCCCGACAGGGCCCAGTAGAGCCCGACAGAGCCCGACAGAGCCCGACAGGGCCCGACAGAGCCCGACAGGGCCCAGTAGAGCCCGACAGAGCCCGACAGAGCCCGACAGGGCCCGACAGGGCCCAGTAGAGCCCGACAGAGCCCGACAGAGCCCGACAGGGCCCGACAGGGCCCGACAGGGCCCGACAGAGCCCGACAGAGCCCGACAGGGCCCGACAGAGACCAGTAGAGCCCGACAGAGCCCGACAGAGCCCGACAGAGCCCGACAGGGCCCGACAGGGCCCGACAGGGCCCGACAGAGCCCAGTAGAGCCCGACAGAGCCCGACAGAGCCCGACAGGGCTCAGTAGAGCCCAGTAGATCCCGACAGAGCCCGACAGAGCCCGACAGAGCCCGACAGGGCCCGACAGGGCCCGACAGAGCCCGACAGAGCCCGACAGGGCCCGACAGGGCCCGACAGAGACCGACAGAGACCGACAGAGACCGAAAGAGACCGACAGGGCCCGACAGGGCCCGACAGAGCCCGACAGAGCCCGACAGAGCCCGACAGGGCCCGACAGGGCCCGAAAGAGCCCGACAGAACCCGACAGAGCCCGACAGAGCCCGACAGAGCCCGACAGAGCCTGACAGAGCCCGACAGAGCCCGACAGGGCCCAGTAGAGCCCGACAGAGCCCGACAGAGCCCGGCAGAGCCCGACAGGGCCCGACAGAGACCGACAGGGCCCGACAGAGCCCGACAGAGCCCGACAGGGCCCAGTACAGCCCGACAGAGCCCGACAGGGCCCGACAGAGCCCGACAAAGCCCGACAGGGCCCGACAGGGCCCGACAGAGCCCGACAGGGCCCGACAAAGCCCGACAGAGTCCGACAGGGCCCGACAGGGCCCGACAGAGCCCGACAGAGCCCGACAGGGCCCAGTAGAGCCCGACAGAGCCCGACAGAGCCCGACAGGGCCCGACAGGGCCCGACAGGGCCCGACAGGGCCCGACAGAGCCCAGTAGAGCTCGACAGAGCCCGACAGAGCCCGACAGGGCCCGACAGAGCCCGACATGGCCCGACAGAGCCCGACAGGGCCCGACAGGGCCCGACAGGGCCCAGTAGAGCCCGACAGAGCCCGACAGGGCCCGACAGGGCCCAGTAGAGCCCGACAGAGCCCGACAGAGCCCAACAGGGCCCGACAGAGCCCGACAGAGCCCGACAGAGCCCGACAGAGCCCGACAGGGCCCAGTACAGCCCGACAGAGCCCGACAGGGCCCGACAGAGCCCGACAGGGCCCGACAGAGCCCGACAGAGCCCAGTAGAGCTCGACAGAGCCCGACAGAGCCCGACAGGGCCCGACAGAGCCCGACAGGGCCCGACAGGGCCCGACAGGGCCCAGTAGAGCCCGACAGAGCCCGACAGGGCCCGACAGAGCCCGACAGAGCCCGACAGAGCCCGACAGGGCCCGACAGGGTCCGACAGGGCCCGACAGGGCCCGACAGGGCCCAGTAGAGACCGACAGAGCCCGACAGAGCCCGACAGAGCCCGACAGAGCCCGACAGAGCCCGACAGGGCCCAGTAGAGCCCGACAGAGCCCGACAGAGCCCGACAGAGCCCGACAGGGCCCGACAGAGCCCGACAGGGCCCGACAGAGCCCGACAGAGCCCGACAGAGCCCGACAGAGCCCGACAGGGCCCAGTAGAGCCCGACAGAGCCCGACAGAGCCCGACAGAGCCCGACAGGGCCCGACAGAGCCCGACAGGGCCCAGTAGAGCCCGACAGAGCCCGACAGAGCCCGACATGGCCCGACAGGGCCCGACAGAGCCCGACAGAGACCAGTAGAGCCCGACAGAGCCCGACAGAGCTTGACAGAGCCCGACAGGGCCCGACCGAGCCCGACAGAGCCCGACAGGGCCCAGTAGAGCCCAGTAGAACCCGACAGAGCCCAGTAGAGCCCGACAGAGCCCGACAGAGCCCGACAGAGCCCGACAGGGCCCGACAGGGCCCGACAGGGCCCGACAGGGCCCAGTAGAGCCCGACAGAGCCCGACAGAGCCCGACAGATCCCGACAGAGCTCGACAGGGCCCGACAGGGCCCGACAGGGCCCAGTAGAGCCCGACAGAGCCCGACAGGGCCCGACAGAGCCCGACAGAGCCCGACAGGGCCCGACAGGGCCCGACAGGGCCCGACAGAGCCCGACAGAGCCCGACAGAGCCCGACAGGGCCCAGTAGAGCCCGACAGAGCCCGACAGAGCCCGACAGAGCCCGACAGGGCCCGACAGAGCCCGACAGGGCCCGACAGGGCCCGACAGGGCCCAGTAGAGCCCGACAGAGCCCGACAGAGCCCGACAGAGCCCGACAGGGCCCGACAGAGCCCGACAGAGCCCGACAGGGCCCGACAGAGACCAGTAGAGCCCGACAGAGCCCGACAGAGCCCGACAGGGCCCGACCGAGCCCGACAGAGCCCAGTAGAGCCCGACAGAGCCCGACAGAGCCCGACAGAGCCCGACAGAGCCCGACAGAGCCCAGTAGAACCCGACAGAGCCCGACAGAGCCCGACAGAGCCCGACAGGGCCCGACAGGGCCCGACAGGGCCCGACAGGGCCCGACAGAGCGCGACAGAGCCCGACAGAGCCCGACAGGGCCCGACAGAGCCCGACAGGGCCCGACAGGGCCCGACAGAACCCGACAGAGCCCGACAGAGCCCAGTAGAGCCCGACAGAGCCCGACAGAGCCCGACAGAGCCCGACAGAGCTCGACAGGGCCCGACAGAGCCCGACAGAGCCCGACAGAGCCCGACAGAGCCCAGTAGAGCCCGACAGAGCCCGACAGAGCCCGACAGGGCCCGACAGGGCCCGACAGGGCCCGACAGGGCCCGACAGAGCCCGACAGAGCCCAGTAGAGCCCGACAGAGCCCGACAGAGACCGACAGAGCCCGACAGGGCCCGACAGGGCCCGACAGGGCCCGATAGAGCCCGAAAGAGCCCGACAGGGCCCAGTAGAGCCCGACAGAGCCCGCCAGAGCCCAACAGAGCCCGACAGAGCCCGACAGAGCCCGCCAGAGCCCAGTAGAGCTCGACAGAGCCCGACAGAGCCCGACAGGGCCCGACAGGGCCCGACAGAGCCCGACATGGCCCAGTAGAGCCCGACAGAGCTCGACAGGGCCCGACAGAGCCCGACAGAGCCCGACAGGGCCCGACAGAGCCCGACAGGGCCCAGTAGAGCCCGACAGAGCCCGACAGAGCCCGACAGGGCCCGACAGAGCCCGACAGGGCCCAGTAGAGCCCGACAGAGCCCGACAGAGCCCGACAGGGCCCGACAGGGCCCAGTAGAGCCCGACAGAGCCCGACAGAGCCCGACAGGGCCCGACAGGGCCCGACAGGGCCCGACAGAGCCCGACAGAGCCCGACAGGGCCCGACAGAGACCAGTAGAGCCCGACAGAGCCCGACAGGGCCCGACAGGGTCCGACAGGGCCCGACAGGGCCCGACAGGGCCCAGTAGAGACCGACAGAGCCCGACAGAGCCCGACAGAGCCCGACAGAGCCCGACAGAGCCCGACAGAGCCCGACAGAGCCCGACAGAGCCCGACAGAGCCCGACAGAGCCCGACAGGGCCCGACAGAGCCCGACAGAGCCCGACAGAGCCCGACAGAGCCCGACAGGGCCCAGTAGAGCCCGACAGAGCCCGACAGAGCCCGACAGAGCCCGACAGGGCCCGACAGAGCCCGACAGGGCCCAGTAGAGCCCGACAGAGCCCGACAGAGCCCGACATGGTCCGACAGGGCCCGACAGAGCCCGACAGAGACCAGTAGAGCCCGACAGAGCCCGACAGAGCTTGACAGAGCCCGACAGGGCCCGACCGAGCCCGACAGAGCCCGACAGGGCCCAGTAGAGCCCAGTAGAACCCGACAGAGCCCAGTAGAGCCCGACAGAGCCCGACAGAGCCCGACAGAGCCCGACAGGGCCCGACAGGGCCCGACAGGGCCCGACAGGGCCCAGTAGAGCCCGACAGAGCCCGACAGAGCCCGACAGATCCCGACAGAGCTCGACAGGGCCCGACAGGGCCCGACAGGGCCCAGTAGAGCCCGACAGAGCCCGACAGGGCCCGACAGAGCCCGACAGAGCCCGACAGGGCCCGACAGGGCCCGACAGGGCCCGACAGAGCCCGACAGAGCCCGACAGAGCCCGACAGGGCCCAGTAGAGCCCGACAGAGCCCGACAGAGCCCGACAGAGCCCGACAGGGCCCGACAGGGCCCGACAGGGCCCGACAGGGCCCGACAGGGCCCAGTAGAGCCCGACAGAGCCCGACAGAGCCCGACAGAGCCCGACAGGGCCCGACAGAGCCCGACAGAGCCCGACAGGGCCCGACAGAGACCAGTAGAGCCCGACAGAGCCCGACAGAGCCCGACAGGGCCCGACCGAGCCCGACAGAGCCCAGTAGAGCCCGACAGAGCCCGACAGAGCCCGACAGAGCCCGACAGAGCCCGACAGGGCCCAGTAGAGCCCAGTAGAACCCGACAGAGCCCGACAGAGCCCGACAGAGCCCGACAGGGCCCGACAGGGCCCGACAGGGCCCGACAGGGCCCGACAGAGCGCGACAGAGCCCGACAGAGCCCGACAGGGCCCGACAGAGCCCGACAGAGCCCGACAGGGCCCGACAGGGCCCGACAGAACCCGACAGAGCCCGACAGAGCCCAGTAGAGCCCGACAGAGCCCGACAGAGCCCGACAGAGCCGACAGAGCTCGACAGGGCCCGACAGAGCCCGACAGAGCCCGACAGAGCCCGACAGAGCCCAGTAGAGCCCGACAGAGCCCGACAGAGCCCGACAGGGCCCGACAGGGCCCGACAGGGCCCGACAGGGCCCGACAGAGCCCGACAGAGCCCAGTAGAGCCCGACAGAGCCCGACAGAGACCGACAGAGCCCGACAGGGCCCGACAGGGCCCGACAGGGCCCGATAGAGCCCGAAAGAGCCCGACAGGGCCCAGTAGAGCCCGACAGAGCCCGCCAGAGCCCAACAGAGCCCGACAGAGCCCGACAGAGCCCGCCAGAGCCCAGTAGAGCTCGACAGAGCCCGACAGAGCCCGACAGGGCCCGACAGGGCCCGACAGAGCCCGACATGGCCCAGTAGAGCCCGACAGAGCTCGACAGGGCCCGACAGAGCCCGACAGAGCCCGACAGGGCCCGACAGGGCCCGACAGGGCCCGACAGAGCCCGACAGGGCCCAGTAGAGCCCGACAGAGCCCGACAGAGCCCGACAGGGCCCGACAGAGCCCGACAGGGCCCAGTAGAGCCCGACAGAGCCCGACAGAGCCCGACAGGGCCCGACAGGGCCCAGTAGAGCCCGACAGAGCCCGACAGAGCCCGACAGGGCCCGACAGGGCCCGACAGGGCCCGACAGAGCCCGACAGAGCCCGACAGGGCCCGACAGAGACCAGTAGAGCCCGACAGAGCCCGACAGAGCCCGACAGAGCCCGACAGGGCCCGACAGGGCCCGACAGGGCCCGACAGAGCCCAGTAGAGCCCGACAGAGCCCGACAGAGCCCGACAGGGCTCAGTAGAGCCCAGTAGATCCCGACAGAGCCCGACAGAGCCCGACAGAGCCCGACAGGGCCCGACAGGGCCCGACAGAGCCCGACAGAGCCCGACAGGGCCCGACAGGGCCCGACAGAGACCGACAGAGACCGACAGAGACCGACAGAGACCGACAGGGCCCGACAGGGCCCGACAGGGCCCGACAGAGCCCGACAGAGCCCGACAGGGCCCGAAAGAGCCCGACAGAACCCGACAGAGCCCGACAGAGCCCGACAGAGCCCGACAGAGCCTGACAGAGCCCGACAGAGCCCGACAGGGCCCAGTAGAGCCCGACAGAGCCCGACAGAGCCCGGCAGAGCCCGACAGGGCCCGACAGAGACCGACAGGGCCCGACAGAGCCCGACAGAGCCCGACAGGGCCCAGTACAGCCCGACAGAGCCCGACAGGGCCCGACAGAGCCCGACAAAGCCCGACAGGGCCCGACAGGGCCCGACAGAGCCCGACAGGGCCCGACAAAGCCCGACAGAGCCCGACAGGGCCCGACAGGGCCCGACAGAGCCCGACAGAGCCCGACAGGGCCCAGTAGAGCCCGACAGAGCCCGACAGAGCCCGACAGGGCCCGACAGGGCCCGACAGGGCCCGACAGGGCCCGACAGAGCCCAGTAGAGCTCGACAGAGCCCGACAGAGCCCGACAGGGCCCGACAGAGCCCGACATGGCCCGACAGAGCCCGACAGGGCCCGACAGGGCCCGACAGGGCCCAGTAGAGCCCGACAGAGCCCGACAGGGCCCGACAGGGCCCAGTAGAGCCCGACAGAGCCCGACAGAGCCCAACAGGGCCCGACAGAGCCCGACAGAGCCCGACAGAGCCCGACAGGGCCCAGTAGAGCCCGACAGAGCCCGACAGGGCCCGACAGAGCCCGACAGGGCCCGACAGAGCCCGACAGAGCCCAGTAGAGCTCGACAGAGCCCGACAGAGCCCGACAGGGCCCGACAGAGCCCGACAGGGCCCGACAGGGCCCGACAGGGCCCAGTAGAGCCCGACAGAGCCCGACAGGGCCCGACAGAGCCCGACAGAGCCCGACAGGGCCCGACAGGGTCCGACAGGGCCCGACAGGGCCCGACAGGGCCCAGTAGAGACCGACAGAGCCCGACAGAGCCCGACAGAGCCCGACAGAGCCCGACAGGGCCCAGTAGAGCCCGACAGAGCCCGACAGAGCCCGACAGAGCCCGACAGGGCCCGACAGAGCCCGACAGGGCCCGACAGAGCCCGACAGAGCCCGACAGAGCCCGACAGAGCCCGACAGGGCCCAGTAGAGCCCGACAGAGCCCGACAGAGCCCGACAGAGCCCGACAGGGCCCGACAGAGCCCGACAGGGCCCAGTAGAGCCCGACAGAGCCCGACAGAGCCCGACATGGCCCGACAGGGCCCGACAGAGCCCGACAGAGACCAGTAGAGCCCGACAGAGCCCGACAGAGCTTGACAGAGCCCGACAGGGCCCGACCGAGCCCGACAGAGCCCGACAGGGCCCAGTAGAGCCCAGTAGAACCCGACAGAGCCCAGTAGAGCCCGACAGAGCCCGACAGAGCCCGACACAGCCCGACAGGGCCCGACAGGGCCCGACAGGGCCCGACAGGGCCCGACAGAGCCCAGTAGAGCCCGACAGAGCCCGACAGAGCCCGACAGATCCCGACAGAGCTCGACAGGGCCCGACAGGGCCCGACAGGGCCCAGTAGAGCCCGACAGAGCCCGACAGGGCCCGACAGAGCCCGACAGAGCCCGACAGGGCCCGACAGGGCCCGACAGGGCCCGACAGAGCCCGACAGAGCCCGACAGGGCCCAGTAGAGCCCGACAGAGCCCGACAGAGCCCGACAGAGCCCGACAGAGCCCGACAGGGCCCGACAGAGCCCGACAGGGCCCGACAGGGCCCGACAGGGCCCAGTAGAGCCCGACAGAGCCCGACAGAGCCCGACAGAGCCCGACAGGGCCCGACAGAGCCCGACAGAGCCCGACAGGGCCCGACAGAGACCAGTAGAGCCCGACAGAGCCCGACAGAGCCCGACAGGGCCCGACCGAGCCCGACAGAGCCCAGTAGAGCCCGACAGAGCCCGACAGAGCCCGACAGAGCCCGACAGAGCCCGACAGAGCCCGACAGGGCCCAGTAGAGCCCAGTAGAACCCGACAGAGCCCGACAGAGCCCGACAGAGCCCGACAGGGCCCGACAGGGCCCGACAGGGCCCGACAGGGCCCGACAGAGCGCGACAGAGCCCGACAGAGCCCGACAGGGCCCGACAGAGCTCGACAGGGCCCGACAGGGCCCGACAGGGCCCGACAGAGACCAGTAGAGCCCGACAGAGCCCAACAGAGCCCGACAGGGCCCGACAGAGCCCGACAGAGCCCGACAGGGCCCGACAGGGCCCGACAGAGCCCCACAGAGACCAGTAGAGCCCGACAGAGCCCGACAGAGCCCGACAGAGCCCGACCGAGCCCGACAGAGCCCAGTAGAGCCCGACAGAGCCCGACAGAGCCCGACAGGGCCCAGTAGAGACCAGTAGAACCCGACAGAGCCCGACAGAGCCCGACAGGGCCCGACAGGGCCCGACAGGGCCCGACAGAGCCCGACAGGGCCCGACAGAGCCCGACAGAGCCCGACAGAGCCCGACAGAGCCCGACAGGCCCCGACAGGGCCCGACAGAGCCCGACAGAACCCGACAGAGCCCAGTAGAGCCCGACAGGGCACGACAGAGCCCGACAGAGCCCGACAGAGCCCGACAGGGCCCGACAGAGCCCGACAGGGCCCAGTAGAGAACGACAGAGCCCGACAGAGCCCGACAGAGCCCGACAGGGCCCGACAGAGCCCGACAGAGCCCGACAGGGCCCGACAGGGCCCGACAGGGCCCGACAGGGCCCAGTAGAGCCCGACAGAGCCCGACAGGGCCCGACAGAGCCCGACAGAGCCCGACAGAGCCCGACAGGGCCCAGTAGAGCCCAGTAGAACCCGACAGAGCCCAATAGAGCCCGACAGAGCCCGACAGAGCCCGACAGGGCCCGACAGGGCCCGACAGAGCCCGACAGAGCCCGACAGAGCCCAGTAGAGCCCGACAGAGCCCGACAGAGCCCGACAGGGCCCGACAGGGCCCGACAGGGCCCGACAGGGCCCGACAGAGACCGACAGAGACCGACAGAGCCCGACAGAACCCGACAGAGCCCGACAGGGCCCGACAGGGCCCGACAGGGCCCGACAGGGCCCGACAGAGCCCGACAGAACCCGACAGAGCCCGACAGAGCCCGACAGAGCCCGACAGAGCCCGACAGAGCCCGACAGGGCCCGACAGGGCCCGACAAAGCCCGACAAAGCCCGACAGGGCCCGACAGGGCCCGACAGAGCCCGACAGGGCCCGACAGGGCCCGACAGAGCCCGACAGAGCCCGACAGAGCCCGACAGGGCCCGACAGAGCCCGACAAAGCCCGACAAAGCCCGACAGGGCCCGACAGGGCCCGACAGAGCCCGACAGGGCCCGACAGAGCCCGACAGAGCCCGACAGGGCCCGACAGGGCCCAGTAGAGCCCGACAGAGCCCGACAGAGCCCGACAGAGCCCGACAGGGCCCAGTAGAGCCCAGTAGAACCCGACAGAGCCCAATAGAGCCCGACAGAGCCCGACAGAGCCCGACAGAGCCTGACAGGGCCCAGTAGAGCCCAGTAGAACCCGACAGAGCCCGACAGAGCCCGACAGGGCCCGGCAGAGCCCGACAGGGCCCGACAGAGCCCGACAGGGCCCGACAGAGCCCGACAGAGCCCGACAGGGCCCAGTACAGCCCGACAGAGCCCGACAGGGCCCGACAGAGCCCGACAAAGCCCGACAGGGCCCGACAGGGCCCGACAGGGCCCGACAGGGCCCGACAAGGCCCGATAGAGCCCGACAGGGCCCGACAGGGCCCGACAGAGCCCGACAGAGCCCGACAGGGCCCAGTAGAGCCCGACAGAGCCCGACAGAGCCCGACAGGGCCCGACAGGGCCCGACAGGGCCCGACAGAGCCCAGTAGAGCTCGACAGAGCCCGACAGAGCCCGACAGGGCCCGACAGAGCCCGACAGGGCCCGACAGGGCCCGACAGGGCCCAGTAGAGCCCGACAGAGCCCGACAGAGCCCAACAGGGCCCGACAGAGCCCGACAGAGCCCGACAGAGCCCGACAGGGCCCAGTAGAGCCCGACAGAGCCCGACAGGGCCCGACAGAGCCCGACAGGGCCCGACAGAGCCCGACAGAGCCCAGTAGAGCTCGACAGAGCCCGACAGAGCCCGACAGGGCCCGACAGGGCCCGACAGGGCCCAGTAGAGCCCGACAGAGCCCGACAGGGCCCGACAGAGCCCGACAGAGCCCGACAGAGCCCGACAGGGCCCGACAGGGCCCGACAGGGCCCAGTAGAGACCGACAGAGCCCGACAGAGCCCGACAGAGCCCGACAGGGCCCAGTAGAGCCCGACAGAGCCCGACAGAGCCCGACAGAGCCCGACAGGGCCCGACAGAGCCCGACAGGGCCCGACAGGGCCCGACAGAGCCCGACAGAGCCCGACAGAGCCCGACAGGGCCCAGTAGAGCCCGACAGAGCCCGACAGAGCCCGACAGAGCCCGACAGGGCCCGAGCGAGCCCGACAGGGCCCAGAAGAGCCCGACAGAGCCCGACAGAGCCCGACAGGGCCCGACAGGGCCCGACAGAGCCCGACAGAGACCAGTAGAGCCCGACAGAGCCCGACAGAACCCGACAGAGCTTGACAGAGCCCGACAGGGCCCGACCGAGCCCGACAGAGCCCGACAGGGCCCAGTAGAGCCCAGTAGAACCCGACAGAGCCCAGTAGAGCCCGACAGAGCCCGACAGAGCCCGACACAGCCCGACAGGGCTCGACAGGGCCCGACAGGGCCCGACAGAGCCCAGTAGAGCCCGACAGGGCCCGACAGAGCCCGACAGATCCCGACAGAGCTCGACAGGGCCCGACAGGGCCCGACAGGGCCCAGTAGAGCCCGACAGAGCCCGACAGGGCCCGACAGAGCCCGACAGAGCCCGACAGAGCCCGACAGGGCCCGACAGGGCCCGACAGAGCCCGACAGGGCCCGACAGAGCCCGACAGAGCCCGACAGGGCCCAGTAGAGCCCGACAGAGCCCGACAGAGCCCGACAGAGCCCGACAGAGCCCGACAGAGCCCGACAGGGCCCGACAGAGCCCGACAGGGCCCGACAGGGCCCGACAGGGCCCAGTAGAGCCCGACAGAGCCCGACAGAGCCCGACAGAGCCCGACAGAGCCCGACAGAGCCCGACAGGGCCCGACAGAGCCCGACAGAGCCCGACAGGGCCCGACAGAGCCCGACAGAGCCCGACAGGGCCCGACAGAGACCAGTAGAGCCCGACAGAGCCCGACAGAGCCCGACAGAGCCCGACAGGGCCCGACCGAGCCCGACAGAGCCCAGTAGAGCCCGACAGAGCCCGACAGAGCCCGACAGAGCCCGACAGATCCCGACAGAGCCCGACAGGGCCCAGTAGAGCCCAGTAGAACCCGACAGAGCCCGACAGAGCCCGACAGAGCCCGACAGGGCCCGACAGGGCCCGACAGGGCCCGACAGGGCCCGACAGGGCCCGACACAGCGCGACAGAGCCCGACAGGGCCCGACAGAGCTCGACAGGGCCCGACAGGGCCCGACAGGGCCCGACAGAGCCCGACAGGGCCCGACAGAGACCAGTAGAGCCCGACAGAGCCCAACAGAGCCCGACAGGGCCCGACAGAGCCCGACAGAGCCCGACAGGGCCCGACAGGGCCCGACAGGGCCCGACAGAGACCAGTAGAGCCCGACAGAGCCCGACAGAGCCCGACAGAGCCCGACAGAGCCCAGTAGAGCCCGACAGAGCCCGACAGAGCCCGACAGGGCCCAGTAGAGCCCAGTAGAACCCGACAGAACCCGACAGAGCCCGACAGGGCCCGACAGGGCCCGACAGGGCCCGACAGAGCCCGACAGGGCCCGACAGAGCCCGACAGAGCCCGACAGAGCCCGACAGAGCCCGACAGGCCCCGACAGGGCCCGACAGAGCCCGACAGAACCCGACAGAGCCCAGTAGAGCCCGACAGGGCCCGACAGAGCCCGACAGAGCCCGACAGAGCCCGACAGGGCCCGACAGAGCCCGACAGGGCCCAGTAGAGAACGACAGAGCCCGACAGAGCCCGACAGAGCCCGACAGAGCCCGACAGGGCCCGACAGAGCCCGACAGAGCCCGACAGGGCCCGACAGGGCCCGACAGGGCCCAGTAGAGCCCGACAGAGCCCGACAGGGCCCGACAGAGCCCGACAGAGCCCGACAGAGCCCGACAGGGCCCAGTAGAGCCCAGTAGAACCCGACAGAGCCCAATAGAGCCCGACAGAGCCCGACAGGGCCCGACAGGGCCCGACAGAGCCCGACAGAGCCCGACAGAGCCCGACAGAGCCCAGTAGAGCCCGACAGAGCCCGACAGAGCCCGACAGGGCCCGACAGGGCCCGAAGGGCCCGACAGGGCCCGACAGAGACCGACAGAGCCCGACAGAACCCGACAGAGCCCGACAGGGCCCGACAGGGCCCGACAGGGCCCGACAGGGCCCGACAGAACCCGACAGAGCCCGACAGAACCCGACAGAGCCCGACAGAGCCCAGTAGAGCCCGACAGAGCCCGACAGAGCCCGACAGAGCCCGACAGAGCCCGACAGGGCCCGACAGGGCCCGACAGAGCCCGACAAAGCCCGACAAAGCCCGACAGGGCCCGACAGGGCCCGACAGAGCCCGACAGAGCCCGACAGGGCCCGACAGAGCCCGACAGGGCCCGACAGAGCCCGACAAAGCCCGACAAAGCCCGACAGGGCCCGACAGGGCCCGACAGAGCCCGACAGGGCCCGACAGAGCCCGACAGAGCCCGACAGGGCCCGACAGGGCCCAGTAGAGCCCGACAGAGCCCGACAGAGCCCGACAGAGCTCGACAGGGCCCAGTAGAGCCCAGTAGAACCCGACAGAGCCCAATAGAGCCCGACAGAGCCCGACAGAGCCCGACAGAGCCCGACAGAGCCCGACAGGGCCCAGTAGAGCCCAGTAGAACCCGACAGAGCCCGACAGAGCCCGACAGGGCCCGAAAGGGCCCGACAGGGCCCGACAGGGCCCGACAGAGCCCGACAGAGCCCGACAGGGCCCGACAGAGCCCGACAGGGCCCGACAGGTCCCAACAGAGCCCGACAGAGCCCGACAGAGCCCGACAGGGCCCGACAGAGCCCGACAGAACCCGACAGAGCCCGACAGAGCCCAGTAGAGCCCGACAGAACCCGACAGAGCCCGACAGAGCCCGACAGAGCCCGACAGGGCCCAGTAGAGCCCGACAGAGACCGACAGGGCCCGACAGAGCCCGACAGGGCCCGACAGGGCCCGACAGAGCCCGACAGGGCCCAGTAGAGCCCGACAGAGCCCGACAGAGCCCGACAGAGCCCGACAAAGCCCGACAGGGCCCGACAGGGCCCGACAGGGCCCGACAGAGCCCGACAGAGCCCGACAGAGCCCGACAAAGCCCGACAGAGCCCGAAAAAGCCCGACAGAGCCCGACAGGGCCCGACAGAGCCCAGTAGAGCCCGACAGAGCCCGACAGAGCCCGACAGGGCCCGACAGAGCCCAGTAGAGCTCGACAGAGCCCGACAGAGCCCGACAGGGCCCGACAGGGCCCGACAGAGACCGACAGGGCCCGACAGGGCCCGACAGGGCCCAGTAGAGCCCGACAGGGCCCGACAGGGCCCGACAGAGCCCGACAGAGCCCGACAGAGCCCGACAGGGCCCAGTAGAGCCCAGTAGAACCCGACAGGGCCCGACAGAGCCCGACAGAGCCCGACAGAGCCCGACAGAGCCCGACAGGGCCCGACAGGGCCCGACAGGGCCCAGTAGAGCCCGACAGAGCCCGACAGAGCCCGACAGAGCCCGACAGGGCCCAGTAGAGCCCGACAGAGCCCGACAGAGCCCGACAGAGCTCGACAGGGCCCGACAGAGCCCGACAGAGCCCGACAGAGCCCGACAGAACCCGACAGAACCCGACAGAGCCCGACAGAGCCCGACAGAGCCCGACAGAGCCCGACAGGGCCCGACAGAGCCCGACAGGGCCCAGTAGAGCCCGACAGAGCCCGACAGAGCCCGACAGGGCCCGACAGGGCCCGACAGGGCCCGCCAGGGCCCGACAGGGCCCAGTAGAGCCCGACAGAGCCCGACAGAGCCCGACAGGGCCCGACAGGGCCCGACAGGGCCCGACAGAGCCCGACAGAGCCCGACAGGGCCCGACAGGGCCCGACAGAGACCGACAGAGACCGACAGAGACCGACATAGACCGACAGGGCCCGACAGGGCCCGACAGGGCCCGACAGAGCCCGACAGAGCCCGACAGAGCCCGACAGGGCCCGACAGGGCCCGAAAGAGCCCGACAGAACCCGACAGAGCCCGACAGAGCCCGACAGAGCCCGACAGAGCCCGACAGAGCCCGACAGAGCCCGACAGGGCCCAGTAGAGCCCGACAGAGCCCGACAGAGCCCGGCAGAGCCCGACAGGGCCCGACAGAGACCGACAGGGCCCGACAGAGCCCGACAGAGCCCGACAGGGCCCAGTACAGCCCGACAGAGCCCGACAGGGCCCGACAGAGCCCGACAAAGCCCGACAGGGCCCGACAGGGCCCGACAGAGCCCGACAGGGCCCGACAAAGCCCGACAGAGCCCGACAGGGCCCGACAGGGCCCGACAGAGCCCGACAGAGCCCGACAGGGCCCAGTAGAGCCCGACAGAGCCCGACAGAGCCCGACAGGGCCCGACAGGGCCCGACAGAGCCCAGTAGAGCTCGACAGAGCCCGACAGAGCCCGACAGGGCCCGACAGAGCCCGACATGGCCCGACAGAGCCCGACAGGGCCCGACAGGGCCCGACAGGGCCCAGTAGAGCCCGACAGAGCCCGACAGGGCCCGACAGGGCCCAGTAGATCCCGACAGAGCCCGACAGAGCCCAACAGGGCCCGACAGAGCCCGACAGAGCCCGACAGAGCCCGACAGGGCCCAGTAGAGCCCGACAGAGCCCGACAGGGCCCGACAGAGCCCGACAGGGCCCGACAGAGCCCGACAGAGCCCAGTAGAGCTCGACAGAGCCCGACAGAGCCCGACAGGGCCCGACAGAGCCCGACAGGGCCCGACAGGGCCCGACAGGGCCCAGTAGAGCCCGACAGAGCCCGACAGGGCCCGACAGAGCCCGACAGAGCCCGACAGAGCCCGACAGGGCCCGACAGGGTCCGACAGGGCCCGACAGGGCCCGACAGGGCCCAGTAGAGACCGACAGAGCCCGACAGAGCCCGACAGAGCCCGACAGAGCCCGACAGAGCCCGACAGGGCCCAGTAGAGCCCGACAGAGCCCGAAAGAGCCCGACAGAGCCCGACAGGGCCCGACAGAGCCCGACAGGGCCCGACAGAGCCCGACAGGGCCCGACAGAGCCCGACAGAGCCCGACAGAGCCCGACAGAGCCCGACAGAGCCCGACAGAGCCCGACAGGGCCCGACAGAGCCCGACAGGGCCCAGAAGAGCCCGACAGAGCCCGACATGGCCCGACAGGGCCCGACAGAGCCCGACAGAGACCAGTAGAGCCCGACAGAGCCCGACAGAGCCCGACAGAGCTTGACAGAGCCCGACAGGGCCCGACCGAGCCCGACAGAGCCCGACAGGGCCCAGTAGAGCCCAGTAGAACCCGACAGAGCCCAGTAGAGCCCGACAGAGCCCGACAGAGCCCGACACAGCCCGACAGGGCCCGACAGGGCCCGACAGAGCTCGACAGGGCCCGACAGGGCCCGACAGGGCCCAGTAGAGCCCGACAGAGCCCGACAGGGCCCGACAGAGCCCGACAGAGCCCGACAGAGCCCGACAGGGCCCGACAGGGCCCGACAGGGCCCGACAGATCCCGACAGAGCCCGACAGGGCCCAGTAGAGCCCGACAGAGCCCGACAGAGCCCGACAGAGCCCGACAGAGCCCGACAGGGCCCGACAGAGCCCGACAGGGCCCGACAGGGCCCGACAGGGCCCAGTAGAGCCCGACAGAGCCCGACAGAGCCCGACAGAGCCCGACAGGGCCCGACAGAGCCCGACAGAGCCCGACAGGGCCCGACAGAGACCAGTAGAGCCCGACAGAGCCCGACAGAGCCCGACAGGGCCCGACCGAGCCCGACAGAGCCCAGTAGAGCCCGACAGAGCCCGACAGAGCCCGACAGAGCCCGACAGAGCCCGACAGAGCCCGACAGAGCCCGACAGAGCCCAGTAGAACCCGACAGAGCCCGACAGAGCCCGACAGAGCCCGACAGAGCACGACAGGGCCCGACAGGGCCCGACAGGGCCCGACAGGGCCCGACAGAGCGCGACAGAGCCCGACAGAGCCCAACAGGGCCCGACAGAGCTCGACAGGGCCCGACAGGGCCCGACAGGGCCCGACAGAGCCCGACAGGGCCCGACAGAGACCAGTAGAGCCCGACAGAGCCCAACAGAGCCCGACAGGGCCCGACAGAGCCCGACAGAGCCCGACAGGGCCCGACAGGGCCCGACAGAGCCCGACAGAGACCAGTAGAGCCCGACAGAGCCCGACAGAGCCCGACAGAGCCCGACAGAGCCCGACCGAGCCCGACAGAGCCCAGTAGAGCCCGACAGAGCCCGACAGAGCCCGACAGGGCCCAGTAGAGCCCAGTAGAACCCGACAGAGCCCGACAGAGCCCGACAGGGCCCGACAGGGCCCGACAGGGCCCGACAGAGCCCGACAGGGCCCGACAGAGCCCGACAGAGCCCGACAGAGCCCGACAGGCCCCGACAGGGCCCGACAGAGCCCGACAGAACCCGACAGAGCCCAGTAGAGCCCGACAGGGCCCGACAGAGCCCGACAGAGCCCGACAGGGCCCGACAGAGCCCGACAGGGCCCAGTAGAGAACGACAGAGCCCGACAGAGCC
Organism: Caloenas nicobarica; assembly: GCF_036013445.1. NCBI lineage: Eukaryota > Metazoa > Chordata > Aves > Columbiformes > Columbidae > Caloenas > Caloenas nicobarica. Next base: position 29,854 of record NW_027016970.1, read on the forward strand.
CGACAGAGCCCGACAGGGCCCGACAGAGCCCGACAGAGCCCGACAGGGCCCGACAGGGCCCGACAGGGCCCAGTAGAGCCCGACAGAGCCCGACAGGGCCCGACAGAGCCCGACAGAGCCCGACAGAGCCCGACAGAGCCCGACAGGGCCCAGTAGAGCCCAGTAGAACCCGACAGAGCCCAATAGAGCCCGACAGAGCCCGACAGAGCCCGACAGGGCCCGACAGGGCCCGACAGAGCCCGACAGGGCCCGACAGAGCCCGACAGGGCCCAGTAGAGAACGACAGAGCCCGACAGAGCCCGACAGAGCCCGACAGGGCCCGACAGAGCCCGACAGAGCCCGACAGGGCCCGACAGGGCCCGACAGGGCCCAGTAGAGCCCGACAGAGCCCGACAGGGCCCGACAGAGCCCGACAGAGCCCGACAGAGCCCGACAGAGCCCGACAGGGCCCAGTAGAGCCCAGTAGAACCCGACAGAGCCCAATAGAGCCCGACAGAGCCCGACAGAGCCCGACAGGGCCCGACAGGGCCCGACAGAGCCCGACAGAGCCCGACAGAGCCCGACAGAGCCCAGTAGAGCCCGACAGAGCCCGACAGAGCCCGACAGAGCCCGACAGGGCCCGACAGGGCCCGACAGGGCCCGACAGAGACCGACAGAGCCCGACAGAACCCGACAGAGCCCGACAGGGCCCGACAGGGCCCGACAGGGCCCGACAGGGCCCGACAGAACCCGACAGAGCCCGACAGAACCCGACAGAGCCCGACAGAGCCCAGTAGAGCCCGACAGAGCCCGACAGAGCCCGACAGAGCCCGACAGGGCCCGACAGAGCCCGACAAAGCCCGACAGAGCCCGACAGAGCCCGACAGGGCCCGACAGGGCCCGACAGAGCCCGACAAAGCCCGACAAAGCCCGACAGGGCCCGACAGGGCCCGACAGAGCCCGACAGGGCCCGACAGGGCCCGACAGAGCCCGACAGAGCCCGACAGAGCCCGACAGGGCCCGACAGAGCCCGACAAAGCCCGACAAAGCCCGACAGGGCCCGACAGGGCCCGACAGAGCCCGACAGGGCCCGACAGAGCCCGACAGAGCCCGACAGGGCCCGACAGGGCCCAGTAGAGCCCGACAGAGCCCGACAGAGCCCGACAGAGCCCGACAGGGCCCAGTAGAGCCCAGTAGAACCCGACAGAGCCCAATAGAGCCCGACAGAGCCCGACAGAGCCCGACAGAGCCCGACAGGGCCCAGTAGAGCCCAGTAGAACCCGACAGAGCCCGACAGAGCCCGACAGGGCCCGGCAGAGCCCGACAGGGCCCGACAGAGACCGACAGGGCCCGACAGGGCCCGACAGAGCCCGACAGGGCCCAGTACAGCCCGACAGAGCCCGACAGGGCCCGACAGAGCCCGACAAAGCCCGACAGGGCCCGACAGGGCCCGACAGAGCCCGACAGGGCCCGACAAGGCCCGATAGAGCCCGACAGGGCCCGACAGGGCCCGACAGAGCCCGACAGAGCCCGACAGGGCCCAGTAGAGCCCGACAGAGCCCGACAGAGCCCGACAGGGCCCGACAGGGCCCGACAGGGCCCGACAGGGCCCAGTAGAGCTCGACAGAGCCCGACAGAGCCCGACAGGGCCCGACAGAGCCCGACAGGGCCCGACAGAGCCCGACAGGGCCCGACAGGGCCCGACAGGGCCCAGTAGAGCCCGACAGAGCCCGACAGAGCCCAACAGGGCCCGACAGAGCCCGACAGAGCCCGACAGAGCCCGACAGGGCCCAGTAGAGCCCGACAGAGCCCGACAGGGCCCGACAGAGCCCGACAGGGCCCGACAGAGCCCGACAGAGCCCAGTAGAGCTCGACAGAGCCCGACAGAGCCCGACAGGGCCCGACAGAGCCCGACAGGGCCCGACAGGGCCCGACAGGGCCCGACAGGGCCCAGTATAGCCCGACAGAGCCCGACAGGGCCCGACAGAGCCCGACAGAGCCCGACAGAGCCCGACAGGGCCCGACAGGGTCCGACAGGGCCCGACAGGCCCCGACAGGGCCCAGTAGAGACCGACAGAGCCCGACAGAGCCCGACAGAGCCCGACAGAGCCCGACAGAGCCCGACAGGGCCCAGTAGAGCCCGACAGAGCCCGACAGAGCCCGACAGGGTCCGACAGGGCCCGACAGGGCCCGACAGGGCCCAGTAGAGACCGACAGAGCCCGACAGAGCCCGACAGAGCCCGACAGAGCCCGACAGGGCCCGACAGGGCCCGACAGGGCCCAGTAGAGCCCGACAGAGCCCGACAGAGCCCAACAGGGCCCGACAGAGCCCGACAGAGCCCGACAGAGCCCGACAGGGCCCAGTAGAGCCCGACAGAGCCCGACAGGGCCCGACAGAGCCCGACAGGGCCCGACAGAGCCCGACAGAGCCCAGTAGAGCTCGACAGAGCCCGACAGAGCCCGACAGGGCCCGACAGAGCCCGACAGGGCCCGACAGGGCCCGACAGGGCCCAGTAGAGCCCGACAGAGCCCGACAGGGCCCGACAGAGCCCGACAGAGCCCGACAGAGCCCGACAGGGCCCGACAGGGTCCGACAGGGCCCGACAGGCCCCGACAGGGCCCAGTAGAGACCGACAGAGCCCGACAGAGCCCGACAGAGCCCGACAGAGCCCGACAGAGCCCGACAGGGCCCAGTAGAGCCCGACAGAGCCCGACAGAGCCCGACAGGGTCCGACAGGGCCCGACAGGGCCCGACAGGGCCCAGTAGAGACCGACAGAGCCCGACAGAGCCCGACAGAGCCCGACAGAGCCCGACAGAGCCCGACAGGGCCCAGTAGAGCCCGACAGAGCCCGACAGAGCCCGACAGAGCCCGACAGGGCCCGACAGAGCCCGACAGGGCCCGACAGAGCCCGACAGAGCCCGACAGAGCCCGACAGAGCCCGACAGGGCCCAGTAGAGCCCGACAGAGCCCGACAGAGCCCGACAGAGCCCGACAGGGCCCGACAGAGCCCGACAGGGCCCAGAAGAGCCCGACAGAGCCCGACAGAGCCCGACATGGCCCGACAGGGCCCGACAGAGCCCGACAGAGACCAGTAGAGCCCGACAGAGCCCGACAGAGCCCGACAGAGCTTGACAGAGCCCGACAGGGCCCGACCGAGCCCGACAGAGCCCGACAGGGCCCAGTAGAGCCCAGTAGAACCCGACAGAGCCCAGTAGAGCCCGACAGAGCCCGACAGAGCCCGACACAGCCCGACAGGGCCCGACAGGGCCCGACAGGGCCCGACAGAGCCCAGTAGAGCCCGACAGAGCCCGACAGAGCCCGACAGATCCCGACAGAGCTCGACAGGGCCCGACAGGGCCCGACAGGGCCCAGTAGAGCCCGACAGAGCCCGACAGGGCCCGACAGAGCCCGACAGAGCCCGACAGAGCCCGACAGGGCCCGACAGGGCCCGACAGGGCCCGACAGGGCCCAGTAGAGCCCGACAGAGCCCGACAGAGCCCGACAGAGCCCGACAGAGCCCGACAGGGCCCGACAGAGCCCGACAGGGCCCGACAGGGCCCGACAGGGCCCAGTAGAGCCCGACAGAGCCCGACAGAGCCCGACAGAGCCCGACAGGGCCCGACAGAGCCCGACAGAGCCCGACAGGGCCCGACAGAGACCAGTAGAGCCCGACAGAGCCCGACAGAGCCCGACAGGGCCCGACCGAGCCCGACAGAGCCCAGTAGAGCCCGACAGAGCCCGACAGAGCCCGACAGAGCCCGACAGAGCCCAGTAGAGCCCAGTAGAACCCGACAGAGCCCGACAGAGCCCGACAGAGCCCGACAGAGCCCGACAGGGCCCGACAGGGCCCGACAGGGCCCGACAGAGCGCGACAGAGCCCGACAGAGCCCAACAGGGCCCGACAGAGCTCGACAGGGCCCGACAGGGCCCGACAGGGCCCGACAGAGCCCGACAGGGCCCGACAGAGACCAGTAGAGCCCGACAGAGCCCAACAGAGCCCGACAGGGCCCGACAGAGCCCGACAGAGCCCGACAGGGCCCGACAGGGCCCGACAGAGCCCGACAGAGACCAGTAGAGCCCGACAGAGCCCGACAGAGCCCGACAGAGCCCGACAGAGCCCGACCGAGCCCGACAGAGCCCAGTAGAGCCCGACAGAGCCCGACAGAGCCCGACAGGGCCCAGTAGAGCCCAGTAGAACCCGACAGAGCCCGACAGAGCCCGACAGGGCCCGACAGGGCCCGACAGGGCCCGACAGAGCCCGACAGGGCCCGACAGAGCCCGACAGAGCCCGACAGAGCCCGACAGAGCCCGACAGGCCCCGACAGGGCCCGACAGAGCCCGACAGAACCCGACAGAGCCCAGTAGAGCCCGACAGGGCCCGACAGAGCCCGACAGAGCCCGACAGAGCCCGACAGGGCCCGACAGAGCCCGACAGGGCCCAGTAGAGAACGACAGAGCCCGACAGAGCCCGACAGAGCCCGACAGAGCCCGACAGAGCCCGACAGAGCCCGACAGGGCCCGACAGGGCCCGACAGGGCCCAGTAGAGCCCGACAGAGCCCGACAGGGCCCGACAGAGCCCGACAGAGCCCGACAGAGCCCGACAGAGCCCGACAGGGCCCAGTAGAGCCCAGTAGAACCCGACAGAGCCCAATAGAGCCCGACAGAGCCCGACAGAGCCCGACAGGGCCCGACAGGGCCCGACAGAGCCCGACAGAGCCCGACAGAGCCCGACAGAGCCCAGTAGAGCCCGACAGAGCCCGACAGAGCCCGACAGAGCCCGACAGGGCCCGACAGAGCCCGACAGGGCCCGACAGGGCCCGACAGGGCCCGACAGAGACCGACAGAGCCCGACAGAACCCGACAGAGCCCGACAGGGCCCGACAGGGCCCGACAGGGCCCGACAGGGCCCGACAGAACCCGACAGAGCCCGACAGAACCCGACAGAGCCCGACAGAGCCCAGTAGAGCCCGACAGAGCCCGACAGAGCCCGACAGAGCCCGACAGGGCCCGACAGGGCCCGACAGAGCCCGACAAAGCCCGACAAAGCCCGACAGGGCCCGACAGGGCCCGACAGAGCCCGACAGGGCCCGACAGGGCCCGACAGAGCCCGACAGAGCCCGACAGGGCCCGACAAAGCCCGACAAAGCCCGACAGGGCCCGACAGGGCCCGACAGAGCCCGACAGGGCCCGACAGAGCCCGACAGAGCCCGACAGGGCCCGACAGGGCCCAGTAGAGCCCGACAGAGCCCGACAGAGCCCGACAGAGCCCGACAGAGCCCGACAGGGCCCAGTAGAGCCCAGTAGAACCCGACAGAGCCCAATAGAGCCCGACAGAGCCCGACAGAGCCCGACAGAGCCCGACAGGGCCCAGTAGAGCCCAGTAGAACCCGACAGAGCCCGACAGAGCCCGACAGGGCCCGGCAGAGCCCGACAGGGCCCGACAGAGACCGACAGGGCCCGACAGAGCCCGACAGAGCCCGACAGGGCCCAGTACAGCCCGACAGAGCCCGACAGGGCCCGACAGAGCCCGACAAAGCCCGACAGGGCCCGACAGGGCCCGACAGAGCCCGACAGGGCCCGACAAGGCCCGATAGAGCCCGACAGGGCCCGACAGGGCCCGACAGAGCCCGACAGAGCCCGACAGGGCCCAGTAGAGCCCGACAGAGCCCGACAGAGCCCGACAGGGCCCGACAGGGCCCGACAGGGCCCGACAGGGCCCAGTAGAGCTCGACAGAGCCCGACAGAGCCCGACAGGGCCCGACAGAGCCCGACAGGGCCCGACAGAGCCCGACAGGGCCCGACAGGGCCCGACAGGGCCCAGTAGAGCCCAACAGAGCCCGACAGAGCCCAACAGGGCCCGACAGAGCCCGACAGAGCCCGACAGAGCCCGACAGGGCCCAGTAGAGCCCGACAGAGCCCGACAGGGCCCGACAGAGCCCGACAGGGCCCGACAGAGCCCGACAGAGCCCAGTAGAGCTCGACAGAGCCCGACAGAGCCCGACAGGGCCCGACAGAGCCCGACAGGGCCCGACAGGGCCCGACAGGGCCCAGTAGAGCCCGACAGAGCCCGACAGGGCCCGACAGAGCCCGACAGAGCCCGACAGAGCCCGACAGGGCCCGACAGGGTCCGACAGGGCCCGACAGGCCCCGACAGGGCCCAGTAGAGACCGACAGAGCCCGACAGAGCCCGACAGAGCCCGACAGAGCCCGACAGGGCCCAGTAGAGCCCGACAGAGCCCGACAGAGCCCGACAGAGCCCGACAGAGCCCGACAGAGCCCGACAGGGCCCGACAGAGCCCGACAGGGCCCGACAGAGCCCGACAGAGCCCGACAGAGCCCGACAGAGCCCGACAGGGCCCAGTAGAGCCCGACAGAGCCCGACAGAGCCCGACAGAGCCCGACAGGGCCCGACAGGGCCCGACAGGGCCCGACAGAGCCCGACAGGGCCCAGAAGAGCCCGACAGAGCCCGACAGAGCCCGACAGGGCCCGACAGGGCCCGACAGAGCCCGACAGAGACCAGTAGAGCCCGACAGAGCCCGACAGAGCCCGACAGAGCCCGACAGGGCCCAGTAGAGCCCAGTAGAACCCGACAGAGCCCAGTAGAGCCCGACAGAGCCCGACAGAGCCCGACACAGCCCGACAGGGCCCGACAGGGCCCGACAGGGCCCGACAGAGCCCAGTAGAGCCCGACAGAGCCCGACAGAGCCCGACAGATCCCGACAGAGCTCGACAGGGCCCGACAGGGCCCGACAGGGCCCAGTAGAGCCCGACAGAGCCCGACAGGGCCCGACAGAGCCCGACAGAGCCCGACAGGGCCCGACAGGGCCCGACAGAGCCCGACAGGGCCCGACAGGGCCCGACAGAGCCCGAAAGGGCCCAGTAGAGCCCGACAGAGCCCGACAGAGCCCGACAGAGCCCGACAGAGCCCGACAGGGCCCGACAGAGCCCGACAGGGCCCGACAGGGCCCGACAGGGCCCAGTAGAGCCCGACAGAGCCCGACAGAGCCCGACAGAGCCCGACAGAGCCCGACAGGGCCCAGTAGAGCCCAGTAGAACCCGACAGAGCCCGACAGAGCCCGACAGAGCCCGACAGAGCCCGACAGGGCCCAGTAGAGCCCAGTAGAACCCGACAGAGCCCGACAGAGCCCGACAGAGCCCGACAGGGCCCGACAGGGCCCGACAGGGCCCGACAGGGCCCGACAGAGCGCGACAGAGCCCGACAGAGCCCGACAGGGCCCGACAGAGCTCGACAGGGCCCGACAGGGCCCGACAGGGCCCGACAGAGCCCGACAGGGCCCGACAGAGACCAGTAGAGCCCGACAGAGCCCAACAGAGCCCGACAGGGCCCGACAGAGCCCGACAGAGCCCGACAGGGCCCGACAGGGCCCGACAGGGCCCGACAGAGACCAGTAGAGCCCGACAGAGCCCGACAGAGCCCGACAGAGCCCGACAGAGCCCAACCGAGCCCGACCGAGCCCAGTAGAGCCCGACAGAGCCCGACAGAGCCCGACAGGGCCCAGTAGAGCCCAGTAGAACCCGACAGAGCCCGACAGAGCCCGACAGGGCCCGACAGGGCCCGACAGGGCCCGACAGAGCCCGACAGGGCCCGACAGAGCCCGACAGAGCCCGACAGAGCCCGACAGAGCCCGACAGGCCCCGACAGGGCCCGACAGAGCCCGACAGAACCCGACAGAGCCCAGTAGAGCCCGACAGAGCCCGACAGAGCCCGACAGAGCCCGACAAGGCCCGACAGAGCCCGACAGGGCCCAGTAGAGAACGACAGAGCCCGACAGAGCCCGACAGAGCCCGACAGGGCCCGACAGAGCCCGACAGAGCCCGACAGGGCCCGACAGGGCCCGACAGGGCCCAGTAGAGCCCGACAGAGCCCGACAGGGCCCGACAGAGCCCGACAGAGCCCGACAGAGCCCGACAGGGCCCAGTAGAGCCCAGTAGAACCCGACAGAGCCCAATAGAGCCCGACAGAGCCCGACAGGGCCCGACAGGGCCCGACAGAGCCCGACAGAGCCCGACAGAGCCCGACAGAGCCCAGTAGAGCCCGACAGAGCCCGACAGAGCCCGACAGAGCCCGACAGGGCCCGACAGGGCCCGACAGGGCCCGACAGAGACCGACAGAGCCCGACAGAACCCGACAGAGCCCGACAGGGCCCGACAGGGCCCGACAGAACCCGACAGAGCCCGACAGAACCCGACAGAGCCCGACAGAGCCCAGTAGAGCCCGACAGAGCCCGACAGAGCCCGACAGAGCCCGACAGAGCCCGACAGGGCCCGACAGGGCCCGACAGAGCCCGACAAAGCCCGACAAAGCCCGACAGGGCCCGACAGGGCCCGACAGGGCCCGACAGAGCCCGACAGAGCCCGACAGGGCCCGACAGAGCCCGACAAAGCCCGACAAAGCCCGACAGGGCCCGACAGGGCCCGACAGAGCCCGACAGGGCCCGACAGAGCCCGACAGAGCCCGACAGGGCCCGACAGGGCCCAGTAGAGCCCGACAGAGCCCGACAGAGCCCGACAGAGCCCGACAGGGCCCAGTAGAGCCCAGTAGAACCCGACAGAGCCCAATAGAGCCCGACAGAGCCCGACAGAGCCCGACAGAGCCCGACAGGGCCCAGTAGAGCCCAGTAGAACCCGACAGAGCCCGACAGAGCCCGACAGGGCCCGAAAGGGCCCGACAGGGCCCGACAGGGCCCGACAGGGCCCGACAGAGCCCGACAGGGCCCGACAGAGCCCGACAGGGCCCGACAGGTCCCAACAGAGCCCGACAGAGCCCGACAGAGCCCGACAGGGCCCGACAGAGACCGACAGAACCCGACAGAGCCCGACAGAGCCCAGTAGAGCCCGACAGAACCCGACAGAGCCCGACAGAGCCCGACAGAGCCCGACAGGGCCCAGTAGAGCCCGACAGAGACCGACAGGGCTCGACAGAGCCCGACAGGGCCCGACAGGGCCCGACAGAGCCCGACAGGGCCCAGTAGAGCCCGACAGAGCCCGACAGAGCCCGACAGAGCCCGACAGAGCCCGACAAAGCCCGACAGGGCCCGACAGGGCCCGACAGGGCCCGACAGAGCCCGACAGAGCCCGACAGAGCCCGACAAAGCCCGACAGAGCCCGACAGAGCCCGACAGAGCCCGACAGGGCCCGACAGAGCCCAGTAGAGCCCGACAGAGCCCGACAGAGCCCGACAGGGCCCGACAGAGCCCAGTAGAGCTCGACAGAGCCCGACAGAGCCCGACAGGGCCCGACAGGGCCCGACAGAGACCGACAGGGCCCGACAGGGCCCGACAGGGCCCAGTAGAGCCCGACAGGGCCCGACAGGGCCCGACAGAGCCCGACAGAGCCCGACAGAGCCCGACAGGGCCCAGTAGAGCCCAGTAGAACCCGACAGAGCCCAATAGAGCCCGACAGAGCCCGACAGAGCCCGACAGAGCCCGACAGAGCCCGACAGGGCCCGACAGGGCCCGACAGGGCCCAGTAGAGCCCGACAGAGCCCGACAGAGCTCGACAGGGCCCAGTAGAGCCCGACAGAGCCCGACAGAGCCCGACAGGGCCCGACAGAGCCCGACAGAGCCCGACAGAGCCCGACAGAACCCGACAGAGCACGACAGAACCCAGTAGAGCCCGACAGAGCCCGACAGAGCCCGACAGGGCCCGACAGGGCCCGACAGGGCCCGACAGGGCCGGACAGGGCCCAGTAGAGCCCGACAGAGCCCGCCAGAGCCCGACAGAGCCCGACAGGGCCCGACAGAGCCCGACAGAGCCCAGTAGAGCTCGACAGAGCCCGACAGAGCCCGACAGGGCCCGACAGGGCCCGACAGAGCCCGACAGGGCCCAGTAGAGCCCGACAGAGCTCGACAGGGCCCGACAGAGCCCGACAGAGCCCGACAGGGCCCGACAGGGCCCGACAGGTCCCGACAGAGCCCGACAGGGCCCGACAGAGCCCGACAGAGCCCGACAGGGCCCAGTAGAGCCCGACAGAGCCCGACAGAGCCCGACAGGGCCCGACAGGGCCCGACAGAGCCCAGTAGAGCTCGACAGAGCCCGACAGAGCCCGACAGAGCCCGACAGGGCCCGACAGGGCCCAGTAGAGCCCGACAGAGCCCGACAGGGCCCGACAGGGCCCGACAGGGCCCGACAGAGACCAGTAGAGCCCGACAGAGCCCGACAGAGCCCGACAGAGCCCGACAGAGCCCGACAGAGCCCGACCGAGCCCGACAGAGCCCAGTAGAGCCCGACAGAGCCCGACAGAGCCCGACAGGGCTCAGTAGAGCCCAGTAGAACCCGACAGAGCCTGACAGAGCCCGACAGAGCCCGACAGAGCCCGACAGGGCCCGACAGGGCCCGACAGGGCCCGACAGAGCCCGACAGAGCCCGACAGGGCCCGACAGGGCCCGACAGAGACCGACAGAGCCCGACAGAGCCCGACAGAGACCGACAGGACCCGACAGAGCCCGACAGAGCCCGACAGAGCCCGACAGAGCCCGACAGAGCCCGACAGGGCCCGACAGAGCCCGACAGGGCCCGACAGAGCCCGACAGAGCCCAGTAGAGCCCGACAGAGCCCGACAGAGCCCGACAGAGCCCAACAGAGCCCGACAGAGCCCGACAGAGCCCGACAGAGCCCGACAGGGCCCGACAGAGCCCGACAGGGCCCGACAGAGCCCGACAGAGCCCAGTAGAGCCCGACAGAGCCCGACAGAGCCCGACAGGGCCCGACAGGGCCCGACAGAGCCCGACAGAGCCCGACAGGGCCCAGTACAGCCCGACAGAGCCCGACAGAGCCCGACAGAGCCCGACAAAGCCCGACAGGGCCCGACAGGGCCCGACAGGGTCCGACAGAGCCCGACAGGGCCCGACAGAGCCCGACAGAGCCCGACAGAGCCCGACAGAGCCCGACAGGGCCCAGTAGAGCCCGACAGAGCCTGACAGAGCCCGACAGAGCCCGACAGGGCCCGACAGAGCCTGACAGAGCCCAGTAGAGCTCGACAGAGCCCGACAGAGCCCGACAGGGCCCGACAGGGCCCGACAGGGCCCGACAGGGCCCAGTAGAGCCCGACAGAGCCCGACAGGGCCCGACAGAGCCCGACAGAGCCCGACAGGGCCCGACAGGGCCCGACAGGGCCCAGTAGAACCCGACAGAGCCTGACAGAGCCCGACAGAGCCCGACAGGGCCCGACAGGGCCCGACAGAGCCCGACAGAGCCCGACAGGGCCCAGTAGAGCCCGACAGAGCCCGACAGAGCCCGACAGAGCCCGACAGGGCCCGACAGAGCCCGACAGGGCCCGACAGGGCCCAGTAGAGCTCGACAGAGCCCGACAGAGCCCGACAGGGCCCAGTAGAGCCCGACAGAGCCCGACAGGGCCCGACAGGGCCCGACAGGGCCCGACAGAGACCAGTAGAGCCCGACAGAGCCCGACAGAGCCCGACAGAGCTTGACAGAGCCCGACAGGGCCCGACCGAGCCCGACAGAGCCCAGTAGATCCCGACAGAGCCCGACAGGGCCCAGTAGAGCCCAGTAGAACCCGACAGAGCCCAGTAGAGCCCGACAGAGCCCGACAGAGCCCGACAGAGCCCGACAGAGCCCGACAGGGCCCGACAGGGCCCGACAGGGCCCGACAGGGCCCGACAGGGCCCGACAGAACCCGACAGAGCCCAGTAGAGCCCGACAGAGCCCGACAGAGCCCGACAGAGCTCGACAGGGCCCGACAGGGCCCGACAGGGCCCAGTAGAGCCCGACAGAGCCCGACAGAGCCCGACAGAGCCCGACAGAGCCCGACAGGGCCCGACAGGGCACGACAGAGCCCGACAGAGCCCGACAGGGCCCGAAAGAGCCCGACAGAGCCCGACAGGGCCCAGTAGAGCCCGACAGAGCCCGACAGAGCCCGACAGAGCCCGACAGAGCCCGACAGGGCCCGACAGAGCCCGACAGAGCCCAGTAGAGCTCGACAGAGCCCGACAGGGCCCGACAGGGCCCAGTAGAGCCCGACAGGGCCCGACAGAGCCCGACAGGGCCCGACAGGGCCCGACAGAGACCAGTAGAGCCCGACAGAGCCCGACAGAGCCCGACAGAGCCCGACAGAGCCCGACAGGCCCCGACCGAGCCCGACAGAGCCCAGTAGAGCCCGACAGAGCCCGACAGAGCCCGACAGAGCCCGACAGAGCCCGACAGAGCCCGACAGGGCCCGACCGAGCCCGACAGAGCCCAGTAGAGCCCGACAGAGCCCGACAGAGCCCGACAGGGCCCAGTAGAGCCCAGTAGAACCCGACAGAGCCCGACAGGGCCCGACAGGGCCCGACAGAGTCCGACAGGGCCCGACAGGGCCCAGTAGAGCCCGACAGGGCCCGACAGGGCCCGACAGGGCCCGACAGAGCCCGACAGAGCCCGACAGGGCCCGACAGGGCCCAGTAGAGCCCGACAGAGCCCGACAGGGCCCGACAGGGCCCGACAGGGCCCAGTAGAGCCCGACAGAGCCCGACAGAGCCCAGTAGAGCCCAGTAGAGCCCGACAGAGCCTGACAGAGCCCGACAGAGCCCGACAGAGCCCGACAGAGCCCGACAGAGCCCAGTACAGCCCGACAGAGCCCGACAGAGCCCGAAAGAGCCCGACAGGGACCGAAAGGGACCGACAGGGACCGACAGGGAACAGTAGAGCCCAGTAGAGCCCGACAGAGCCCGACAGAGCCCGACAGAGCCCGACAGGGCCCGACAGAGCCCGACAGAGCCCAGTAGAGCTCGACAGAGCCCGACAGAGCCCGACAGGGCCCGACAGGGCCCAGTAGAGCCCGACAGAGCCCGACAGAGCCCGACAGGTCCCGACAGGGCCCGTCAGAGCCCGACAGAGCCCGACAGGGCCCGACAGAGACCAGTAGAGCCCGACAGAGCCCGACAGAGCCCGACAGAGCCCGACAGGGCCCGACCGAGCCCGACAGAGCCCAGTAGAGCCCGACAGAGCCCGACAGAGCCCGACAGAGCCCGACAGAGCCCGACAGGGCCCGACAGGGCCCGACAGGGCCCGACAGAGCCCGACAGAGCCCGACAGAGCCCGACAGGGCCCAGTAGAGCCCAGTAGAACCCGACAGAACCCGACAGAGCCCGACAGAGCCCGACAGAGCCCGACAGGGCCCGACAGAGCCCGACAGGGCCCGACAGAGCCCGACAGAGCCCGACAGGGCCCGACAGGGCCCGACAGGGCCCAGTAGAGCCCGACAGAGCCCGACAGAGCCCGACAGAGCCCGACAGGGCCCGATAGGGCCCGACAGAGCCCAGTAGAGCCCGACAGAGCCCGACAGAGCCCGACAGAGCTTGACAGAGCCCGACAGGGCCCGACCGAGCCCGACAGAGCCCAGTAGAGCCCGACAGGGCCCGACAGGGCCCGACAGAGACCAGTAGAGCCCGACAGAGCCCGACAGAGCCCGACAGAGCTTGACAGAGCCCGACAGGGCCCGACCGAGCCCGACAGAGCCCAGTAGAGCCCGACAGAGCCCGACAGGGCCCAGTAGAGCCCGACAGAGCCCGACAGAGCCCGACAGAGCCCGACAGGGCCCGACAGGGCCCGACAGAACCCGACAGAACCCGACAGAGCCCAGTAGAGCCCGACAGAGCCCGACAGAGCCCGACAGAGCTCGACAGGGCCCGACAGGGCCCGACAGGGCCCGACAGAGCCCGACAGAGCCCGACAGAGCCCGACAGAGCCCGACAGGGCCCGACAGGGCACGACAGGGCACGACAGAGCCCGACAGAGCCCGACAGAGCCCGACAGGGCCCGAAAGAGCCCGACAGAGCCCGACAGGGCCCAGTAGAGCCCGACAGAGCCCGACAGAGCCCGACAGAGCCCGACAGGGCCCGACAGAGCCCGACAGAGCCCAGTAGAGCTCGACAGAGCCCGACAGGGCCCGACAGGGCCCAGTAGAGCCCGACAGGGCCCGACAGAGCCCGACAGGGCCCGACAGGGCCCGACAGGGCCCGACAGAGACCAGTAGAGCCCGACAGAGCCCGACAGAGCCCGACAGGGCCCGACCGAGCCCGACAGAGCCCAGTAGAGCCCGACAGAGCCCGACAGGGCCCAGTAGAGCCCAGTAGAACCCGACAGAGCCCGACAGAGCCCGACAGAGCCCGACAGGGCCCGACAGGGCCCGACAGGGCCCGACAGGGCCCGACAGAGCCCGACAGAGCCCGACAGAGCTCGACAGGGCCCGACAGGGCCCGACAGAGCCCGACAGAGCCCGACAGAGCCCGACAGAGCCCGACAGGGCCCGACAGGGCCCGACAGAGCCCGACAGAACCCGACAGAGCCCAGTAGAGCCCGACAGAGCCCAACAGAGCCCGACAGAGCCCGACAGAGCCCGACAGGGCCCAGTAGAGCCCGACAGAGCCCGACAGAGCCCGACAGAGCCCGACAGGGCCCGACAGGGCCCGACAGAGCCCGACAGAGCCCAGTAGAGGCCGACAGAGCCCGACAGAGCCCGACAGGGCCCGACAGGGCCCGACAGGGCCCGACAGGGTCCAGTAGAGCCCGACAGAGCCCGACAGGGCCCGACAGAGCCCGACAGAGCCCGACAGAGCCCGACAGAGCCCGACAGGGCCCAGTAGAGCCCAGTAGAACCCGACAGAGCCCAATAGAGCCCGACAGAGCCCGACAGAGCCCGACAGGGCCCGACAGGGCCCGACAGAGCCCGACAGAGCCCGACAGGGCCCGACAGGGCCCGACAGAGCCCGACAGAACCCGACAGAGCCTGACAGAGCCCAGTAGAGCCCGACAGAGCCCGACAGAGCCCGACAGAGCTCGACAGGGCCCGACAGGGCCCGACAGAGCCCAGTAGAGCCCGACAGAGCCCGACAGAGCCCGACAGGGCCCAGTAGAGCCCAGTAGAACCCGACAGAGCCCGACAGAGCCCGACAGAGCCCGACAGGGCCCGACAGGGCCCGACAGGGCCCGACAGAGCCCGACAGAGCCCGACAGAGCTCGACAGGGCCCGACAGAGCCCGACAGAGCCCGACAGAGCCCGACAGGGCCCGACAGGGCCCGACAGAGCCCGACAGAACCCGACAGAGCCCAGTAGAGCCCGACAGAGCCCAACAGAGCCCGACAGAGCCCGACAGAGCCCGACAGGGCCCAGTAGAGCCCGACAGAGCCCGACAGAGCCCGACAGATCCCGACAGGGCCCGACAGAGCCCGACAGAGCCCGACAGAGCCCAGTAGAGCTCGACAGAGCCCGACAGAGCCCGACAGGGCCCGACAGGGCCCGACAGAGCCCGACAGGGCCCGACAGGGCCCGACAGCGCCCAGTAGAGCCCGACAGAGCCCGACAGGGCCCGACAGAGCCCGACAGAGCCCGACAGAGCCCGACAGGGCCCAGTAGAGCCCAGTAGAACCCGACAGAGCCCAATAGAGCCCGACAGAGCCCGACAGAGCCCGACAGGGCCCGACAGGGCCCGACAGAGCCCGACAGAGCCCGACAGGGCCCGACAGGGCCCGACAGAGCCCGACAGAACCCGACAGAGCCCGACAGAGCCCAGTAGAGCCCGACAGAGCCCGACAGAGCCCGACAGAGCCCGACAGAGCCCAGTAGAGCCCGACAAGCCCGACAGAGCCCGACAGGGCCCGACAGGGCCCGACAGAGACCGACAGAGCCCGACAGAACCCGACAGAGCCCGACAGGGCCCGACAGGGCCCGACAGAGCCCGACAGGGCCCGACAGAGCCCGACAGAGCCCGACAGAACTCGACAGAGCCCGACAGGGCCCAGTAGAGCCCGACAGAGCCCGACAGAGCCCGACAGAGCCCGACAGAGCCCGACAGGGCCCGACAGGGCCCGACAGAGCCCGACAGAGCCCGACAGGGCCCGACAGGGCCCGACAGAGCCCGACAGGGCCCGACAGAGCCCGACAGGGCCCGACAGAGCCCGACAGAGCCCGACAGGGCCCGACAGGGCCCAGTAGAGCCCGACAGAGCCCGCCAGAGCCCGACAGAGCCAGACAGAGCCCGACAGGGCCCGACAGAGCCCGACAGAGCCCAGTAGAGCTCGACAGAGCCCGACAGAGGCCGACAGGGCCCGACAGGGCCCGACAGAGCCCGACAGGGCCCAGTAGAGCCCGACAGGGCCCAACAGGGCCCGACAGGGCCTGACAGGGCCCAGTAGAGCCCGACAGAGCCCGACAGGGCCCGACAGGGCCCGACAGAGCCCGACAGAGCCCGACAGGGCCCGACCGAGCCCAACAGAGCCCAGTAGAGCCCGACAGAGCCCGACAGAGCCCGACAGAGCCCGACAGAGCCCGACAGGGCCCAGTAGAGCCCGACAGAGCCCGACAGGGCCCGACAGGGCCCGACAGAGCCCAGTAGAGCCCGACAGAGCCCGACAGAGCCTAGTAGAGCCCAGTAGAGCCCGACAGAGCCTGACAGAGCCCGACAGAGCCCGACAGAACCCGACAGAACACGACAGAACCCGAGAGAGCCCGACAGAGCCCGACAGAGCCCGACAGGGACCGACAGGGACCGACAGGGAACAGTAGAGACCAGTAGAGCCCGACAGAGCCCGACAGAGCCCGACAGAGCCCGACAGGGCCCGAAAGAGCCCGACAGAGCCCAGTAGAGCTCGACAGAGCCCAACAGAGCCCGACAGGGCCCGACAGGGCACAGTAGAGCCCGACAGAGCCCGACAGAGCCCGACAGGTCCCGACAGGTCCCGACAGGGCCCGTCAGAGCCCGACAGAGCCCGACAGGGCCCGACAGAGACCAGTAGAGCCCGACAGAGCCCGACAGAGCCCGACAGAGCCCGACAGAGCCCGACAGAGCCCGACAGAGCCCAGTAGAGCCCAGTAGAACCCGACAGAGCCCGACAGAGCCCGACAGAGCCCGACAGGGCCCGACAGAGCCCGACAGAGCCCGACAGAGCCCGACAGGGCCCGACAGAGCCCGACAGGGCCCGACAGAGCCCGACAGAACCCGACAGAGCCCGACAGAGCCCGACAGAGACCAGCAGAGCCCGACAGAGCCCGACAGAGCCCGACAGAGCCCGACAGAGCCCGACAGGGCCCAGTAGAGCCCGACAGAGCCAGACAGAGCCCGACAGGGCCCGACAGAGCCCGACAGAGCCCGACAGGGCCCAGTAGAGCCCGACAGAGCCCGACAGAGCCCGACAGGGCCCGGCAGGGCCCGACAGGGCCCGGCAGGGCCCGACAGGGCCCGACAGAGCCCGACAGAGCCCGACAGAACCCGACAGAGCCCGACAGAGCCCAGTAGAGCCCGACAGAGCCCGACAGAGCCCGACAGAGCTCGACAGGGCCCGACAGAGCCCGACAGAGCCCGACAGAACCCGACAGAGCCCGACAGAGCCCAGTAGAGCCCGACAGAGCCCGACAGAGCCCGACAGAGCCCGACAGGGCCCGACAGGGCCCGACAGAGACCGACAGAGCCCGACAAAGCCCGACAGGGCCCGACAGGGCCCGACAGAGCCCGACAGGGCCCGACAGGGCCCGACAGAGCCCGACAGAGCCCGACAGGGCCCAGTAGAGCCCGACAGAGCCCGCCAGAGCCCGACAGAGCCCGACAGAGCCCGACAGAGCCCGACAGAGCCCGACAGAGCCCAGTAGAGCTCGACAGAGCCCGACAGATCCCGACAGGGCCCGACAGGGCCCGACAGGGCCCGACAGGGCCCAGTAGAGCCCGACAGAGCCCGGCAGGGCCCGACAGAGCCCGACAGAGCCCGACAGGGCCCGACAGGGCCCGACAGAGGCCGACAGAGCCCGACAGGGCCCGACAGGGCCCGACAGGGCCCAGTAGAGCCCGACAGAGCCCGACAGAGCCCGACAGAGCCCGACAGAGCCCGACAGAGCCCGACAGGGCCCGACAGGGCCCGACAGGGCCCGACAGAGCCCAGTAGAGCTCGACAGAGCCCGACAGAGCCCGACAGGGCCCGACAGGGCCCGACAGGGCCCGACAGGGCCCAGTAGAGCCCGACAGAGCCCGACAGAGCCTGACAGGGCCCGACAGGGCCCGACAGAGCCCGACAGAGCCCGACAGGGCCCGACAGGGCCCGACAGAGCCCGACAGAGACCAGTAGAGCCCGACAGAGCCCGACAGAGCCCGACAGAGCCCGACAGGGCCCGACCGAGCCCGACAGAGCCCGACAGAGCCCGACAGAGCCCGACAAAGCCCGACAGGGCCCGACAGGGCCCGACAGAGCCCGACAGAGCCCGACAGAGCCCGACAGAGCCCAACAGGGCCCGACAGGGCCCGACAGGGCCCGACAGGGCCCGACAGAGCACAGTAGAGCTCGACAGAGCCCGACAGAGCCCGACAGGGCCCGACAGGGCCCGACAGGGCCCGACAGAGCCCGACAGAGCCCGACAGAGCCCGACAGGGCCCGACAGGGCCCGACAGGGCCCGACAGAGCCCGACAGGGCCCGACAGGGCCCAGTAGAGCCCGACAGAGCTCGACAGAACCCGACAGAGCCCGACAGAGCCCAGTAGAGCCCGACAGAGCCCGACAGAGCCCGACAGAGCCCGACAGGGCCCGACAGAGCCCGACAGGGCCTGACAGAGCCCGACAGAGCCCGACAAAGCCCGACAAGGCCCGACAGGGCCCGACAGGGCCCGACAGAGCCCGACAGGGCCCGACAGAGCCCGACAGAGCCCGACAGGGCCCGACAGAGCCCGACAGAGCCCGACAGGGAACAGTAGAACCCGACAGAGCCCGCCAGAGCCCGACAGAGCCCGACAGAGCCTGACAGGGACCGACAGAGCCCGACAGAGACCAGTAGAGCCCGACAGAGCCCGACAGAGCCCGACAGAGCCCGACAGAGCCCGACAGGGCCCGACAGGGCCCGACAGGGCCCAGTAGAGCCCGACAGAGCCCGACAGAGCCCGACAGAGCCCGACAGGGCCCGACAGGGCCCGACAGAGCCCGACAGGGCCCAATAGGGCCCGACAGAGCCCGACAGGGCCCGACAGAGCCCGACAGAGCTAGACAGGGCCCGACAGGACCTGACAGAGCCCGACAGAACCCGACAGAGCCCGACAGAGCCCGACAGGGCCCGACAGGGCCCGACAGAGCCCAGTAGAGCCCGACAGAGCCCGACAGAGCCCGACAGAGCCCGACAGGGCCCAGTAGAGCCCGACAGAGCCCGACAGAGCCCGGCAGAGCCCGACAGGGCCCGACAGAGACCGACAGGGCCCGACAGAGCCCGACAGAGCCCGACAGGGCCCAGTACAGCCCGACAGAGCCCGACAGAGCCCGACAGAGCCCGAGAAAGCCCGACAGGGCCCGACAGGGCCCGACAGAGCCCGACAGGGCCCGAGAGAGCCCGACAGGGCCCGACAGAGCCCGACAGGGCCCGACAGGGCCCAGTAGAGCTCGACAGAGCCCGACAGAGCCCGACAGAGCCCGACAGAGCCCGACAGAGCCCGACAGAGCCCGACAGGGCCCAGTAGAGCTCGACAGAGCCCGACAGAGCCCGACAAAGCCCGACAGAGCCCGACAGGGCCCGACAGGGCCCGACAGGGCCCAGTAGTGCCCGACAGAGCCCGACAGAGCCCGACAGGGCCCGACAGGGTCCGACAGAGCCCGACAGAGCCCGACAGGGCCCGACAGGGCCCGACAGAGCCCGACAGAGCCCGACAGAGCCCGACAGAGCCCGACAGGGCCCGACAGAGCTCGACAGAGCCCGACAGAGCCCGACAGGGCCCGACAGAGCCCGACAGAGCCCGACAGAGCCCGACAGAGCCCAACAGGGCCCGACAGGGCCCGACAGGGCCCGACAGGGCCCGACAGAGCCCGACAGGGCCCGACAGGGCCCGACAGGGCCCGACAGAGCCCGACAGGGCCCGACAGAGCCCGACAGAGCCCGACAGGGCCCGACAGGGCCCGACAGAGCCCGACAGAGACCAGTAGAGCCCGACAGAGCCCGACAGAGCCCGACAGAGCCCGACAGGGCCCGACCGAGCCCGACAGAGCCCGACAGAGCCCGACAGAGCCCGACAGAGCCCGACAAAGCCCGACAGGGCCCGACAGGGCCCGACAGGGCCCGACAGAGCCCGACAGAGCCCGACAGAGCCCGACAGGGCCCGACAGGGCCCGACAGGGCCCGACAGAGCCCGACAGGGCCCGACAGGGCCCAGTAGAGCCCGACAGAGCCCGACAGAACCCGACAGAGCCCGACAGAGCCCAGTAGAGCCCGACAGAGCCCGACAGAGCCCGACAGAGCCCGACAGGGCCCGACAGGGCCCGACAGGGCCCGACAGAGCCCGACAGAGCCCGACAAAGCCCGACAAGGCCCGACAGGGCCCGACAGAGCCCGACAGGGCCCGACAGGGCCCGACAGAGCCCGACAGGGCCCGACAGAGCCCGACAGAGCCCGACAGAGCCCGACAGAGCCCGACAGAGCCCGACAGGGCCCAGTAGAGCCCGACAGAGCCCGACAGAGCCCGACAGAGCCCGACAGGGCCCGACAGAGCCCGACAGGGCCCAGTAGAGCCTGACAGAGCCCGACAGGACCCGACAGAGCCCGACAGAGCCCGACAGGGCCCGACAGAGCCCGACAGAGCCCGACAGAGCCCAACAGAGCCCGACAGAGCCCGACAGAGCCCGACAGGGAACAGTAGAACCCGCCAGAGCCCGCCAGAGCCCGACAGAGCCCGACAGAGCCTGACAGGGACCGACAGAGCCCGACAGAGACCAGTAGAGCCCGACAGAGCCCGACAGAGCCCGACAGAGCCCGACAGAGCCCGACAGGGCCCGACCGAGCCCGACAGAGCCCGACAGAGCCCGACAGAGCCCGACAAAGCCCGACAGGGCCCGACAGGGCCCGACAGAGCCCGACAGAGCCCGACAGAGCCCGACAGAGCCCAACAGGGCCCGACAGGGCCCGACAGGGCCCGACAGAGCCCGACAGAGCACAGTAGAGCTCGACAGAGCCCGACAGAGCCCGACAGGGCCCGACAGGGCCCGACAGGGCCCGACAGAGCCCGACAGAGCCCGACAGAGCCCGACAGGGCCCGACAGGGCCCGACAGGGCCCGACAGAGCCCGACAGGGCCCGACAGGGCCCAGTAGAGCCCGACAGAGCCCGACAGAACCCGACAGAGCCCAGTAGAGCCCGACAGAGCCCGACAGAGCCCGACAGAGCCCGACAGAGCCCGACAGGGCCCGACAGAGCCCGACAGGGCCTGACAGAGCCCGACAGAGCCCGACAAAGCCCGACAAGGCCCGACAGGGCCCGACAGGGCCCGACAGAGCCCGACAGGGCCCGACAGAGCCCGACAGAGCCCGACAGGGCCCGACAGGGCCCGACAGAGCCCGACAGGGAACAGTAGAACCCGACAGAGCCCGCCAGAGCCCGACAGAGCCCGACAGAGCCTGACAGGGACCGACAGAGCCCGACAGAGACCAGTAGAGCCCGACAGAGCCCGACAGAGCCCGACAGAGCCCGACAGGGCCCAGTAGAGCCCGACAGAGCCCGACAGAGCCCGGCAGAGCCCGACAGGGCCCGACAGAGACCGACAGGGCCCGACAGAGCCCGACAGAGCCCGACAGGGCCCAGTACAGCCCGACAGAGCCCGACAGAGCCCGACAGAGCCCGACAAAGCCCGACAGGGCCCGACAGGGCCCGACAGAGCCCGACAGGGCCCGAGAGAGCCCGACAGGGCCCGACAGAGCCCGACAGGGCCCGACAGGGCCCAGTAGAGCTCGACAGAGCCCGACAGAGCCCGACAGAGCCCGACAGAGCCCGACAGAGCCCGACAGGGCCCAGTAGAGCTCGACAGAGCCCGACAGAGCCCGACAAAGCCCGACAGAGCCCGACAGGGCCCGACAGGGCCCGACAGGGCCCAGTAGAGCCCGACAGAGCCCGACAGAGCCCGACAGGGCCCGACAGGGTCCGACAGAGCCCGACAGAGCCCGACAGGGCCCGACAGGGCCCGACAGAGCCCGACAGAGACCAGTAGAGCCCGACAGAGCCCGACAGAGCCCGACAGAGCCCGACAGAGCCCGACAGAGCCCGACAGGGCCCGACAGAGCTCGACAGAGCCCGACAGAGCCCGACAGGGCCCGACAGAGCCCGACAGAGCCCGACAGAGCCCGACAGAGCCCAACAGGGCCCGACAGGGCCCGACAGGGCCCGACAGAGCCCGACAGGGCCCGACAGGGCCCGACAGGGCCCGACAGAGCCCGACAGGGCCCGACAGAGCCCGACAGAGCCCGACAGGGCCCGACAGGGCCCGACAGAGCCCGACAGAGACCAGTAGAGCCCGACAGAGCCCGACAGAGCCCGACAGAGCCCGACAGGGCCCGACCGAGCCCGACAGAGCCCGACAGAGCCCGACAGAGCCCGACAAAGCCCGACAGGGCCCGACAGGGCCCGACAGGGCCCGACAGAGCCCGACAGAGCCCGACAGAGCCCGACAGGGCCCGACAGGGCCCGACAGGGCCCGACAGAGCCCGACAGGGCCCGACAGGGCCCAGTAGAGCCCGACAGAGCCCGACAGAACCCGACAGAGCCCGACAGAGCCCAGTAGAGCCCGACAGAGCCCGACAGAGCCCGACAGAGCCCGACAGGGCCCGACAGGGCCCGACAGGGCCCGACAGAGCCCGACAGAGCCCGACAAAGCCCGACAAGGCCCGACAGGGCCCGACAGAGCCCGACAGGGCCCGACAGGGCCCGACAGAGCCCGACAGAGCCCAGTAGAGCCCGACAGGGCCCGACAGGGCCCGACAGAGCCCGACAGGGCCCGACAGAGCCCGACAGAGCCCGACAGAGCCCGACAGAGCCCGACAGAGCCCGACAGGGCCCAGTAGAGCCCGACAGAGCCCGACAGAGCCCGACAGGGCCCGACAGAGCCCGACAGGGCCCAGTAGAGCCTGACAGAGCCCGACAGGGCCCGACAGAGCCCGACAGAGCCCGACAGGGCCCGACAGGGCCCGACAGAGCCCGACAGAGCCCGACAGAGCCCGACAGAGCCCGACAGGGAACAGTAGAACCCGCCAGAGCCCGCCAGAGCCCGACAGAGCCCGACAGAGCCTGACAGGGACCGACAGAGCCCGACAGAGACCAGTAGAGCCCGACAGAGCCCGACAGAGCCCGACAGAGCCCGACAGAGCCCGACAGGGCCCGACAGGGCCCGACAGGGCCCGACAGGGCCCGACAGGGCCCAGTAGAGCCCGACAGAGCCCGACAGAGCCCGACAGAGCCCGACAGGGCCCGACAGAGCCCGACAGAGCCCGACAGGGCCCAACAGGGCCCAACAGGGCCCGACAGAGCCCGACAGGGCCCGACAGAGCCCGACAGAGCTAGACAGGGCCCGACAGGACCTGACAGAGCCCGACAGAGCCCGACAGAGCCCGACAGGGCCCGACAGGGCCCGACAGAGCCCAGTAGAGCCCGACAGAGCCCGACAGAGCCCGACAGAGCCCGACAGAGCCCGACAGGGCCCAGTAGAGCCCGACAGAGCCCGACAGAGCCCGGCAGAGCCCGACAGGGCCCGACAGAGACCGACAGGGCCCGACAGGGCCCAGTAGAGCCCGACAGAGCCCGACAGAGCCCGACAGAGCCCGACAGAGCCCGACAGGGCCCAGTAGAGCCCGACAGAGCCCGACAGAGCCCGGCAGAGCCCGACAGGGCCCGACAGAGACCGACAGGGCCCGACAGAGCCCGACAGAGCCCGACAGGGCCCAGTACAGCCCGACAGAGCCCGACAGAGCCCGACAGAGCCCGACAAAGCCCGACAGGGCCCGACAGGGCCCGACAGAGCCCGACAGGGCCCGAGAGAGCCCGACAGGGCCCGACAGAGCCCGACAGGGCCCGACAGGGCCCGACAGGGCCCGACAGGGCCCAGTAGAGCTCGACAGAGCCCGACAGAGCCCGACAGAGCCCGACAGAGCCCGACAGAGCCCGACAGAGCCCGACAGGGCCCAGTAGAGCTCGACAGAGCCCGACAGAGCCCGACAGGGCCCGACAGAGCCCGACAGGGCCCGACAGGGCCCGACAGGGCCCAGTAGAGCCCGACAGAGCCCGACAGGGCCCGACAGAGCCCGACAGAGCCCGACAGAGCCCGACAGGGCCCGACAGGGCCCGACAGAGCCCGACAGAGCCCGACAGAGCCCGACAGGGCCCGACAGAGCCCGACAGGGCCCGACAGGGCCCAGTAGAGCCCGACAGAGCCCGACAGAGCCCGACAGAGCCCGACAGAGCCCGACAGGGCCCGACAGAGCCCGACAGGGCCCGACAGGGCCCGACAGAGCCCGACAGAGCCCAGTAGATCCCGACAGAGCCCGACAGAGCCCGACAGAGCCCGACAGAGCCCAGTAGAGCCCAGTAGAACCCGACAGAGCCGACAGAGCCCGACAGAGCCCGACAGGGCCCGACAGGGCCCGACAGGGCCCGACAGGGCCCGACAGGGCCCGACAGATCCCGACAGAGCTAGACAGGGCCCGACAGGACCTGACAGAGCCCGACAGAGCCCAACAGAGCCCGACAGAGCCCGACAGGGCCCGACAGGGCCCGACAGAGCCCGACAGAGCCCAGTAGAGCCCGACAGAGCCCGACAGAGCCCGACAGGGCCCAGTAGAGCCCGACAGAGCCCGACAGAGCCCGGCAGAGCCCGACAGGGCCCGACAGAGACCGACAGGGCCCGACAGAGCCCGACAGAGCCCGACAGGGCCCAGTACAGCCCGACAGAGCCCGACAGAGCCCGACAGAGCCCGACAAAGCCCGACAGGGCCCGACAGGGCCCGACAGAGCCCGACAGGGCCCGACAGAGCCCGACAGAGCCCGACAGGGCCCAGTAGAGCCCGACAGAGCCCGACAGAGCCCGACAGAGCCCGACAGAGCCCGACAGAGCCCGACAGAGCCCGACAGGGCCCGACAGAGCCCGACAGGGCCCGACAGGGCCCAGTAGAGCCCGACAGGGCCCGACAGAGCCCGACAGAGCCCGACAGAGCCCGACAGGGCCCGACAGAGCCCGACAGGGTCCAGTAGAGGCCGACAGAGCCCGACAGAGCCCGACAGAGCCCGACAGGACCCGACAGAGCCCGACAGAGCCCGACAGAGCCCGACAGGGCCCAGTAGAGCCCGACAGAGCCCGACAGAGCCCGACAGAGCCCGACAGAGCCCGACAGGGCCCGACAGGGCCCGACAGGGCCCGACAGGGCCCAGTAGAGCTCGATAGGGCCCAGTAGAGCCCGACAGAGCCCGACAGAGCCCGACAGGGCCCGACAGGGCCCGACAGGGCCCGACAGGGCCCAGTAGAGCCCGACAGAGCCCGACAGAGCCCGACAGGGCCCGACAGGGCCCGACAGAGACCAGTAGAGCCCGACAGAGCCCGACAGAGCCCGACAGGGCCCGACCGAGCCCGACAGATCCCAGTAGAGCCCGACAGAGCCCGACAGAGCCCGACAGAGCCCGACAGGGCCCAGTAGAGCCCAGTAGAAACCGACAGAGCCCGACAGAGCCCGACAGAGCCCGACAGGGCCCGACAGGGCCCGACAGAGCTCGACAGGGCCCGACAGGGCCCGACAGAGCCCGACAGAGCCCAGTAGAGCTCGACAGAGCCTGACAGAGCCCGACAGGGCCCGACAGGGCCCGACAGGGCCCGACAGAGCCCGACAGGGCCCGACAGGGCCCGACAGGGCCCGACAGAGCCCGACAGGGCCCGACAGGGCCCGACAGAGCCCGACAGAGCCCGACAGGGCCCGACAGGGCCCGACAGGGCCCGACAGAGCCCGACAGGGCCCGACAGGGCCCGACAGGGCCCGACAGAGCCCGACAGAGCCCGACAGGGCCCGACAGAGCCCGACAGGGCCCGACAGGGCCCGACAGAACCCGACAGAGCCCGACAGAGCCCAGTAGAGCCCGACAGAGCCCGACAGAGCCCGACAGAGCCCGACAGAGCCCGACAGGGCCCAGTAGAGCCCGACAGAGCCCGACAGAGCCCGACAGAGCCCGACAGGGCCCGACAGGGCCCGACAGGGCCCGACAGAGCCCGACAGGGCCCAGTAGAGCCCGACAGAGCCCGACAGGGCCCGACAGAGCCCGACAGAGCCCGACAGGGCCCGACAGGGCCCGACAGGGCCCGACAGAGCCCGACAGGGCCCGACAGGGCCCGACAGGGCCCGACAGAGCCCGACAGAGCCCGACAGGGCCCGACAGAGCCCGACAGGGCCCGACAGGGCCCGACAGAACCCGACAGAGCCCGACAGAGCCCAGTAGAGCCCGACAGAGCCCGACAGAGCCCGACAGAGCCCGACAGAGCCCGACAGGGCCCAGTAGAGCCCGACAGAGCCCGACAGAGCCCGACAGAGCCCGACAGGGCCCGACAGGGCCCGACAGGGCCCGACAGAGCCCGACAGGGCCCAGTAGAGCCCGACAGAGCCCGACAGGGCCCGACAGAGCCCGACAGAGCCCGACAGGGCCCGACAGGGCCCGACAGGGCCCGACAGAGCCCGACAGGGCCCGACAGGGCCCGACAGAGCCCAGTAGAGCCCGACAGAGCCCGACAGAGCCCGACAGAGCCCGACAGAGCCCGACAGAGCCCGACAGAGCCCGACAAGGCCCGACAGAGCCCGACAGGGCCCGACAGAGCCCGACAGAGCCCGACAGAGCCCGACAGGGCCCAGTAGAGCCCGACAGAGCCCGACAGGGCCCAGTAGAGCCCGACAGAGCCCGACAGAGCCCGACAGGGCCCGACAGGGTCCGACAGAGCCCGACAGAGCCCGACAGGGCCCGACAGGGCCCGACAGAGCCCGACAGAGCCCGACAGAGCCCGACAGAGACCAGTAGAGCCCGACAGAGCCCGACAGAGCCCGACAGAGCCCGACAGAGCCCGACAGGGCCCGACAGGGCCCGACAGAGCTCGACAGAGCCCAGTAGAGCCCGACAGAGCCCGACAGAGCCCGACAGGGCCCAGTAGAGCCCAGTAGAACCCGACAGAGCCCAATAGAGCCCGACAGAGCCCGACAGAGCCCGACAGAGCCCGACAAGGCCCGACAAGGCCCGACAGGGCCCGACAGAGCCCGACAGGGCCCGACAGGGCCCGACAGGGCCCGACAGAACCCGACAGAGCCCGACAGAGCCCAGTAGAGCCCGACAGAGCCCGACAGAGCCCGACAGACCTCGACAGGGCCCGACAGGGCCCGACAGGGCCCGACAGGGCCCAGTAGAGCCCGACAGAGCCCGACAGAGCCCGACAGAGCCCGACAGAGCCCAGTAGAGCCCGACAGAGCCCGACAGAGCCCGACAGAGCCCGACAGAGCCCGACAGAGCCCGACAGGGCCCGACAGGGCCCGACAGAGCCCAGTAGAGCCCGACAGAGCCCGACAGAGCCCGACAGAGCCCGACAGAGCCCGACAGAGCCCGACAGAGCCCGGCAGAGCCCGACAGGGCCCGACAGAGACCGACAGGGCCCGACAGGGCCCGACAGGGCCCGACAGGGCCCAGTAGAGCCCGACAGAGCCCGACAGAGCCCGACAGAGCCCGACAGAGCCCGACAGAGCCCGACAGGGCCCAGTAGAGCCCGACAGAGCCCGACAGAGCCCGGCAGAGCCCGACAGGGCCCGACAGAGACCGACAGGGCCCGACAGAGCCCGACAGAGCCCGACAGGGCCCAGTACAGCCCGACAGAGCCCGACAGAGCCCGACAGAGCCCGACAAAGCCCGACAGGGCCCGACAGGGCCCGACAGAGCCCGACAGGGCCCGAGAGAGCCCGACAGGGCCCGACAGAGCCCGACAGGGCCCGACAGGGCCCGACAGGGCCCGACAGGGCCCGACAGGGCCCAGTAGAGCTCGACAGAGCCCGACAGAGCCCGACAGAGCCCGACAGAGCCCGACAGAGCCCGACAGAGCCCGACAGGGCCCAGTAGAGCTCGACAGAGCCCGAAAGAGCCCGACAGGGCCCGACAGAGCCCGACAGGGCCCGACAGGGCCCGACAGGGCCCAGTAGAGCCCGACAGAGCCCGACAGGGCCCGACAGAGCCCGACAGAGCCCGACAGAGCCCGACAGGGCCCGACAGGGCCCGACAGAGCCCGACAGAGCCCGACAGAGCCCGACAGAGCCCAGTAGAGCCCAGTAGAACCCGACAGAGCCGACAGAGCCCGACAGAGCCCGACAGGGCCCGACAGGGCCCGACAGGGCCCGACAGATCCCGACAGAGCTAGACAGGGCCCGACAGGACCTGACAGAGCCCGACAGAGCCCAACAGAGCCCGACAGAGCCCGACAGGGCCCGACAGGGCCCGACAGAGCCCGACAGAGCCCAGTAGAGTCCGACAGAGCCCGACAGAGCCCGACAGGGCCCAGTAGAGCCCGACAGAGCCCGACAGAGCCCGGCAGAGCCCGACAGGGCCCGACAGAGACCGACAGGGCCCGACAGAGCCCGACAGAGCCCGACAGGGCCCACTACAGCCCGACAGAGCCCGACAGAGCCCGACAGAGCCCGACAAAGCCCGACAGGGCCCGACAGGGCCCGACAGAGCCCGACAGGGCCCGACAGAGCCCGACAGAGCCCGACAGGGCCCAGTAGAGCCCGACAGAGCCCGACAGAGCCCGACAGAGCCCGACAGAGCCCGACAGAGCCCGACAGGGCCCGACAGAGCCCGACAGGGCCCGACAGGGCCCAGTAGAGCCCGACAGGGCCCGACAGAGCCCGACAGAGCCCGACAGAGCCCGACAGGGCCCGACAGAGCCCGACAGGGTCCAGTAGAGGCCGACAGAGCCCGACAGAGCCCGACAGAGCCCGACAGGACCCGACAGAGCCGACAGAGCCCGACAGAGCCCGACAGGGCCCAGTAGAGCCCGACAGAGCCCGACAGAGCCCGACAGAGCCCGACAGAGCCCGACAGGGCCCGACAGAGCCCGACAGGGCCCGACAGGGCCCGACAGGGCCCAGTAGAGCCCGACAGAGCCCGACAGAGCCCGACAGGGCCCGACAGGGCCCGACAGAGACCAGTAGAGCCCGACAGAGCCCGACAGAGCCCGACAGGGCCCGACCGAGCCCGACAGATCCCAGTAGAGCCCGACAGAGCCCGACAGAGCCCGACAGAGCCCGACAGGGCCCAGTAGAGCCCAGTAGAAACCGACAGAGCCCGACAGAGCCCGACAGAGCCCGACAGGGCCCGACAGGGCCCGACAGAGCTCGACAGGGCCCGACAGGGCCCGACAGAGCCCGACAGAGCCCAGTAGAGCTCGACAGAGCCTGACAGAGCCCGACAGGGCCCGACAGGGCCCGACAGGGCCCGACAGAGCCCGACAGGGCCCGACAGGGCCCGACAGAGCCCGACAGAGCCCGACAGGGCCCGACAGGGCCCGACAGAGCCCGACAGAGCCCGACAGGGCCCGACAGGGCCCGACAGGGCCCGACAGAGCCCGACAGGGCCCGACAGGGCCCGACAGGGCCCGACAGAGCCCGACAGAGCCCGACAGGGCCCGACAGGGCCCGACAGAACCCGACAGAGCCCGACAGAGCCCAGTAGAGCCCGACAGAGCCCGACAGAGCCCGACAGAGCCCGACAGAGCCCGACAGGGCCCAGTAGAGCCCGACAGAGCCCGACAGAGCCCGACAGAGCCCGACAGGGCCCGACAGGGCCCGACAGGGCCCGACAGAGCCCGACAGGGCCCAGTAGAGCCCGACAGAGCCCGACAGGGCCCGACAGAGCCCGACAGAGCCCGACAGGGCCCGACAGGGCCCGACAGGGCCCGACAGAGCCCGACAGGGCCCGACAGGGCCCGACAGGGCCCGACAGAGCCCGACAGGGCCCGACAGGGCCCGACAGGGCCCGACAGAGCCCGACAGAGCCCGACAGGGCCCGACAGAGCCCGACAGGGCCCGACAGGGCCCGACAGAACCCGACAGAGCCCGACAGAGCCCAGTAGAGCCCGACAGAGCCCGACAGAGCCCGACAGAGCCCGACAGAGCCCGACAGGGCCCAGTAGAGCCCGACAGAGCCCGACTGAGCCCGACAGAGCCCGACAGGGCCCGACAGGGCCCGACAGGGCCCGACAGGGCCCGACAGGGCCCAGTAGAGCCCGACAGAGCCCGACAGGGCCCGACAGAGCCCGACAGAGCCCGACAGGGCCCGACAGGGCCCGACAGGGCCCGACAGAGCCCGACAGAGCCCGACAGAGCCCGACAGAGCCCGACAGAGCCCGACAGAGCCCAGTAGAGCCCGACAGAGCCCGACAGAGCCCGACAGAGCCCGACAGAGCCCGACAGAGCCCGACAGAGCCCGACAAGGCCCGACAGAGCCCGACAGGGCCCGACAGAGCCCGACAGAGCCCGACAGAGCCCGACAGGGCCCAGTAGAGCCCGACAGAGCCCGACAGGGCCCAGTAGAGCCCGACAGAGCCCGACAGAGCCCGACAGGGCCCGACAGGGTCCGACAGAGCCCGACAGAGCCCGACAGGGCCCGACAGGGCCCGACAGAGCCCGACAGAGCCCGACAGAGCCCGACAGAGCCCGACAGAGACCAGTAGAGCCCGACAGAGCCCGACAGAGCCCGACAGAGCCCGACAGAGCCCGACAGGGCCCGACAGGGCCCGACAGAGCTCGACAGAGCCCAGTAGAGCCCGACAGAGCCCGACAGAGCCCGACAGGGCCCAGTAGAGCCCAGTAGAACCCGACAGAGCCCAATAGAGCCCGACAGAGCCCGACAGAGCCCGACAGAGCCCGACAAGGCCCGACAGGGCCCGACAGAGCCCGACAGGGCCCGACAGGGCCCGACAGGGCCCGACAGAACCCGACAGAGCCCGACAGAGCCCAGTAGAGCCCGACAGAGCCCGACAGAGCCCGACAGACCTCGACAGGGCCCGACAGGGCCCGACAGGGCCCGACAGGGCCCAGTAGAGCCCGACAGAGCCCGACAGAGCCCGACAGAGCCCGACAGAGCCCAGTAGAGCCCGACAGAGCCCGACAGAGCCCGACAGAGCCCGACAGGGCCCGACAGGGCCCGACAGATCCAAACAGAGCCCGACAGGGCCCAGTAGAGCCCGACAGAGCCCGACAGAGCCCGACAGAGCCCGACAGAGCCCGACAGGGCCCGACAGGGCCCGACAGGGCCCGAGAGAGCCCGACAGAGCCCGACAGAGCCCGACAGAGCCCGACAGAGACCGACAGGGCCCAGTTTAGCCCAGTAGAGCCCGACAGAGCCCGACAGAGCCCGACAGAGCCCGACAGAGCCCGACAGAGCCCGACAGGGCCCAGTAGAGCCCGACAGAGCCCGACAGAGCCCGACAGGGCCCGACAGGGCCCGACAGAGCCCGATAGAGCCCGACAGGGCCCGACAGAGCCCGACAGAGCCCGACAGAGCCCGACAGGCCCGACAGGGCCCGACAGGGCCCAGTAGAGCCCGACAGAGCCCGACAGAGCCCGACAGAGCCCGACAGGGCCCGACAGGGCCCAGTAGAGATCGACAGAGCCCAACAGGGCCCGAAAGGGCCCGACAGGGCCTAGTCGAGCCCGACAGAGCCCAGTAGAGCCCGACAGAGCCCGACAGAGCCCGACAGGCCCCGACAGGGTCCGACAGGGCCCGACAGGGCCCGACAGGCCCCGACAGGATCCGACAGGGCCCGACAGGATCCGACAGGGCCCGACAGGGCCCGACAGAGCCCGACAGGGCCCGACAGAGCCCGACAGGGCCCGACAGGGCCCGACAGGGCCCAGTAGAGCCCGACAGGGCCCGACAGGGCCTGACAGGGCCCGACAGAGCCCAGTAGAGCTCGACAGAGCCCGACAGAGCCCGACAGGGCCCGACAGGGCCCGACAGGGCCCGACAGGGCCCAGTAGAGCCCGACAGAGCCCGACAGAGCCTGACAGGGCCCGACAGAGCCCGACAGAGCCCGACAGGGCCCGACAGGGCCCGACAGAGCCCGACAGAGCCCAGTAGAGCCCGACAGAGCCCGACAGAGCCCGACAGAGCCCGACAGAGCCCGACAGAGCCCGACAGGGCCCGACAGGGCCCGACAGAGCCCAGTAGAGCCCGACAGAGCCCGACAGAGCCCGACAGAGCCCGACAGGGCCCAGTAGAGCCCGACAGAGCCCGACAGAGCCTGACAGAGCCCGACAAGGCCCGACAGAGCCCGACAGGGCCCGACAGAGCCCGACAGAGCCCGACAGGGCCCAGTAGAGCCCGACAGAGCCCGACAGGGCCCAGTAGAGCCCGACAGAGCCCGACAGAGCCCGACAGGGCCCGACAGGGTCCGACAGAGCCCGACAGAGCCCGACAGGGCCCGACAGGGCCCGACAGAGCCCGACAGAGCCCGACAGAGACCAGTAGAGCCCGACAGAGCCCGACAGAGCCCGACAGAGCCCGACAGAGCCCGACAGGGCCCGACAGGGCCCGACAGAGCCCAGTAGAGCCCAGTAGAGCCCGACAGAGCCCGACAGAGCCCGACAGGGCCCAGTAGAGCCCAGTAGAACCCGACAGAGCCCAATAGAGCCCGACAGAGCCCGACAGAGCCCGACAGAGCCCGACAGGGACCGACAGGGCCCGACAGGGCCCGACAGAACCCGACAGAGCCCAGTAGAGCCCGACAGAGCCCGACAGAGCCCGACAGACCTCGACAGGGCCCGACAGGGCCCGACAGAGCCCGACAGAGCCCAGTAGAGCCCGACAGAGCCCGACAGAGCCCGACAGAGCCCGACAGAGCCCAGTAGAGCCCGACAGAGCCCGACAGAGCCCGACAGAGCCCGACAGGGCCCGACAGGGCCCGACAGATCCAAACAGAGCCCGACAGGGCCCAGTAGAGCCCGACAGAGCCCGACAGAGCCCGACAGAGCCCGACAGAGCCCGACAGAGCCCGACAGGGCCCGACAGAGCCCGAGAGAGCCCGACAGAGCCCGACAGAGCCCGACAGAGCCCGACAGAGACCGACAGGGCCCAGTTTAGCCCAGTAGAGCCCGACAGAGCCCGACAGAGCCCGACAGAGCCCGACAGAGCCCGACAGGGCCCAGTAGAGCCCGACAGAGCCCGACAGAGCCCGACAGGGCCCGACAGGGCCCGACAGAGCCCGATAGAGCCCGACAGGGCCCGACAGAGCCCGACAGAGCCCGACAGAGCCCGACAGGCCCGACAGGGCCCGACAGGGCCCAGGAGAGCCCGACAGAGCCCGACAGAGCCCGACAGAGCCCGACAGGGCCCGACAGGGCCCAGTAGAGATCGACAGAGCCCAACAGGGCCCGACAGGGCCCGACAGGGCCCAGTAGAGCCCGACAGAGCCCAGTAGAGCCCGACAGAGCCCGACAGAGCCCGACAGGCCCCGACAGGGTCCGACAGGGCCCGACAGGGCCCGACAGGCCCCGACAGGATCCGACAGGGCCCGACAGGGCCCGACAGGGCCCGACAGGGCCCGACAGAGCCCGACAGGGCCCGACAGGGCCCGACAGGGCCCAGTAGAGCCCGACAGGGCCCGACAGGGCCTGACAGGGCCCGACAGAGCCCAGTAGAGCTCGACAGAGCCCGACAGAGCCCGACAGGGCCCGACAGGGCCCGACAGGGCCCAGTAGAGCCCGACAGAGCCCGACAGAGCCTGACAGGGCCCGACAGGGCCCGACAGGGCCCGACAGAGCCCGACAGAGCCCGACAGAGACCAGTAGAGCCCGACAGAGCCCGACAGAGACCAGTAGAGCCCGACAGAGCCCGACAGAGCCCGACAGGGCCCGACAGGGCCCGACAGGGCCCGACAGAGCCCGACAGGGCCCGACAGGGCCCGACAGGGAACAGTAGAACCCGACAGAGCCCGACAGAGCCCGACAGAGCCCGACAGGGCCCGACAGGGCCCAGTAGAGCCCGACAGAGCCCGACAGAGCCCGACAGGGCCCGACAGGGCCCGACAGGGCCCGACAGAGACCAGTAGAGCCCGACAGAGCCCGACAGAGCCCGACAGAGCCCGACAGGGCCCGACAGGCCCCAGTAGAGCCCGACAGAGCCCGAAAGAGCCCGACAGAGCCCGACAGGGCCCGACAGAGCCCGACAGAGCCCGACAGGGCCCAACAGGGCCCAACAGGGCCCGACAGGGCCCGACAGGGCCCGACAGAGCCCGACAGAGCCCGACAGAGCCCGACAGGGCCCGACAGGGCCCGACAGGGCCCGACAGAGCCCGACAGAGCCCAGTAGAGCCCGACAGAGCCCGACAGAGCCCGACAGAGCCCGACAGAGCCCGACAGAGCCCGACAGGGCCCAGTAGAGCCCGACAGAGCCCGACAGAGCCCGGCAGAGCCCGACAGGGCCCGACAGAGACCGACAGGGCCCGACAGAGCCCGACAGAGCCCGACAGGGCCCAGTACAGCCCGACAGAGCCCGACAGAGCCCGACAGAGCCCGACAAAGCCCGACAGGGCCCGACAGGGCCCGACAGAGCCCGACAGGGCCCGACAGAGCCCGACAGAGCCCGACAGAGCCCGACAGGGCCCGACAGGGCCCGACAGGGCCCGACAGGGCCCAGTAGAGCTCGACAGAGACGACAGAGCCCGACAGAGCCCGACAGGGCCCGACAGGGGCCCGACAGAGCCAAGTAGAGCTCGACAGAGCCCGACAGAGCCCGACAGGGCCCGACAGGGCCCGACAGGGCCCAGTAGAGCCTGACAGAGCCCGGCAGGGCCCGACAGGGCCCGACAGAGCCCGACAGGGCCCGACAGGGCCCGACAGGGCCCGACAGAGCCCGACAGGGCCCGACAGAGCCCGACAGGGCCCGACAGGGCCCGACAGAGACCAGTAGAGCCCGACAGAGCCCGACAGAGCCCGACAGAGCCCGACAGGGCCCGACAGGGCCCGACAGGGCCCAGTAGAGCCTGACAGAGCCCGAAAGAGCCCGACAGAGCCCGACAGGGCCCGACAGAGCCCGACAGAGCCCGACAGGGCCCAAAAGGGCCCAACAGGGCCCGACAGGGCCCGACAGGGCCCGACAGAGCCCGACAGAGCCCGACAGAGCTAGACAGGGCCCGACAGGACCCGACAGAGCCCGACAGAACCCGACAGAGCCCGACAGAGCCCGACAGGGCCCGACAGGGCCCGACAGGGCCCGACAGGGCCCGACAGAGCCCGACAGAGCCCGACAGAGCCCAGTAGAGCCCGACAGAGCCCGACAGAGCCCGACAGAGCCCGACAGGGCCCAGTAGAGCCCGACAGAGCCCGACAGAGCCCGGCAGAGCCCGACAGGGCCCGACAGAGACCGACAGGGCCCGACAGAGCCCGACAGAGCCCGACAGGGCCCAGTACAGCCCGACAGAGCCCGACAGAGCCCGACAGAGCCCGACAAAGCCCGACAGGGCCCGACAGGGCCCGACAGAGCCCGACCCGGCCCGACAGGGCCCGACAGAGCCCGACAGAGCCCGACAGAGCCCAGTAGAGCTCGACAGAGCCGACAGAGCCCGACAGGGCCCAGTAGAGCCTGACAGAGCCCGACAGGGCCCGACAGGGCCCGACAGAGCCCGACAGGGCCCGACAGGGCCCGACAGGGCCCGACAGAGCCCCGACAGGGCCCGACAGGGCCCGACAGAGAACAGTAGAACCCGACAGAGCCCGACAGAGCCCGACAGAGCCCGACAGGGCCCGACAGGGCCCGACAGAGCCAAGTAGAGCTCGACACAGCCCGACAGAGCCCGACAGGGCCCGACAGGGCCCAGTAGAGCCCGACAGAGCCCGACAGATCCGGACAGGGCCCGACAGGGCCCGACAGGGCCCGACAGAGACCAGTAGAGCCCGACAGAGTCCGACAGAGCCCGACAGGGCCCGACAGGGCCCGACAGGGCCCAGTAGAGCCCGACAGAGCCCGACAGAGCCCGACAGGGCCCGACAGGGCCCGACAGGGCCCAGTAGAGCCCGACAGAGCCCGACAGAGCCCGACAGGGCCCGACAGGGCCCGACAGGGCCCGACAGGGCCCAGTAGAGCTCGACAGAGCCCGACAGAGCCCGACAGGGCCCAGTAGAGCCCGACAGAGCCCGACAGGGCCCGACAGGGCCCGACAGAGCCCGACAGAGCCCGACAGAGCCCGACAGGGCCCGACAGGGCCCGACAGGGCCCAGTAGAGCCCGACAGAGCCCGACAGGGCCCGACAGGGCCCGACAGAGAACAGTAGAGCCCGACAGAGCCCGACAGAGCCCGACAGGGCCCGACAGGGCCCGACAGAGCCCAGTAGAGCCCGACAGAGCCCGACAGAGCCCGACAGGGCCCAGTAGAGCCCAGTAGAAACCGACAGAGCCCGACAGAGCCCGACAGAGCCCGACAGGGCCCGACAGAGCCCGAGAGGGCCCGACAGGGCCCGACAGGGCCCGACAAGGCTCGACAGGGCCCGACAGAGCTCGACAGGGCCCGACAGGGCCCGACAGGGCCCGACAGGGCCCGACAGAGCCCGACAGAGCCCGACAGGGCCCAGTAGAGCCCGACAGAGCCCGACAGAGCCCGACAGAGCCCGACAGAGCCCGACAGGGCCCGACAGGGCCCGACAGAACCCGACAGAGCCCGACAGAGCCCGACAGAGCCCAGTAGATCCCGACAGAGCCCGACAGAGCCCGACAGAGCCCGACAGGGCCCAGTAGAGCCCAGTAGAACCCGACAGAGCCCGACAGAGCCCGACAGAGCCCGACAGGGCCCGACAGGGCCCGACAGGGCCCGACAGATCCCGACAGAGCTAGACAGGGCCCGACAGGACCTGACAGAGCCCGACAGAGCCCAACAGAGCCCGACAGAGCCCGACAGGGCCCGACAGAGCCC
This sequence comes from Caloenas nicobarica, assembly GCF_036013445.1. Lineage (NCBI taxonomy): Eukaryota > Metazoa > Chordata > Aves > Columbiformes > Columbidae > Caloenas > Caloenas nicobarica. Next base: position 66,539 of record NW_027016970.1, read on the forward strand.
GACAGAGCCCGACAGAGCCCAGTAGAGCCCGACAGAGCCCGACAGAGCCCGACAGGGCCCAGTAGAGCCCGACAGAGCCCGACAGAGCCCGGCAGAGCCCGACAGGGCCCGACAGACACCGACAGGGCCCGACAGAGCCCGACAGAGCCCGACAGGGCCCAGTACAGCCCGACAGAGCCCGACAGAGCCCGACAGAGCCCGACAAAGCCCGACAGGGCCCGACAGGGCCCGACAGAGCCCGACAGGGCCCGACAGAGCCCGACAGAGCCCGACAGGGCCCAGTAGAGCCCGACAGAGCCCGACAGAGCCCGACAGAGCCCGACAGAGCCCGACAGAGCCCAGTAGAGCTCGACAGAGCCCGACAGAGCCCGACAGGGCCCGACAGAGCCCGACAGAGCCCGACAGGGCCCGACAGGGCCCAGTAGAGCCCGACAGGGCCCGACAGAGCCCGACAGAGCCCGACAGGGCCCGACAGAGCCCGACAGGGTCCAGTAGAGCCCGACAGAGCCCGACAGAGCCCGACAGAGCCCGACAGGGCCCGACAGAGCCCGACAGAGCCCGACAGAGCCCGACAGGGCCCAGTAGAGCCCGACAGAGCCCGACAGAGCCCGACAGAGCCCGACAGAGCCCGACAGAGCCCGACAGGGCCCGACAGAGCCCGACAGGGCCCGACAGGACCCGACAGGGCCCAGTAGAGCTCGATAGGGCCCAGTAGAGCCCGACAGAGCCCGACAGAGCCCGACAGAGCCCGACAGAGCCCGACAGGGCCCGACAGGGCCCAGTAGAGCCCGACAGAGCCCGACAGGGCCCGACAGGGCCCGACAGAGACCAGTAGAGCCCGACAGAGCCCGACAGAGCCCGACAGGGCCCGACCGAGCCCGACAGAGCCCAGTAGAGCCCGACAGAGCCCGACAGAGCCCGACAGAGCCCGACAGAGCCCGACAGAGCCCGACAGGGCCCAGTAGAGCCCAGTAGAAACCGACAGAGCCCGACAGAGCCCGACAGAGCCCGACAGAGCCCGACAGAGCCCGACAGGGCCCGACAGGGCCCGACAGAGCTCGACAGGGCCCGACAGGGCCCGACAGAGCCCGACAGAGCCCAGTAGAGCTCGACAGAACCTGACAGAGCCCGACAGGGCCCGACAGGGCCCGACAGGGCCCGACAGAGCCAGACAGGGCCCGACAGGGCCCGACAGAGCCCGACAGGGCCCGACAGGGCCCGACAGGGCCCGACAGAGCCCGACAGGGCCCGACAGGGCCCGACAGGGCCCGACAGAGCCCGACAGAGCCCGACAGGGCCCGACAGAGCCCGACAGGGCCCGACAGGGCCCGACAGGGCCCAGTAGAGCCCGACAGAGCCCGACAGGGCCCGACAGAGCCCGACAGGGCCCGACAGGGCCCGACAGAACCCGACAGAGCCCGACAGAGCCCAGTAGAGCCCGACAGAGCCCGACAGAGCCCGACAGAGCCCGACAGGGCCCAGTAGAGCCCGACAGAGCCCGACAGAGCCCGACAGAGCCCGACAGAGCCCGACAGGGCCCGACAGGGCCCGACAGGGCCCGACAGGGCCCAGTAGAGCCCGACAGAGCCCGACAGGGCCCGACAGAGCCCGACAGAGCCCGACAGGGCCCGACAGGGCCCGACAGAGCCCAGTAGAGCCCGACAGAGCCCGACAGAGCCCGACAGAGCCCGACAAGGCCCGACAGAGCCCGACAGGGCCCGACAGAGCCCGACAGAGCCCGACAGGGCCCAGTAGAGCCCGACAAGGCCCGACAGAGCCCGACAGGGCCCGACAGAGCCCGACAGAGCCCGACAGGGCCCAGTAGAGCCCGACAGAGCCCGACAGGGCCCAGTAGAGCCCGACAGAGCCCGACAGAGCCCGACAGGGCCCGACAGGGTCCGACAGAGCCCGACAGAGCCCGACAGAGCCCGACAGGGCCCGACAGGGCCCGACAGAGCCCGACAGAGCCCGACAGAGCCCGACAGAGACCAGTAGAGCCCGACAGAGCCCGACAGAGCCCGACAGAGCCCGACAGGGCCCGACAGAGCTCGACAGAGCCCAGTAGAGCCCGACAGAGCCCGACAGAGCCCGACAGGGCCCAGTAGAGCCCAGTAGAACCCGACAGAGCCCAATAGAGCCCGACAGAGCCCGACAGAGCCCGACAGAGCCCGACAGGGCCCGACAGGGCCCGACAGAGCACGACAGGGCCCGACAGGGCCCGACAGTTCCCGACAGAACCCGACAGAGCCCGACAGAGCCCAGTAGAGCCCGACAGAGCCCGACAGAGCCCGACAGACCTCGACAGGGCCCGACAGGGCCCGACAGAGCCCGACAGAGCCCAGTAGAGCCCGACAGAGCCCGACAGAGCCCGACAGAGCCCGACAGAGCCCAGTAGAGCCCGACAGAGCCCGACAGAGCCCGACAGAGCCCGACAGGGCCCGACAGGGCCCGACAGATCCAAACAGAGCCCGACAGGGCCCAGTAGAGCCCGACAGAGCCCGACAGAGTCCGACAGAGCCCGACAGGGCCCGACAGGGCCCGACAGGGCCCGACAGGGCCCGACAGAGCCCGACAGAGCCCGACAGAGCCCGACAGGGCCCAGTTTAGCCCAGTAGAGCCCGACAGAGCCCGACAGGGCCCAGTAGAGCCCGACAGAGCCCGACAGAGCCCGACAGGGCCCGACAGGGCCCGAAAGAGCCCGACAGAGCCCGACAGGGCCCGACAGAGCCCGACAGAGCCCAGTAGAGCCCGACAGAGCCCGACAGGGCCCGACAGGGCCCGAAAGAGCCCGACAGGGCCCGACAGGGCCCGACAGGGCCCGACAGAGCCCAGTAGAGCCCGACAGAGCCCGACAGGCCCGACAGGGCCCGACAGGGCCCAGTAGAGCCCGACAGAGCCCAACAGAGCCCGACAGAGCCCGACAGGGCCCGACAGGGCCCAGTAGAGATCGACAGAGCCCAACAGGGCCCGACAGGGCCCGACAGGGCCCAGTAGAGCCCGACAGAGCCCAGTAGAGCCCGACAGAGCCCGACAGAGCCCGACAGGCCCCGACAGGGTCCGACAGGGCCCGACAGGGCCCGACAGTCCCCGACAGGCCCCGACAGGGTCCAACAGGGCCCGACAGGGCCCGACAGGGCCCGACAGGGCCCGACAGAGCCCGACAGGGCCCGACAGAGCCCGACAGGGCCCGACAGGGCCCGACAGGGCCCAGTAGAGCCCGACAGGGCCCGACAGGGCCTGACAGGGCCCGACAGAGCCCAGTAGAGCTCGACAGAGCCCGACAGAGCCCGACAGGGCCCGACAGGGCCCGACAGGGCCCAGTAGAGCCCGACAGAGCCCGACAGAGCCCGACAGAGCCTGACAGGGCCCGACAGAGCCCGACAGAGCCCGACAGGGCCCGACAGGGCCCGACAGAGCCCGACAGAGACCAGCAGAGCCCGACAGAGCCCGACAGAGCCCGACAGAGCCCGACAGAGCCCGACAGAGCCCGACAGGGCCCGACAGGGCCCGACAGGGCCCGACAGAGCCCGACAGGGCCCGACAGGGCCCGATAGGGAACAGTAGAACCCGACAGAGCCCGACAGAGCCCGACAGAGCCCGACAGGGCCCGACAGGGCCCAGTAGAGCCCGACAGAGCCCGACAGAGCCTGACAGGGCCCGGCAGGGCCCGACAGAGCCCGACAGGGCCCGACAAAGCCCGACAGGGCCCGACAGAGACCAGTAGAGCCCGACAGAGCCCGACAGAGACCGACAGGGCCCGACAGGGCCCGACAGGGCCCAGTAGAGCCCGACAGAGCCCGAAAGAGCCCGACAGAGCCCGACAGGGCCCGACAGAGCCCGACAGAGCCCGACAGAGCCCGACAGAGCCCGACAGGGCCCAACAGGGCCCGACAGGGCCCGACAGGGCCCGACAGAGCCCGACAGAGCCCGACAGGGCCCGACAGAGCCCGACAGGGCCCGACAGAGCCCGACAGAGCCCGACAGGGCCCGACAGGGCCCGACAGGGCCCGACAGAGCTAGACAGGGCCCGACAGGGCCCGACAGGGCCCGACAGGGCCCGACAGGGCCCGACAGAGCCCGACAGAGCCCGACAGAGCCCGACAGGGCCCAGTAGAGCCCGACAGAGCCCGACAGAGCCCGGCAGAGCCCGACAGGGCCCGACAGAGACCGACAGGGCCCGACAGAGCCCGACAGAGCCCGACAGGGCCCAGTACAGCCCGACAGAGCCCGACAGAGCCCGACAGAGCCCGACAGAGCCCGACAGGGCCCGACAGGGCCCGATAGGGCCCGACAGAGCCCGACAGGGCCCGACAGAGCCCGACAGAGCCCGACAGGGCCCGACAGAGCCCGACAGAGCCCGACAGGGCCCGACAGGGCCCGACAGGGCCCAGTAGAGCTCGACAGAGCCCGACAGAGCCCGACAGGGCCCGACAGGGCCCGACAGGGCCCGACAGGGCCCAGTAGAGCCTGACAGAGCCCGACAGGTCCCGACAGAGCCCGACAGAGCCCGACAGGGCCCGACAGGGCCCGACAGGGCCCGACAGGGCCCGACAGGGCCCGACAGAGAACAGTAGAACCCGACAGAGCCCGACAGAGCCCGACAGAGCCCGACAGGGCCCGACAGGGCCCGACAGAGCCAAGTAGAGCTCGACAGAGCCCGACAGATCCGGACAGGGCCCGACAGGGCCCGACAGAGCCCGACAGAGCCCGACAGGGCCCGACAGGGCCCGACAGGGCCCGACAGGGCCCGACAGGGCCCGACAGAGACCAGTAGATCCCGACAGAGTCCGACAGAGCCCGACAGAGCCCGACAGAGCCCGACAGGGCCCGACAGGGCCCGACAGGGCCCAGTAGAGCCCGACAGAGCCCGACAGAGCCCGACAGAGCCCGACAGGGCCCGACAGGGCCCGACAGGGCCCAGTAGAGCCCGACAGAGCCCGACAGAGCCCGACAGAGCCCGACAGAGCTAGACAGGGCCCGACAGGACCTGACAGAGCCCGACAGAACCCGACAGAGCCCAACAGAGCCCGACAGGGCCCGACAGGGCCCGACAGGGCCCGACAGGGCCCGACAGGGCCCGACAGGGCCCGACAGGGCCCGACAGAGCCCGACAGAGCCCGACAGAGCCCAGTAGAGCCCGACAGAGCCCGACAGAGCCCGACAGAGCCCGACAGGGCCCAGTAGAGCCCGACAGAGCCCGACAGAGCCCGGCAGAGCCCGACAGGGCCCGACAGAGACCGACAGGGCCCGACAGAGCCCGACAGGGCCCAGTACAGCCCGACAGAGCCCGACAGAGCCCGACAGAGCCCGACAAAGCCCGACAAAGCCCGACAGGGCCCGACAGAGCCCGACAGGGCCCGACAGGGCCCGACAGAGCCCGACAGAGCCCGACAGGGCCCGACAGGGCCCGACAGGGCCCGACAGGGCCCAGTAGAGCTCGACAGAGCCCGACAGAGCCCGACAGAGCCCGACAGAGCCCGACAGGGCCCAGTAGAGCTCGACAGAGCCCGACAGAGCCCGACAGAGCCCGACAGGGCCCGACAGGGCCCGACAGGGCCCGACAGGGCCCAGTAGAGCCCGACAGAGCCTGACAGGGCCCGACAGGGCCCGACAGAGCCCGACAGAGCCCGACAGGGCCCGACAGGGCCCGACAGAGCCCGACAGAGCCCGACAGGGCCCGACAGAGCCCGACAGGGCCCGACAGGGCCCGACAGAGACCAGTAGAGCCCGACAGAGCCCGACAGAGCCCGACAGAGCCCGACAGAGCCCGACAGGGCCCGACAGGGCCCGACAGGGCCCGACAGGGCCCAGTAGAGCCCGACAGAGCCCGACAGAGCCCGACAGAGCCCGACAGAGCCCGACAGAGCCCGACAGGGCCCGACAGAGCCCGACAGGGCCCGACAGGGCCCGACAGGGCCCAGTACAGCCCGACAGAGCCCGACAGAGCCCGACAAAGCACGACAGGGCCCGACAGGGCCCGACAGAGCCCGACAGGGCCCGACAGAGCCCGACAGAGCCCGACAGAGCCCGACAGAGCCCGACAGGGCCCGACAGGGCCCAGTAGAGCTCGACAGAGCCCGACAGAGCCCGACAGAGCCCGACAGGGCCCAGTAGAGCTCGACAGAGCCCGACAGAGCCCGACAGGGCCCGACAGGGCCCGACAGGGCCCAGTAGAGCCCGACAGAGCCCGACAGGGCCTGACAGGGCCCGACAGAGCCCGACAGAGCCCGACAGAGCCCGACAGGGCCCGACAGGGCCCGACAGGGCCCGACAGAGCCCGACAGAGCCCGACAGAGCCCGACAGGGCCCGACAGGGCCCGACAGAGCCCGACAGGGCCCGACAGGGCCCGACAGGGCCCAGTAGAGCTCGACAGAGCCCGACAGAGCCCGACAGGGCCCAGTAGAGCCCGACAGAGCCCGACAGGGCCCGACAGGGCCCGACAGGGCCCGACAGAGCCCGACAGAGCCCGACAGAGCCCGACAGGGCCCGACAGGGCCCAGTAGAGCCCGACAGAGCCCGACAGAGCCCGACAGAGCCCGACAGGGCCCGACAGGGCCCAGTAGAGATCGACAGAGCCCAACAGGGCCCGACAGGGCCCGACAGGGCCCAGTAGAGCCCGACAGAGCCCGACAGAGCCCGACAGGCCCCGACAGGGTCCGACAGGGCCCGACAGGGCCCGACAGGCCCCGACAGGGCCCGACAGGGCCCGACAGGGCCCAGTAGAGCCCGACAGGGCCCGACAGGGCCTGACAGGGCCCGACAGAGCCCAGTAGAGCTCGACAGAGCCCGACAGAGCCCGACAGGGCCCGACAGGGCCCGACAGGGCCCGACAGGGCCCAGTAGAGCCCGACAGGGCCCGACAGAGCCCGACAGAGCCCGACAGGGCCCGACAGGGCCCGACAGGGCCCGACAGGGCCCGACAGATACCAGTAGAGCCCGACAGAGCCCGACAGAGCCCGACAGAGCCCGACAGAGCCCGACAGGGCCCGACAGGGCCCGACAGAGCCCGACAGAGCCCGACAGGGCCCGACAGGGCCCGACAGGGAACAGTAGAACCCGACAGAGCCCGACAGAGCCCGACAGAGCCCGACAGGGCCCGACAGGGCCCAGTAGAGCCCGACAGAGCCCGACAGAGCCTGACAGGGCCCGGCAGGGCCCGACAGAGCCCGACAGGGCCCGACAGAGCCCGACAGGGCCCGACAGGGCCCGACAGGGCCCGACAGAGACCAGTAGAGCCCGACAGAGCCCGACAGAGCCCGACAGAGCCCGACAGAGCCCGACAGGGCCCGACAGGGCCCGACAGGGCCCGACAGGGCCCAGTAGAGCCCGACAGAGCCTGAAAGAGCCCGACAGAGCCCGACAGGGCCCGACAGAGCCCGACAGAGCCCGACAGGGCCCAACAGGGCCCGACAGGGCCCGACAGGGCCCGACAGGGCCCGACAGGGCCCGACAGAGCCCGACAGAGCTAGACAGGGCCCGACAGGACCCGACAGAGCCCGACAGAACCCGACAGAGCCCGACAGAGCCCGACAGGGCCCGACAGGGCCCGACAGGGCCCGACAGGGCCCGACAGAGCCCGACAGAGCCCAGTAGAGCCCGACAGAGCCCGACAGAGCCCGACAGAGCCCGACAGGGCCCAGTAGAGCCCGACAGAGCGCGACAGAGCCCGGCAGAGCCCGACAGGGCCCGACAGAGACCGACAGGGCCCGACAGAGCCCGACAGAGCCCGACAGGGCCCAGTACAGCCCGACAGAGCCCGACAGAGCCCGACAGAGCCCGACAAAGCCCGACAGGGCCCGACAGGGCCCGACAGAGCCCGACAGGGCCCGACAGGGCCCGACAGAGCCCGACAGAGCCCGACAGAGCCCGACAGGGCCCGACAGGGCCCGACAGGGCCCAGTAGAGCTCGACAGAGCCCGACAGAGCCCGACAGAGCCCGACAGAGCCCGACAGGGCCCAGTTTAGCCCAGTAGAGCCCGACAGAGCCCGACAGAGCCCGACAGGGCCCAGTAGAGCCCGACAGAGCCCGACAGAGCCCGACAGGGCCCGACAGGGCCCGAAAGAGCCCGATAGAGCCCGACAGGGCCCGACAGGGCCCGACAGAGCCCAGTAGAGCCCGACAGAGCCCGACAGGCCCGACAGGGCCCGACAGGGCCCAGTAGAGCCCGACAGAGCCCAACAGAGCCCGACAGAGCCCGACAGGGCCCGACAGGGCCCAGTAGAGATCGACAGAGCCCAACAGGGCCCGACAGGGCCCGACAGGGCCCAGTAGAGCCCGACAGAGCCCAGTAGAGCCCGACAGAGCCCGACAGAGCCCGACAGGCCCCGACAGGGTCCGACAGGGCCCGACAGGGCCCGACAGTCCCCGACAGGCCCCGACAGGGCCCAACAGGGCCCGACAGGGCCCGACAGAGCCCGACAGGGCCCGACAGAGCCCGACAGGGCCCGACAGGGCCCGACAGGGCCCAGTAGAGCCCGACAGGGCCCGACAGGGCCTGACAGGGCCCGACAGAGCCCAGTAGAGCTCGACAGAGCCCGACAGAGCCCGACAGGGCCCGACAGGGCCCGACAGGGCCCAGTAGAGCCCGACAGAGCCCGACAGAGCCCGACAGAGCCTGACAGGGCCCGACAGAGCCCGACAGAGCCCGACAGGGCCCGACAGGGCCCGACAGAGCCCGACAGAGACCAGTAGAGCCCGACAGAGCCCGACAGAGCCCGACAGAGCCCGACAGAGCCCGACAGGGCCCGACAGGGCCCGACAGGGCCCGACAGAGCCCGACAGGGCCCGACAGGGCCCGACAGGGAACAGTAGAACCCGACAGAGCCCGACAGAGCCCGACAGAGCCCGACAGGGCCCGACAGGGCCCAGTAGAGCCCGACAGAGCCCGACAGAGCCTGACAGGGCCCGGCAGGGCCCGACAGAGCCCGACAGGGCCCGACAGAGCCCGACAGGGCCCGACAGGGCCCAACAGGGCCCGAGAGGGCCCGACAGGGCCCGACAGGGCCCGACAGAGACCAGTAGAGCCCAACAGAGCCCGACAGAGACAGACAGGGCCCGACAGGGCCCGACAGGGCCCAGTAGAGCCCGACAGAGCCCTAAAGAGCCCGACAGAGCCCGACAGGGCCCGACAGAGCCCGACAGAGCCCGACAGAGCACGACAGAGCCCGACAGGGCCCAACAGGTCCCGACAGGGCCCGACAGGGCCCGACAGAGCCCGACAGAGCCCGACAGGGCCCGACAGAGCCCGACAGAGCCCGACAGAGCCCGACAGAGCCCGACAGGGCCCGACAGGGCCCGACAGGGCCCGACAGGGCCCGACAGGGCCCGACAGAGCTAGACAGGGCCCGACAGGGCCCGACAGGGCCCGACAGGGCCCGACAGAGCCCGACAGAGCCCGACAGGGCCCGACAGAGCCCGACAGAGCCCGACAGAGCCCGACAGGGCCCAGTAGAGCCCGACAGAGCCCGACAGAGCCCGGCAGAGCCCGACAGGGCCCGACAGAGACCGACAGGGCCCGACAGAGCCCGACAGAGCCCGACAGGGCCCAGTACAGCCCGACAGAGCCCGACAGAGCCCGACAGAGCCCGACAGAGCCCGACAGGGCCCGACAGGGCCCGATAGGGCCCGACAGAGCCCGACAGGGCCCGACAGAGCCCGACAGAGCCCGACAGGGCCCGACAGAGCCCGACAGAGCCCGACAGGGCCCGACAGGGCCCGACAGGGCCCAGTAGAGCTCGACAGAGCCCGACAGAGCCCGACAGGGCCCGACAGGGCCCGACAGGGCCCGACAGGGCCCAGTAGAGCCTGACAGAGCCCGACAGGTCCCGACAGAGCCCGACAGAGCCCGACAGGGCCCGACAGGGCCCGACAGGGCCCGACAGGGCCCGACAGAGAACAGTAGAACCCGACAGAGCCCGACAGAGCCCGACAGAGCCCGACAGGGCCCGACAGGGCCCGACAGAGCCAAGTAGAGCTCGACAGAGCCCGACAGATCCGGACAGGGCCCGACAGGGCCCGACAGAGCCCGACAGAGCCCGACAGGGCCCGACAGAGCCCGACAGGGCCCGACAGGGCCCGACAGGGCCCGACAGAGACCAGTAGATCCCGACAGAGTCCGACAGAGCCCGACAGAGCCCGACAGAGCCCGACAGGGCCCGACAGGGCCCGACAGGGCCCAGTAGAGCCCGACAGAGCCCGACAGAGCCCGACAGGGCCCGACAGGGCCCGACAGGGCCCAGTAGAGCCCGACAGAGCCCGACAGAGCCCGACAGAGCCCGACAGAGCTAGACAGGGCCCGACAGGACCTGACAGAGCCCGACAGAACCCGACAGAGCCCGACAGAGCCCGACAGGGCCCGACAGGGCCCGACAGGGCCCGACAGGGCCCGACAGAGCCCGACAGAGCCCAGTAGAGCCCGACAGAGCCCGACAGAGCCCGACAGAGCCCGACAGAGCCCAGTAGAGCCCGACAGAGCCCGACAGAGCCCGGCAGAGCCCGACAGGGCCCGACAGAGACCGACAGGGCCCGACAGAGCCCGACAGGGCCCAGTACAGCCCGACAGAGCCCGACAGAGCCCGACAAAGCCCGACAAAGCCCGACAGGGCCCGACAGAGCCCGACAGGGCCCGACAGGGCCCGACAGAGCCCGACAGAGCCCGACAGGGCCCGACAGGGCCCGACAGGGCCCGACAGGGCCCAGTAGAGCTCGACAGAGCCCGACAGAGCCCGACAGAGCCCGACAGAGCCCGACAGAGCCCGACAGAGCCCGACAGGGCCCAGTAGAGCTCGACAGAGCCCGACAGAGCCCGACAGAGCCCGACAGGGCCCGACAGGGCCCGACAGGGCCCAGTAGAGCCCGACAGAGCCTGACAGGGCCCGACAGGGCCCGACAGAGCCCGACAGAGCCCGACAGGGCCCGACAGGGCCCGACAGAGCCCGACAGAGCCCGACAGGGCCCGACAGAGCCCGACAGGGCCCGACACGGCCCGACAGAGACCAGTAGAGCCCGACAGAGCCCGACAGAGCCCGACAGAGCCCGACAGAGCCCGACAGGGCCCGACAGGGCCCGACAGGGCCCGACAGGGCCCAGTAGAGCCCGACAGAGCCCGACAGAGCCCGACAGAGCCCGACAGAGCCCGACAGGGCCCGACAGAGCCCGACAGGGCCCGACAGGGCCCGACAGGGCCCGACAGGGCCCAGTACAGCCCGACAGAGCCCGACAGAGCCCGACAAAGCACGACAGGGCCCGACAGGGCCCGACAGAGCCCGACAGGGCCCGACAGAGCCCGACAGAGCCCGACAGAGCCCGACAGGGCCCAGTAGAGCTCGACAGACCCCGACAGAGCCCGACAGAGCCCGACAGGGCCCAGTAGAGCTCGACAGAGCCCGACAGAGCCCGACAGGGCCCGACAGGGCCCGACAGGGCCCAGTAGAGCCCGACAGAGCCCGACAGGGCCTGACAGGGCCCGACAGAGCCCGACAGAGCCCGACAGAGCCCGACAGGGCCCGACAGGGCCCGACAGGGCCCGACAGAGCCCGACAGAGCCCGACAGAGCCCGACAGGGCCCGACAGGGCCCGACAGGGCCCAGTAGAGCTCGACAGAGCCCGACAGAGCCCGACAGGGCCCAGTAGAGCCCGACAGAGCCCGACAGGGCCCGACAGGGCCCGACAGGGCCCGACAGAGCCCGACAGAGCCCGACAGAGCCTGACAGGGCCCGACAGGGCCCAGTAGAGCCCGACAGAGCCCGACAGAGCCCGACAGAGCCCGACAGGGCCCGACAGGGCCCAGTAGAGATCGACAGAGCCCAACAGGGCCCGACAGGGCCCGACAGGGCCCAGTAGAGCCCGACAGAGCCCGACAGAGCCCGACAGGCCCCGACAGGGTCCGACAGGGCCCGACAGGCCCCGACAGGGCCCGACAGGGCCCGACAGGGCCCAGTAGAGCCCGACAGGGCCCGACAGGGCCTGACAGGGCCCGACAGAGCCCAGTAGAGCTCGACAGAGCCCGACAGAGCCCGACAGGGCCCGACAGGGCCCGACAGGGCCCGACAGGGCCCAGTAGAGCCCGACAGAGCCCGACAGAGCCCGACAGGGCCCGACAGAGCCCGACAGAGCCCGACAGGGCCCGACAGGGCCCGACAGGGCCCGACAGGGCCCGACAGAGCCCGACAGATACCAGTAGAGCCCGACAGAGCCCGACAGAGCCCGACAGAGCCCGACAGGGCCCGACAGGGCCCAGTAGAGCCCGACAGAGCCCGACAGAGCCTGACAGGGCCCGGCAGGGCCCGACAGAGCCCGACAGGGCCCGACAGGGCCCGACAGGGCCCGACAGAGACCAGTAGAGCCCGACAGAGCCCGACAGAGCCCGACAGAGCCCGACAGAGCCCGACAGAGCCCGACAGGGCCCGACAGGGCCCGACAGGGCCCGACAGGGCCCGACAGAGCCCGACAGATACCAGTAGAGCCCGACAGAGCCCGACAGAGCCCGACAGAGCCCGACAGGGCCCGACAGGGCCCAGTAGAGCCCGACAGAGCCTGAAAGAGCCCGACAGAGCCCGACAGGGCCCGACAGAGCCCGACAGAGCCCGACAGGGCCCGACAGGGCCCGACAGGGCCCGACAGGGCCCGACAGAGCCCGACAGAGCTAGACAGGGCCCGACAGGACCCGACAGAGCCCGACAGAACCCGACAGAGCCCGACAGAGCCCGACAGGGCCCGACAGGGCCCGACAGGGCCCGACAGGGCCCGACAGAGCCCGACAGAGCCCAGTAGAGCCCGACAGAGCCCGACAGAGCCCGACAGAGCCCGACAGGGCCCAGTAGAGCCCGACAGAGCGCGACAGAGCCCGGCAGAGCCCGACAGGGCCCGACAGAGACCGACAGGGCCCGACAGAGCCCGACAGAGCCCGACAGGGCCCAGTACAGCCCGACAGAGCCCGACAAAGCCCGACAGGGCCCGACAGGGCCCGACAGAGCCCGACAGGGCCCGACAGGGCCCGACAGGGCCCGACAGAGCCCGACAGAGCCGGACAGGGCCCGACAGGGCCCGACAGGGCCCAGTAGAGCTCGACAGAGCCCGACAGAGCCCGACAGGGCCCGACAGGGCCCGACAGGGCCCGACAGGGCCCAGTAGAGCCTGACAGAGCCCGACAGGGCCCGACAGAGCCCGACAGAGCCCGAGAGGGCCCGACAGGGCCCGACAGGGCCCGACAGAGCCCGACAGGGCCCGACAGGGCCCGACAGAGAACAGTAGAACCCGACAGAGCCCGACAGAGCCCGACAGAGCCCGACAGGGCCCGACAGGGCCCGACAGAGCCAAGTAGAGCTCGACAGAGCCCGACAGATCCGGACAGGGCCCGACAGGGCCCGACAGAGCCCGACAGAGCCCAACAGGGCCCGACAGAGCCCGACAGGGCCCGACAGAGCCCGACAGGGCCCGACAGGGCCCGACAGGGCCCGACAGAGACCAGTAGATCCCGACAGAGTCCGACAGAGCCCGACAGAGCCCGACAGGGCCCGACAGGGCCCGACAGGGCCCAGTAGAGCCCGACAGAGCCCGACAGAGCCCGACAGGGCCCGACAGGGCCCGACAGGGCCCAGTAGAGCCCGACAGAGCCCGACAGAGCCCGACAGAGCCCGACAGAGCCCGACAGGGCCCGACAGAGCCCGACAGAGCCCGACAGGGCCCGACAGGGCCCGACAGGGCCCAGTACAGCCCGACAGAGCCCGACAGAGCCCGACAAAGCATGACAGGGCCCGACAGGGCCCGACAGAGCCCGACAGGGCCCGACAGAGCCCGACAGAGCCCGACATTGCCCGACAGAGCCCGACAGAGCCCGACAGGGCCCGACAGGGCCCAGTAGAGCCCGACAGAGCCCGACAGAGCCCGACAGAGCCCGACAGAGCCCGACAGGGCCCAGTAGAGCTCGACAGAGCCCGAAAGAGCCCGACAGGGCCCGACAGGGCCCGACAGGGCCCAGTAGAGCCCGACAGAGCCCGACAGGGCCCGACAGGGCCCGACAGAGCCCGACAGAGCCCGACAGAGCCCGACAGAGCCCGACAGAGCCCGACAGGGCCCGACAGGGCCCGACAGGGCCCGACAGGGCCCGACAGAGCCCGACAGGGTCCAGTAGAGCCCGACAGAGCCCGACAGGGCCCGACAGGGCCCGACAGGGCCCGACAGGGCCCGACAGAGCCCGACAGGGTCCAGTAGAGCCCGACAGAGCCCGACAGAGCCCGACAGGGCCCGACAGAGCCCGACAGGGCCCGACAGGGCCCAGTAGAGCTCGACAGAGCCCGACAGAGCCCGACAGGGCCCAGTAGAGCCCGACAGAGCCCGACAGGGCCCGACAGGGCCCGACAGAGCCCGACAGAGCCCGACAGAGCCCGACAGAGCCCGACAGGGCCCAGTAGAGCCCGACAGAGGCCGACAGAGGCCGACAGAGGCCGACAGAGCCCGACAGGGCCCGACAGGGCCCGACAGGGCCCGACAGAGACCAGTAGAGCCCGACAGAGCCCGACAGAGCCCGACAGGGCCCGACAGGGCCCGACAGAGCCCAGTAGAGCCCGACAGAGCCCGACAGAGCCCGACAGAGCCCGACAGAGCCCGACAGAGCCCAGTAGAAACCGACAGAGCCCGACAGAGCCCGACAGAGCCCGACAGAGCCCGACAGAGCCCGACAGAGCCCGACAGGGCCCGACAGGGCCCGAGAGGGCCCGACAGGGCCCGACAAGGCCCGACAAGGCTCGACAGGGCCCGACAGAGCTCGACAGGGCCCGACAGGGCCCGACAGGGCCCGACAGAGCCCGACAGAGCCCGACAGAGCCCGACAGGACCCGACAGAGCCCGACAGAGCCTGACAGAGCCCGACAGGGCCCGACAGAGCCCGACAGGGCCCGACAGGGCCCGACAGGGCCCGACAGAGACCAGTAGAGCCCGACAGAGCCCGACAGAGCCCGACAGGGCCCGACAGGGCCCGACAGGGCCCGACAGGGCCCGACAGGGCCCAGTAGAGCCCGACAGAGCCTGAAAGAGCCTGACAGAGCCCGACAGGGCCCGACAGAGCCCGACAGAGCCCGACAGGGCCCGATAGGGCCCGACAGGGCCCGACAGGGCCCGACAGAGCCCGACAGAGCCCGACAGAGCTAGACAGGGCCCGACAGAGCCCGACAGAGCCCGACAGAGCCCGACAGAGCCCGACAGAGCCCGACAGGGCCCGACAGAGCCCGACAGAGCCCAGTACAGCCCGACAGAGCCCGACAGAGCCCGACAGAGCCCGACAGAGCCCGACAGGGCCCGACAGGGCCCGACAGAGCCCGACAGGGCCCGACAGGGCCCGACAGAGCCCGACAGGGCCCGACAGAGCCCGACAGGGCCCAGTAGAGCCCGACAGAGCCCGACAGAGCCCGGCAGAGCCCGACAGGGCCCGACAGAGACCGACAGGGCCCGACAGAGCCCGACAGAGCCCAGTACAGCCCGACAGAGCCCGACAGAGCCCGACAGAGCCCGACAAAGCCCGACAGGGCCCGACAGGGCCCGACAGAGCCCGACAGGGCCCGACAGGGCCCGACAGAGCCCGACAGGGCCCGACAGGGCCCGACAGGGCCCAGTAGAGCTCGACAGAGCCCGACAGAGCCCGACAGGGCCCGACAGGGCCCGACAGGGCCCGACAGGGCCCAGTAGAGCCTGACAGAGCCCGACAGGGCCCGACAGAGCCCGACAGAGCCCGACAGAGCCCGACAGGGCCCGACAGGGCCCGACAGGGCCCGACAGGGCCCGACAGGGCCCGACAGAGAACAGTAGAACCCGACAGAGCCCGACAGAGCCCGACAGAGCCTGACAGGGCCCGACAGGGCCCGACAGAGCCAAGTAGAGCTCGACAGAGCCCGACAGATCCGGACAGGGCCCGACAGGGCCCGACAGAGCCCGACAGAGCCCAACAGGGCCCGACAGAGCCCGACAGGGCCCGACAGAGCCCGACAGGGCCCGACAGGGCCCGACAGGGCCCGACAGAGACCAGTAGATCCTGACAGAGTCCGACAGAGCCCGACAGAGCCCGACAGAGCCCGACAGGGCCCGACAGGGCCCGACAGGGCCCAGTAGAGCCCGACAGAGCCCGACAGGGCCCGACAGGGCCCGACAGGGCCCAGTAGAGCCCGACAGAGCCCGACAGAGCCCGACAGAGCCCGACAGAGCCCGACAGGGCCCGACAGGGCCCGACAGGGCCCGACAGGGCCCGACAGGGCCCAGTACAGCCCGACAGAGCCCGACAGAGCCCGACAAAGCACGACAGGGCCCGACAGGGCCCGACAGAGCCCGACAGGGCCCGACAGAGCCCGACAGAGCCCGACAGAGCCCGACAGAGCCCGACAGAGCCCGACAGGGCCCGACAGGGCCCAGTAGAGCCCGACAGAGCCCGACAGAGCCCGACAGAGCCCAGTAGAGCTCGACAGAGCCCGAAAGAGCCCGACAGGGCCCGACAGGGCCCGACAGGGCCCAGTAGAGCCCGACAGAGCCCGACAGGGCCCGACAGGGCCCGACAGGGCCCGACAGAGCCCGACAGAGCCCGACAGAGCCCGACAGGGCCCGACAGGGCCCGACAGGGCCCGACAGGGTCCAGTAGAGCCCGACAGAGCCCGACAGAGCCCGACAGAGCCCGACAGAGCCCGACAGGGCCCGACAGAGCCCGACAGAGCCCGACAGGGCCCGACAGGGCCCAGTAGAGCTCGACAGAGCCCGACAGAGCCCGACAGGGCCCAGTAGAGCCCGACAGAGCCCGACAGGGCCCGACAGGGCCCGACAGAGCCCGACAGAGCCCGACAGAGCCCGACAGGGCCCGACAGGGCCCAGTAGAGCCCGACAGAGGCCGACAGAGCCCGACAGAGCCCGACAGAGCCCGACAGGGCCCGACAGGGCCCGACAGGGCCCGACAGAGACCAGTAGAGCCCGACAGAGCCCGACAGAGCCCGACAGGGCCCTACAGGGCCCGACAGAGCCCAGTAGAGCCCGACAGAGCCCGACAGAGCCCGACAGAGCCCAGTAGAAACCGACAGAGCCCGACAGAGCCCGACAGAGCCCGACAGGGCCCGACAGGGCCCGACAGAGCCCGAGAGGGCCCGACAGGGCCCGACAAGACCCGACAAGGCTCGACAGGGCCCGACAGAGCTCGACAGGGCCCGACAGGGCCCGACAGGGCCCGACAGAGCCCGACAGAGCCCGACAGAGCCCGACAGGGCCCGACAGAGCCCGACAGGGCCCGACAGGGCCCGACAGAGCCCGACAGAGCCCGACAGAGCCCGACAGAGCCCGACAGAGCCCGACAGGGCCCAGTAGAGCCCAGTAGAACCCGACAGAGCCCGACAGAGCCCGACAGAGCCCGACAGGGCCCGACAGGGCCCGACAGGGCCCAGTAGAGCCTGACAGAGCCCGACAGGGCCCGACAGAGCGCGACAGAGCCCGACAGGGCCCGACAGGGCCCGACAGGGCCCGACAGGGCCCGACAGAGAACAGTAGAACCCGACAGAGCCCGACAGAGCCCGACAGAGCCCGACAGGGCCCGACAGGGCCCGACAGAGCCAAGTAGAGCTCGACAGAGCCCGACAGATCCGGAGAGGGCCCGACAGGGCCCGACAGAGCCCGACAGAGCCCAACAGGGCCCGACAGAGCCCGACAGGGCCCGACAGAGCCCGACAGGGCCCGACAGGGCCCGACAGGGCCCGACAGAGACCAGTAGATCCCGACAGAGTCCGACAGAGCCCGACAGAGCCCGACAGAGCCCGACAGGGCCCGACAGGGCCCGACAGGGCCCAGTAGAGCCCGACAGAGCCCGACAGAGCCCGACAGGGCCCGACAGGGCCCGACAGGGCCCAGTAGAGCCCGACAGAGCCCGACAGAGCCCGACAGAGCCCGACAGAGCCCGACAGAGCCCGACAGGGCCCGACAGAGCCCGACAGAGCCCGACAGGGCCCGACAGGGCCCGACAGGGCCCGACAGGGCCCAGTACAGCCCGACAGAGCCCGACAGAGCCCGACAAAGCACGACAGGGCCCGACAGGGCCCGACAGAGCCCGACAGGGCCCGACAGAGCCCGACAGGGCCCGACAGAGCCCGACAGAGCCCGACAGAGCCCGACAGGGCCCGACAGGGCCCAGTAGAGCCCGACAGAGCCCGACAGAGCCCGACAGAGCCCGACAGGGCCCAGTAGAGCTCGACAGAGCCCGACAGAGCCCGACAGGGCCCGACAGGGCCCAGTAGAGCCCGACAGAGCCCGACAGGGCCCGACAGGGCCCGACAGAGCCCGACAGAGCCCGACAGAGCCCGACAGGGCCCGACAGGGCCCGACAGGGCCCGACAGGGCCCGACAGGGTCCAGTAGAGCCCGACAGAGCCCGACAGAGCCCGACAGAGCCCGACAGAGCCCGACAGGGCCCGCCAGAGCCCGACAGAGCCCGACAGGGCCCGACAGGGCCCGACAGGGCCCGACAGGGCCCAGTAGATCTCGACAGAGCCCGACAGAGCCCGACAGGGCCCAGTAGAGCCCGACAGAGCCCGACAGGGCCCGACAGGGCCCGACAGAGCCCGACAGAGCCCGACAGAGCCCGACAGAGCCCGACAGGGCCCGACAGGGCCCAGTAGAGCCCGACAGAGGCCGACAGAGCCCCACAGAGCCCGACAGGGCCCGACAGGGCCCGACAGGGCCCGACAGAGCCCAGTAGAGCCCGACAGAGCCCGACAGAGCCCGACAGGGCCCGACAGAGCCCAGTAGAGCCCGACAGAGCACGACAGAGCCCGACAGAGCCCGACAGAGCCCGAGAGAGCCCGACAGAGCCCAGTAGAAACCGACAGAGCCCGACAGAGCCCGACAGAGCCCGACAGGGCCCGACAGGGCCCGACAGGGCCCGACAGGGCCCGACAAGGCCCGACAAGGCTCGACAGGGCCCGACAGAGCTCGACAGGGCCCGACAGGGCCCGACAGGGCCCGACAGGGCCCGACAGAGCCCAGTAGAGCCCGACAGAGCCCGACAGAGCCCGACAGGGCCCAGTAGAGCCCAGTAGAACCCGACAGAGCCCGACAGAGCCCGACAGAGCCCGACAGGGCCCGACAGGGCCCGACAGGGCCCGACAGAGCCCAGTAGAGCCCGACAGAGCCCGACAGAGCCCGACAGAGCCCGACAGAGCCCGACAGAGCCCAGTAGAGCCCGACAGAGGCCGACAGAGGCCGACAGAGCCCGACAGAGCCCGACAGAGCCCGACAGAGCCCGACAGGGCCCGACAGGGCCCGACAGAGCCCGACAGAACCCGACAGAACCCGCCAGAGCCCGACAGAGCCCGACAGAGCCCGACAGAGCCCGACAGGGCCCGACAGGACCCGACAGAGCCCGACAGTGCCCAGTAGAGCCCGACAGAGCCCGACAGAGCCCGACAAAGCCCGACAGAGCCCGACAGGGCCCGACAGGGCCCGACAGGGCCCGACAGAGCCCGACAGAGCCCGACAGGGCCCAGTAGAGCCCAGTAGAACCCGACAGAGCCCGACAGAGCCCGACAGAGCCCGACAGAGCCCGACAGGGCCCGACAGGGCCCGACAGGGCCCGACAGGGCCCGACAGAGCCCGACAGGGCCCGACAGGGCCCGACAGGGCCCGACAGGGCCCGACAGGGCCCGACAGAGCCCGACAGAGCTAGACAGGGCCCGACAGGACCTGACAGAGCCCGACAGAGCCCAACAGAGCCCGACAGAGCCCGACAGGGCCCGACAGGGCCCGACAGGGCCCGACAGAGCCCGACAGGGCCCAGTAGAGCCCGACAGAGCCCGACAGAGCCCGACAGAGCCCAGTAGAGCCCGACAGAGCCCGACAGAGCCCGGCAGAGCCCGACAGGGCCCGACAGAGCCCGACAGGGCCCGACAGGGCCCGACAGAGCCCGACAGAGCCCGACAGAGCCCGGCAGAGCCCGACAGGGCCCGACAGAGCCCGACAGAGCCCGACAGGGCCCAGTAGAGCCCGACAGAGCCCGACCGAGCCCGGCAGAGCCCTACAGGGCCCGACAGAGACCGACAGGGCCCGACAGAGCCCAACAGAGCCCGACAGGGCCCAGTACAGCCCGACAGAGCCCGACAGAGCCCGACAGAGCCCGACAGGGCCCGACAGAGCCCGACAGGGCCCGACAGGGCCCGACAGAGCCCGACAGGGCCCAGTTGAGCCCGACAGAGCCCGACAGAGCCCGACAGACCCGACAGAGCCCGACAGAGCCCGACAGAGCCCAGTAGAGCTCGACAGAGCCCGACAGAGCCCGACAGGGCCCGACAGGGCCCGACAGAGCCCGACAGGGCTCGACAGGGCCCAGTAGAGCCCGACAGGGCCCGACAGAGCCCGACAGAGCCCGACAGAGCCCGACAGGGCCCGACAGGGCCCGACAGAGCCCGACAGAGCCCGACAGAGCCCGACAGGGCCCGACAGGGCCCGACAGGGCCCAGTAGAGCTCGATAGGGCCCAGTAGAGCCCGACAGAGCCCGACAGAGCCCGACAGGGCCCGACAGGGCCCAGTAGAGCCCGACAGAGCCCGACAGAGCCCGACAGGGCCCGACAGAGACCAGTAGAGCCCGACAGAGCCCGACAGAGCCCGACAGGGCCCGACCGAGCCCGACAGAGCCCAGTAGAGCCCGACAGAGCCCGACAGAGCCCGACAGAGCCCGACAGAGCCCAGTAGAGCCCAGTAGAAACCGACAGAGCCCGACAGAGCCCGACAGAGCCCGACAGAGCCCGACAGGGCCCGACAGGGCCCGACAGAGCTCGACAGGGCCCGACAGGGCCCGACAGAGCCCGACAGAGCCCAGTAGAGCTCGACAGAGCCTGACAGAGCCCGACAGGGCCCGACAGGGCCCGACAGGGCCCGACAGAGCCAGACAGGGCCCGACAGGGCCCGACAGGGCCCGACAGGGCCCGACAGGGCCCGACAGGGCCCGACAGAACCCGACAGAGCCCGACAGAGCCCAGTAGAGCCCGACAGAGCCCGACAGAGCCCGACAGAGCCCGACAGGGCCCAGTAGAGCCCGACAGAGCCCGACAGAGCCCGACAGAGCCCGACAGGGCCCGACAGGGCCCGACAGGGCCCGACAGAGCCCGACAGGGCCCAGTAGAGCCCGACAGAGCCCGACAGGGCCCGACAGAGCCCGACAGAGCCCGACAGGGCCCGACAGGGCCCGACAGGGCCCGACAGAGCCCAGTAGAGCCCGACAGAGCCCGACAGAGCCCGACAGAGCCCGACAGGGCCCAGTAGAGCCCGACAGAGCCCGACAGAGCCCGACAGAGCCCGACAAGGCCCGACAGAGCCCGACAGGGCCCGACAGAGCCCGACAGGGCCCGACAGGGCCCAGTAGAGCCCGACAGAGCCCGACAGGGCCCAGTAGAGCCCGACAGAGCCCGACAGAGCCCGACAGGGCCCGACAGGGTCCGACAGAGCCCGACAGAGCCCGACAGGGCCCGACAGGGCCCGACAGAGCCCGACAGGGCCCGACAGGGCCCGACAGAGACCAGTAGAGCCCGACAGAGCCCGACAGAGCCCGACAGAGCCCGACAGAGCCCGACAGGGCCCGACAGGGCCCGACAGGGCCCAGTAGAGCCCGACAGAGCCTGAAAGAGCCCGACAGAGCCCGACAGGGCCCGACAGAGCCCGACAGAGCCCGACAGGGCCCGACAGGGCCCGACAGGGCCCGACAGGGCCCGACAGAGCCCGACAGAGCTAGACAGGGCCCGACAGAGCCCGACAGAGCCCGACAGAACCCGACAGAGCCCGACAGAGCCCGACAGGGCCCGACAGGGCCCGACAGGGCCCGACAGGGCCCGACAGAGCCCAGTAGAGCCCGACAGAGCCCGACAGAGCCCGACAGAGCCCGACAGGGCCCAGTAGAGCCCGACAGAGCCCGACAGAGCCCGGCAGAGCCCGACAGGGCCCGACAGAGACCGACAGGGCCCGACAGAGCCCGACAGAGCCCAGTACAGCCCGACAGAGCCCGACAGAGCCCGACAGAGCCCGACAAAGCCCGACAGGGCCCGACAGGGCCCGACAGAGCCCGACAGGGCCCGACAGGGCCCGACAGAGCCCGACAGGGCCCGACAGGGCCCGACAGAGCCCGACAGGGCCCGACAGGGCCCGACAGAGCCCGACAGGGCCCGACAGGGCCCGACAGAGCCAAGTAGAGCTCGACAGAGCCCGACAGATCCGGACAGGGCCCGACAGGGCCCGACAGAGCCCGACAGAGCCCAACAGGGCCCGACAGAGCCCGACAGGGCCCGACAGAGCCCGACAGGGCCCGACAGGGCCCGACAGGGCCCGACAGAGACCAGTAGATCCCGACAGAGTCCGACAGAGCCCGACAGAGCCCGACAGAGCCCGACAGGGCCCGACAGGGCCCGACAGGGCCCAGTAGAGCCCGACAGAGCCCGACAGGGCCCGACAGGGCCCGACAGGGCCCAGTAGAGCCCGACAGAGCCCGACAGAGCCCGACAGAGCCCGACAGGGCCCGACAGGGCCCGACAGGGCCCAGTAGAGCCTGACAGAGCCCGACAGGGCCCGACAGAGCCCGACAGAGCCCGACAGGGCCCGACAGGGCCCGACAGGGCCCGACAGAGCCCGACAGGGCCCGACAGGGCCCGACAGAGAACAGTGGAACCCGACAGAGCCCGACAGAGCCCGACAGAGCCCGACAGAGCCCGACAGGGCCCGACAGGGCCCGACAGAGCCAAGTAGAGCTCGACAGAGCCCGACAGATCCGGACAGGACCCGACAGGGCCCGACAGAGCCCGACAGAGCCCAACAGGGCCCGACAGAGCCCGACAGGGCCCGACAGGGCCCGACAGGGCCCGACAGAGACCAGTAGATCCCGACAGAGTCCGACAGAGCCCGACAGAGCCCGACAGAGCCCGACAGAGCCCGACAGGGCCCGACAGGGCCCAGTAGAGCCCGACAGAGCCCGACAGAGCCCGACAGGGCCCGACAGGGCCCGACAGGGCCCAGTAGAGCCCGACAGAGCCCGACAGAGCCCGACAGAGCCCGACAGAGCCCGACAAGGCCCGACAGAGCCCGACAGGGCCCGACAGAGCCCGACAGGGCCCGACAGGGCCCAGTAGAGCCCGACAGAGCCCGACAGGGCCCAGTAGAGCCCGACAGAGCCCGACAGAGCCCGACAGGGCCCGACAGGGCCCGACAGGGTCCGACAGAGCCCGACAGAGCCCGACAGGGCCCGACAGGGCCCGACAGAGCCCGACAGGGCCCGACAGGGCCCGACAGAGACCAGTAGAGCCCGACAGAGCCCGACAGAGCCCGACAGAGCCCGACAGAGCCCGACAGGGCCCGACAGGGCCCGACAGGGCCCGACAGGGCCCAGTAGAGCCCGACAGAGCCTGAAAGAGCCCGACAGAGCCCGACAGGGCCCGACAGAGCCCGACAGAGCCCGACAGGGCCCGACAGGGCCCGACAGGGCCCGACAGGGCCCGACAGAGCCCGACAGAGCTAGACAGGGCCCGACAGAGCCCGACAGAGCCCGACAGAACCCGACAGAGCCCGACAGAGCCCGACAGGGCCCGACAGGGCCCGACAGGGCCCGACAGGGCCCGACAGAGCCCAGTAGAGCCCGACAGAGCCCGACAGAGCCCGACAGAGCCCGACAGGGCCCAGTAGAGCCCGACAGAGCCCGACAGAGCCCGGCAGAGCCCGACAGGGCCCGACAGAGACCGACAGGGCCCGACAGAGCCCGACAGAGCCCAGTACAGCCCGACAGAGCCCGACAGAGCCCGACAGAGCCCGACAAAGCCCGACAGGGCCCGACAGGGCCCGACAGAGCCCGACAGGGCCCGACAGGGCCCGACAGGGCCCGACAGAGCCCGACAGGGCCCGACAGGGCCCGACAGAGCCCGACAGGGCCCGACAGGGCCCGACAGAGCCAAGTAGAGCTCGACAGAGCCCGACAGATCCGGACAGGGCCCGACAGGGCCCGACAGAGCCCGACAGAGCCCAACAGGGCCCGACAGAGCCCAACAGGGCCCGACAGAGCCCGACAGGGCCCGACAGGGCCCGACAGGGCCCGACAGAGACCAGTAGATCCCGACAGAGTCCGACAGAGCCCGACAGAGCCCGACAGAGCCCGACAGGGCCCGACAGGGCCCGACAGGGCCCAGTAGAGCCCGACAGAGCCCGACAGGGCCCGACAGGGCCCGACAGGGCCCAGTAGAGCCCGACAGAGCCCGACAGAGCCCGACAGAGCCCGACAGAGCCCGACAGGGCCCGACAGGGCCCGACAGGGCCCGACAGGGCCCGACAGAGCCCGACAGGGCCCAGTACAGCCCGACAGAGCCCGACAGAGCCCGACAAAGCACGACAGGGCCCGACAGGGCCCGACAGAGCCCGACAGCGCCCGACAGAGCCCGACAGAGCCCGACAGAGCCCGACAGAGCCCGACAGAGCCCGACAGAGCCCGACAGGGCCCGACAGGGCCCAGTAGAGCCCGACAGAGCCCGACAGAGCCCGACAGAGCCCAGTAGAGCTCGACAGAGCCCGAAAGAGCCCGACAGGGCCCGACAGGGCCCGACAGGGCCCAGTAGAGCCCGACAGAGCCCGACAGGGCCCGACAGGGCCCGACAGAGCCCGACAGAGCCCGACAGAGCCCGACAGAGCCCGACAGAGCCCGACAGGGCCCGACAGGGCCCGACAGGGCCCGACAGAGCCCGACAGGGTCCAGTAGAGCCCGACAGAGCCCGACAGAGCCCGACAGAGCCCGACAGGGCCCGACAGAGCCCGACAGGGCCCGACAGGGCCCGACAGGGCCCGACAGGGCCCGACAGGGCCCAGTAGAGCTCGACAGAGCCCGACAGAGCCCGACAGGGCCCAGTAGAGCCCGACAGAGCCCGACAGGGCCCGACAGGGCCCGACAGAGCCCGACAGAGCCCGACAGAGCCCGACAGGGCCCGACAGGGCCCAGTAGAGCCCGACAGAGGCCGACAGAGCCCGACAGAGCCCGACAGAGCCCGACAGGGCCCGACAGGGCCCGACAGGGCCCGACAGAGACCAGTAGAGCCCGACAGAGCCCGACAGAGCCCGACAGGGCCCGACAGGGCCCGACAGAGCCCAGTAGAGCCCGACAGAGCCCGACAGAGCCCGACAGAGCCCGACAGAGCCCAGTAGAAACCGACAGAGCCCGACAGAGCCCGACAGAGCCCGAGAGGGCCCGACAGGGCCCGACAAGGCCCGACAAGGCTCGACAGGGCCCGACAGAGCTCGACAGGGCCCGACAGAGCCCGACAGGGCCCGACAGGGCCCGACAGAGCCCGACAGAGCCCGACAGGGCCCGACAGAGCCCGACAGGGCCCGACAGGGCCCGACAGAGCCCGACAGGGCCCGACAGAGCCCGACAGGGCCCGACAGAGCCCGACAGAGCCCGACAGAGCCCGACAGAGCCCGACAGAGCCCGACAGGGCCCAGTAGAGCCCAGTAGAACCCGACAGAGCCCGACAGAGCCCGACAGAGCCCGACAGGGCCCGACAGGGCCCGACAGGGCCCAGTAGAGCCTGACAGAGCCCGACAGGGCCCGACAGAGCCCGACAGAGCCCGACAGGGCCCGACAGGGCCCGACAGGGCCCGACAGAGCCCGACAGGGCCCGACAGGGCCCGACAGAGAACAGTAGAACCCGACAGAGCCCGACAGAGCCCGACAGAGCCCGACAGAGCCCGACAGAGCCCGACAGGGCCCGACAGGGCCCGACAGAGCCAAGTAGAGCTCGACAGAGCCCGACAGATCCGGACAGGGCCCGACAGGGCCCGACAGAGCCCGACAGAGCCCAACAGGGCCCGACAGAGCCCGACAGGGCCCGACAGGGCCCGACAGGGCCCGACAGAGACCAGTAGATCCCGACAGAGTCCGACAGAGCCCGACAGAGCCCGACAGAGCCCGACAGGGCCCGACAGGGCCCGACAGGGCCCAGTAGAGCCCGACAGAGCCCGACAGAGCCCGACAGGGCCCGACAGGGCCCGACAGGGCCCAGTAGAGCCCGACAGAGCCCGACAGAGCCCGACAGAGCCCGACAGAGCCCGACAGGGCCCGACAGAGCCCGACAGAGCCCGACAGGGCCCGACAGGGCCCGACAGGGCCCGACAGGGCCCGACAGAGCCCGACAGGGCCCAGTACAGCCCGACAGAGCCCGACAGAGCCCGACAAAGCACGACAGGGCCCGACAGGGCCCGACAGGGCCCGACAGGGCCCGACAGAGCCCGACAGAGCCCGACAGAGCCCGACAGAGCCCGACAGAGCCCGACAGGGCCCGACAGGGCCCAGTAGAGCCCGACAGAGCCCGACAGAGCCCGACAGAGCCCGACAGGGCCCAGTAGAGCTCGACAGAGCCCGAAAGAGCCCGACAGAGCCCGACAGGGCCCGACAGGGCCCAGTAGAGCCCGACAGAGCCCGACAGGGCCCGACAGAGCCCGACAGAGCCCGACAGAGCCCGACAGAGCCCGACAGGGCCCGACAGGGCCCAGTAGAGCCCGACAGAGCCCGACAGGGCCCGACAGGGCCCGACAGAGCCCGACAGAGCCCGACAGAGCCCGACAGAGCCCGACAGAGCCCGACAGGGCCCGACAGGGCCCAGTAGAGCCCGACAGAGCCCGACAGGGCCCGACAGGGCCCGACAGAGCCCGACAGAGCCCGACAGAGCCCGACAGGGCCCGACAGGGCCCGACAGAGCCCGACAGAGCCCGACAGAGCGCGACAGGGCCCGACAGGGCCCAGTAGAGCCCGACAGAGCCCGACAGGGCCCGACAGAGCCCGACAGAGCCCGACAGAGCCCGACAGGGCCCGACAGGGCCCAGTAGAGCCCGACAGAGCCCGACAGGGCCCGACAGGGCCCGACAGAGCCCGACAGAGCCCGACAGAGCCCGACAGAGCCCGACAGGGCCCGACAGGGCCCAGTAGAGCCCGACAGAGCCCGACAGGGCCCGACAGGGCCCGACAGAGCCCGACAGGGCCCGACAGGGCCCGACAGGGCCCAGTAGAGCTCGACAGAGCCCGACAGAGCCCGACAGGGCCCAGTAGAGCCCGACAGAGCCCGACAGGGCCCGACAGGGCCCGACAGAGCCCGACAGGGCCCAGTAGAGCCCGACAGAGGCCGACAGAGCCCGACAGAGCCCGACAGAGCCCGACAGGGCCCGACAGGGCCCGACAGGGCCCGACAGAGCCCGACAGGGCCCAGTAGAGCCCGACAGAGCCCGACAGAGCCCGGCAGAGCCCGACAGGGCCCGACAGAGACCGACAGGGCCCGACAGAGCCCAACAGAGCCCGACAGGGCCCAGTACAGCCCGACAGAGCCCGACAGAGCCCGACAGAGCCCGACAAAGCCCGACAGGGCCCGACAGAGCCCGACAGGGCCCGACAGGGCCCGACAGAGCCCGACAGGGCCCAGTAGAGCCCGACAGAGCCCGACAGAGCCCGACAGGGCCCGACAGGGCCCGACAGGGCCCGACAGAGCCCAGTAGAGCCCGACAGAGCCCGACAGAGCCCGACAGGGCCCGACAGGGCCCAGTAGAGCCCGACAGAGCCCGACAGAGCCCGACAGAGCCCGACAGAGCCCGACAGAGCCCAGTAGAAACCGACAGAGCCCGACAGAGCCCGACAGGGCCCGACAGGGCCCGACAGAGCCCGACAGAGCCCGACAGAGCCCGACAGGGCCCGACAGGGCCCAGTAGAGCCCGACAGAGGCCGACAGAGCCCGACAGAGCCCGACAGAGCCCGACAGGGCCCGACAGGGCCCGACAGGGCCCGACAGAGCCCGACAGAGCCCAGTAGAGCCCGACAGAGCCCGACAGAGCCCGACAGGGCCCAGTAGAGCCCGACAGAGCCCGACAGAGCCCGGCAGAGCCCGACAGGGCCCGACAGAGCCCGACAGGGCCCGACAGGGCCCGACAGGGCCCGACAGAGCCCGACAGAGCCCGGCAGAGCCCGACAGGGCCCGACAGAGCCCGACAGGGCCCAGTAGAGCCCGACAGAGCCCGACAGAGCCCGGCAGAGCCCGACAGGGCCCGACAGAGACCGACAGGGCCCGACAGAGCCCAACAGAGCCCGACAGGGCCCAGTACAGCCCGACAGAGCCCGACAGAGCCCGACAGAGCCCGACAAAGCCCGACAGGGCCCGACAGAGCCCGACAGGGCCCGACAGGGCCCGACAGAGCCCGACAGGGCCCAGTAGAGCCCGACAGAGCCCGACAGAGCCCGACAGAGCCCGACAGAGCCCGACAGAGCCCAGTAGAGCTCGACAGAGCCCGACAGAGCCCGACAGGGCCCGACAGGGCCCGACAGAGCCCGACAGGGCTCGACAGGGCCCAGTAGAGCCCGACAGGGCCCGACAGAGCCCGACAGAGCCCGACAGGGCCCGACAGGGCCCGACAGAGCCCGACAGAGCCCGACAGAGCCCGACAGGGCCCGACAGGGCCCAGTAGAGCCCGACAGAGCCCGACAGGGCCCGACAGGGCCCGACAGAGCCCGACAGGGCCCGACAGGGCCCGACAGGGCCCAGTAGAGCTCGACAGAGCCCGACAGAGCCCGACAGGGCCCAGTAGAGCCCGACAGAGCCCGACAGGGCCCGACAGGGCCCGACAGAGCCCGACAGAGCCCGACAGAGCCCGACAGGGCCCGACAGGGCCCAGTAGAGCCCGACAGAGGCCGACAGAGCCCGACAGAGCCCGACAGAGCCCGACAGGGCCCGACAGGGCCCGACAGGGCCCGACAGAGCCCAGTAGAGCCCGACAGAGCCCGACAGAGCCCGACAGGGCCCGACAGAGCCCAGTAGAGCCCGACAGAGCCCGACAGAGCCCGACAGAGCCCGACAGAGCCCGACAGAGCCCAGTAGAAACCGACAGAGCCCGACAGAGCCCGACAGAGCCCGACAGAGCCCGACAGGGCCCGACAGGGCCCGACAGGGCCCGACAGGGCCCGACAAGGCTCGACAGGGCCCGACAGAGCTCGACAGGGCCCGACAGGGCCCGACAGGGCCCGACAGAGCCCGACAGAGCCCGACAGAGCCCGACAGGGCCCGACAGGGCCCGACAGGGCCCGACAGAGCCCGACAGAGCCCAGTAGAGCCCGACAGAGCCCGACAGAGCCCGACAGAGCCCGACAGAGCCCGACAGAGCCCGACAGAGCCCGACAGGGCCCAGTAGAGCCCAGTAGAACCCGACAGAGCCCGACAGAGCCCGACAGAGCCCGACAGGGCCCGACAGGGCCCGACAGGGCCCGACAGAGCCCAGTAGAGCCCGACAGAGCCCGACAGAGCCCGACAGAGCCCGACAGAGCCCGACAGAGCCCGACAGGGCCCAGTAGAGCCCGACAGAGGCCGACAGAGGCCGACAGAGCCCGACAGAGCCCGACAGAGCCCGACAGGGCCCGACAGGGCCCGACAGAGCCCGACAGAACCCGACAGAGCCCGACAGAGCCCGACAGAGCCCGACAGAGCCCGACAGAGCCCGACAGAGCCCGACAGAGCCCGACAGGGCCCGACAGGGCCCGACAGAGCCCGACAGTGCCCAGTAGAGCCCGACAGAGCCCGACAGAGCCCGACAAAGCCCGACAGGGCCCGACAGGGCCCGACAGGGCCCGACAGAGCCCGACAGAGCCCGACAGAGCCCGACAGAGCCCGACAGGGCCCAGTAGAGCCCAGTAGAACCCGACAGAGCCCGACAGAGCCCGACAGAGCCCGACAGAGCCCGACAGGGCCCGACAGGGCCCGACAGGGCACGACAGGGCCCGACAGAGCCCGACAGGGCCCGACAGAGCCCGACAGAGCCCGACAGGGCCCG
The DNA here is from genome assembly GCF_036013445.1 of Caloenas nicobarica. Taxonomy (NCBI): domain Eukaryota; kingdom Metazoa; phylum Chordata; class Aves; order Columbiformes; family Columbidae; genus Caloenas; species Caloenas nicobarica. The sequence continues at coordinate 96,367 of NW_027016970.1, forward strand.
ACAGGACCTGACAGAGCCCGACAGAGCCCAACAGAGCCCGACAGAGCCCGACAGGGCCCGACAGGGCCCGACAGGGCCCGACAGAGCCCGACAGAGCCCAGTAGAGCCCGACAGAGCCCGACAGAGCCCGACAGGGCCCAGTAGAGCCCGACAGAGCCCGACAGAGCCCGGCAGAGCCCGACAGGGCCCGACAGAGCCCGACAGGGCCCGACAGGGCCCGACAGGGCCCGACAGAGCCCGACAGAGCCCGGCAGAGCCCGACAGGGCCCGACAGAGCCCGACAGGGCCCAGTAGAGCCCGACAGAGCCCGACAGAGCCCGGCAGAGCCCGACAGGGCCCGACAGAGACCGACAGGGCCCGACAGAGCCCAACAGAGCCCGACAGGGCCCAGTACAGCCCGACAGAGCCCGACAGAGCCCGACAGAGCCCGACAAAGCCCGACAGGGCCCGACAGAGCCCGACAGGGCCCGACAGGGCCCGACAGAGCCCGACAGGGCCCAGTAGAGCCCGACAGAGCCCGACAGAGCCCGACAGAGCCCGACAGAGCCCGACAGAGCCCAGTAGAGCTCGACAGAGCCCGACAGAGCCCGACAGGGCCCGACAGGGCCCGACAGAGCCCGACAGGGCTCGACAGGGCCCAGTAGAGCCCGACAGGGCCCGACAGAGCCCGACAGAGCCCGACAGGGCCCGACAGGGCCCGACAGAGCCCGACAGAGCCCGACAGGGCCCGACAGAGCCCGACAGGGCCCGACAGGGCCCGACAGGGCCCAGTAGAGCTCGATAGGGCCCAGTAGAGCCCGACAGAGCCCGACAGAGCCCGACAGGGCCCGACAGGGCCCGACAGGGCCCAGTAGAGCCCGACAGAGCCCGACAGAGCCCGACAGGGCCCGACAGAGACCAGTAGAGCCCGACAGAGCCCGACAGAGCCCGACAGGGCCCGACCGAGCCCGACAGAGCCCAGTAGAGCCCGACAGAGCCCGACAGAGCCCGACAGAGCCCGACAGAGCCCAGTAGAGCCCAGTAGAAACCGACAGAGCCCGACAGAGCCCGACAGAGCCCGACAGAGCCCGACAGGGCCCGACAGGGCCCGACAGAGCTCGACAGGGCCCGACAGGGCCCGACAGAGCCCGACAGAGCCCAGTAGAGCTCGACAGAGCCTGACAGAGCCCGACAGGGCCCGACAGGGCCCGACAGGGCCCGACAGGGCCCGACAGGGCCCGACAGAACCCGACAGAGCCCGACAGAGCCCAGTAGAGCCCGACAGAGCCCGACAGAGCCCGACAGAGCCCGACAGGGCCCAGTAGAGCCCGACAGAGCCCGACAGAGCCCGACAGAGCCCGACAGGGCCCGACAGGGCCCGACAGGGCCCGACAGGGCCCGACAGGGCCCAGTAGAGCCCGACAGAGCCCGACAGGGCCCGACAGAGCCCGACAGAGCCCGACAGGGCCCGACAGGGCCCGACAGGGCCCGACAGAGCCCAGTAGAGCCCGACAGAGCCCGACAGAGCCCGACAGAGCCCGACAGGGCCCAGTAGAGCCCGACAGAGCCCGACAGAGCCCGACAGAGCCCGACAAGGCCCGACAGAGCCCGACAGGGCCCGACAGAGCCCGACAGGGCCCGACAGGGCCCAGTAGAGCCCGACAGAGCCCGACAGGGCCCAGTAGAGCCCGACAGAGCCCGACAGAGCCCGACAGGGCCCGACAGGGTCCGACAGAGCCCGACAGAGCCCGACAGGGCCCGACAGGGCCCGACAGAGCCCGACAGGGCCCGACAGGGCCCGACAGAGACCAGTAGAGCCCGACAGAGCCCGACAGAGCCCGACAGAGCCCGACAGAGCCCGACAGGGCCCGACAGGGCCCGACAGGGCCCAGTAGAGCCCGACAGAGCCTGAAAGAGCCCGACAGAGCCCGACAGGGCCCGACAGAGCCCGACAGAGCCCGACAGGGCCCGACAGGGCCCGACAGGGCCCGACAGGGCCCGACAGAGCCCGACAGAGCTAGACAGGGCCCGACAGAGCCCGACAGAGCCCGACAGAACCCGACAGAGCCCGACAGAGCCCGACAGGGCCCGACAGGGCCCGACAGGGCCCAGTAGAGCCCGACAGAGCCCGACAGGGCCCAGTAGAGCCCGACAGAGCCCGACAGAGCCCGGCAGAGCCCGACAGGGCCCGACAGAGACCGACAGGGCCCGACAGAGCCCGACAGAGCCCAGTACAGCCCGACAGAGCCCGACAGAGCCCGACAGAGCCCGACAAAGCCCGACAGGGCCCGACAGGGCCCGACAGAGCCCGACAGGGCCCGACAGGGCCCGACAGAGCCCGACAGGGCCCGACAGGGCCCGACAGAGCCCGACAGGGCCCGACAGGGCCCGACAGAGCCCGACAGGGCCCGACAGGGCCCGACAGAGCCAAGTAGAGCTCGACAGAGCCCGACAGATCCGGACAGGGCCCGACAGGGCCCGACAGAGCCCGACAGAGCCCAACAGGGCCCGACAGAGCCCGACAGGGCCCGACAGAGCCCGACAGGGCCCGACAGGGCCCGACAGGGCCCGACAGAGACCAGTAGATCCCGACAGAGTCCGACAGAGCCCGACAGAGCCCGACAGAGCCCGACAGAGCCCGACAGGGCCCGACAGGGCCCGACAGGGCCCGACAGAGCCCGACAGGGCCCAGTACAGCCCGACAGAGCCCGACAGAGCCCGACAAAGCACGACAGGGCCCGACAGGGCCCGACAGAGCCCGACAGGGCCCGACAGAGCCCGACAGAGCCCGACAGAGCCCGACAGAGCCCGACAGGGCCCGACAGGGCCCAGTAGAGCCCGACAGAGCCCGACAGAGCCCGACAGAGCCCAGTAGAGCTCGACAGAGCCCGAAAGAGCCCGACAGGGCCCGACAGGGCCCGACAGGGCCCAGTAGAGCCCGACAGAGCCCGACAGGGCCCGACAGGGCCCGACAGAGCCCGACAGAGCCCGACAGAGCCCGACAGAGCCCGACAGAGCCCGACAGGGCCCGACAGAGCCCGACAGGGTCCAGTAGAGCCCGACAGAGCCCGACAGAGCCCGACAGAGCCCGACAGAGCCCGACAGAGCCCGACAGGGCCCGACAGGGCCCGACAGAGCCCGACAGGGCCCGACAGGGCCCGACAGGGCCCGACAGGGCCCAGTAGAGCTCGACAGAGCCCGACAGAGCCCGACAGGGCCCAGTAGAGCCCGACAGAGCCCGACAGGGCCCGACAGGGCCCGACAGAGCCCGACAGAGCCCGACAGAGCCCGACAGGGCCCGACAGAGCCCGACAGGGCCCGACAGGGCCCAGTAGAGCCCGACAGAGGCCGACAGAGCCCGACAGAGCCCGACAGAGCCCGACAGGGCCCGACAGGGCCCGACAGGGCCCGACAGAGACCAGTAGAGCCCGACAGAGCCCGACAGAGCCCGACAGGGCCCGACAGGGCCCGACAGAGCCCAGTAGAGCCCGACAGAGCCCGACAGAGCCCGACAGAGCCCGACAGAGCCCAGTAGAAACCGACAGAGCCCGACAGAGCCCGACAGAGCCCGAGAGGGCCCGACAGGGCCCGACAAGGCCCGACAAGGCTCGACAGGGCCCGACAGAGCTCGACAGGGCCCGACAGGGCCCGACAGGGCCCGACAGGGCCCGACAGAGCCCGACAGAGCCCGACAGGGCCCGACAGAGCCCGACAGGGCCCGACAGGGCCCGACAGAGCCCGACAGGGCCCGACAGAGCCCGACAGAGCCCGACAGAGCCCGACAGATCCCGACAGAGCCCGACAGGGCCCAGTAGAGCCCAGTAGAACCCGACAGAGCCCGACAGAGCCCGACAGAGCCCGACAGGGCCCGACAGGGCCCGACAGGGCCCAGTAGAGCCTGACAGAGCCCGACAGGGCCCGACAGAGCCCGACAGGGCCCGACAGGGCCCGACAGGGCCCGACAGAGCCCGACAGGGCCCGACAGGGCCCGACAGAGAACAGTAGAACCCGACAGAGCCCGACAGAGCCCGACAGAGCCCGACAGAGCCCGACAGGGCCCGACAGAGCCAAGTAGAGCTCGACAGAGCCCGACAGATCCGGACAGGGCCCGACAGGGCCCGACAGAGCCCGACAGAGCCCAACAGGGCCCGACAGAGCCCGACAGGGCCCGACAGGGCCCGACAGGGCCCGACAGAGACCAGTAGATCCCGACAGAGTCCGACAGAGCCCGACAGAGCCCGACAGAGCCCGACAGGGCCCGACAGGGCCCGACAGGGCCCAGTAGAGCCCGACAGAGCCCGACAGAGCCCGACAGGGCCCGACAGGGCCCGACAGGGCCCAGTAGAGCCCGACAGAGCCCGACAGAGCCCGACAGAGCCCGACAGAGCCCGACAGGGCCCGACAGAGCCCGACAGAGCCCGACAGGGCCCGACAGGGCCCGACAGGGCCCGACAGGGCCCGACAGAGCCCGACAGGGCCCAGTACAGCCCGACAGAGCCCGACAGAGCCCGACAAAGCACGACAAGGCCCGACAGGGCCCGACAGGGCCCGACAGGGCCCGACAGAGCCCGACAGAGCCCGACAGAGCCCGACAGGGCCCGACAGGGCCCAGTAGAGCCCGACAGAGCCCGACAGAGCCCGACAGAGCCCGACAGGGCCCAGTAGAGCTCGACAGAGCCCGAAAGAGCCCGACAGAGCCCGACAGGGCCCGACAGGGCCCAGTAGAGCCCGACAGAGCCCGACAGGGCCCGACAGAGCCCGACAGAGCCCGACAGAGCCCGACAGGGCCCGACAGGGCCCAGTAGAGCCCGACAGAGCCCGACAGGGCCCGACAGGGCCCGACAGAGCCCGACAGAGCCCGACAGAGCCCGACAGAGCCCGACAGGGCCCGACAGGGCCCAGTAGAGCCCGACAGAGCCCGACAGGGCCCGACAGGGCCCGACAGGGCCCGACAGAGCCCGACAGAGCCCGACAGGGCCCGACAGAGCCCGACAGAGCCCGACAGAGCGCGACAGGGCCCGACAGGGCCCAGTAGAGCCCGACAGAGCCCGACAGGGCCCGACAGAGCCCGACAGAGCCCGACAGAGCCCGACAGGGCCCGACAGGGCCCAGTAGAGCCCGACAGAGCCCGACAGGGCCCGACAGGGCCCGACAGAGCCCGACAGAGCCCGACAGAGCCCGACAGAGCCCGACAGGGCCCGACAGGGCCCAGTAGAGCCCGACAGAGCCCGACAGGGCCCGACAGGGCCCGACAGAGCCCGACAGAGCCCGACAGGGCCCGACAGGGCCCGACAGGGCCCGACAGGGCCCGACAGAGCCCGACAGGGTCCAGTAGAGCCCGACAGAGCCCGACAGAGCCCGACAGAGCCCGACAGAGCCCGACAGGGCCCGCCAGAGCCCGACAGAGCCCGACAGGGCCCGACAGGGCCCGACAGGGCCCGACAGGGCCCAGTAGAGCTCGACAGAGCCCGACAGAGCCCGACAGGGCCCAGTAGAGCCCGACAGAGCCCGACAGGGCCCGACAGGGCCCGACAGAGCCCGACAGAGCCCGACAGAGCCCGACAGAGCCCGACAGGGCCCGACAGGGCCCAGTAGAGCCCGACAGAGGCCGACAGAGCCCGACAGAGCCCGACAGAGCCCGACAGGGCCCGACAGGGCCCGACAGGGCCCGACAGAGCCCAGTAGAGCCCGACAGAGCCCGACAGAGCCCGACAGGGCCCGACAGAGCCCAGTAGAGCCCGACAGAGCCCGACAGAGCCCGACAGAGCCCGACAGAGCCCGACAGAGCCCAGTAGAAACCGACAGAGCCCGACAGAGCCCGACAGAGCCCGACAGGGCCCGACAGGGCCCGACAGGGCCCGACAGGGCCCGACAAGGCTCGACAGGGCCCGACAGAGCTCGACAGGGCCCGACAGGGCCCGACAGGGCCCGACAGAGCCCGACAGAGCCCGACAGGGCCCGACAGGGCCCGACAGGGCCCGACAGGGCCCGACAGAGCCCGACAGAGCCCAGTAGAGCCCGACAGAGCCCGACAGAGCCCGACAGAGCCCGACAGAGCCCGACAGAGCCCGACAGGGCCCAGTAGAGCCCAGTAGAACCCGACAGAGCCCGACAGAGCCCGACAGAGCCCGACAGGGCCCGACAGGGCCCGACAGGGCCCGACAGAGCCCAGTAGAGCCCGACAGAGCCCGACAGAGCCCGACAGAGCCCGACAGGGCCCAGTAGAGCCCGACAGAGGCCGACAGAGCCCGACAGAGCCCGACAGAGCCCGACAGAGCCCGACAGAGCCCGACAGGGCCCGACAGGGCCCGACAGAGCCCGACAGAACCCGACAGAGCCCGACAGAGCCCGACAGAGCCCGACAGAGCCCAGTAGAACCCGACAGAGCCCGACAGAGCCCGACAGAGCCCGACAGAGCCCGACAGAGCCCGACAGGGCCCGACAGGGCCCGACAGGGCCCGACAGAGCCCGACAGGGCCCGACAGAGCCCGACAGAGCTAGACAGGGCCCGACAGGACCTGACAGAGCCCGACAGAGCCCAACAGAGCCCGACAGAGCCCGACAGGGCCCGACAGGGCCCGACAGGGCCCGATAGATCCCGACAGAGCCCAGTAGAGCCCGACAGAGCCCGACAGAGCCCGACAGGGCCCAGTAGAGCCCGACAGAGCCCGACAGAGCCCGGCAGAGCCCGACAGGGCCCGACAGAGCCCGACAGGGCCCGACAGGGCCCGACAGGGCCCGACAGGGCCCGACAGAGCCCGGCAGAGCCCGACAGGGCCCGACAGAGCCCGACAGGGCCCAGTAGAGCCCGACAGAGCCCGACAGAGCCCGGCAGAGCCCGACAGGGCCCGACAGAGACCGACAGGGCCCGACAGAGCCCAACAGAGCCCGACAGGGCCCAGTACAGCCCGACAGAGCCCGACAGAGCCCGACAGAGCCCGACAAAGCCCGACAGGGCCCGACAGAGCCCGACAGGGCCCGACAGGGCCCGACAGAGCCCGACAGGGCCCAGTAGAGCCCGACAGAGCCCGACAGAGCCCGACAGAGCCCGACAGAGCCCGACAGAGCCCGACAGAGCCCAGTAGAGCTCGACAGAGCCCGACAGAGCCCGACAGGGCCCGACAGGGCCCGACAGAGCCCGACAGGGCTCGACAGGGCCCAGTAGAGCCCGACAGGGCCCGACAGAGCCCGACAGAGCCCGACAGAGCCCGACAGGGCCCGACAGGGCCCGACAGAGCCCGACAGAGCCCGACAGGGCCCGACAGAGCCCGACAGGGCCCGACAGGGCCCGACAGGGCCCAGTAGAGCTCGATAGGGCCCAGTAGAGCCCGACAGAGCCCGACAGAGCCCGACAGGGCCCGACAGGGCCCGACAGGGCCCAGTAGAGCCCGACAGAGCCCGACAGAGCCCGACAGGGCCCGACAGAGACCAGTAGAGCCCGACAGAGCCCGACAGAGCCCGACAGGGCCCGACCGAGCCCGACAGAGCCCAGTAGAGCCCGACAGAGCCCGACAGAGCCCGACAGAGCCCGACAGAGCCCAGTAGAGCCCAGTAGAAACCGACAGAGCCCGACAGAGCCCGACAGAGCCCGACAGAGCCCGACAGGGCCCGACAGGGCTCGACAGAGCTCGACAGGGCCCGACAGGGCCCGACAGAGCCCGACAGAGCCCAGTAGAGCTCGACAGAGCCTGACAGAGCCCGACAGGGCCCGACAGGGCCCGACAGGGCCCGACAGAGCCAGACAGGGCCCGACAGAGCCCGACAGGGCCCGACAGGGCCCGACAGGGCCCGACAGGGCCCGACAGAGCCCGACAGAGCCCGACAGGGCCCGACAGGGCCCGACAGGGCCCGACAGAGCCCGACAGGGCCCGACAGGGCCCGACAGGGCCCGACAGGGCCCGACAGAGCCCGACAGGGCCCGACAGGGCCCGACAGAACCCGACAGAGCCCGACAGAGCCCAGTAGAGCCCGACAGAGCCCGACAGAGCCCGACAGAGCCCGACAGGGCCCAGTAGAGCCCGACAGAGCCCGACAGAGCCCGACAGAGCCCGACAGGGCCCGACAGGGCCCGACAGGGCCCGACAGAGCCCGACAGGGCCCAGTAGAGCCCGACAGAGCCCGACAGGGCCCGACAGAGCCCGACAGAGCCCGACAGGGCCCGACAGGGCCCGACAGGGCCCGACAGAGCCCAGTAGAGCCCGACAGAGCCCGACAGAGCCCGACAGAGCCCGACAGGGCCCAGTAGAGCCCGACAGAGCCCGACAGAGCCCGACAGAGCCCGACAAGGCCCGACAGAGCCCGACAGGGCCCGACAGAGCCCGACAGGGCCCGACAGGGCCCAGTAGAGCCCGACAGAGCCCGACAGGGCCCAGTAGAGCCCGACAGAGCCCGACAGAGCCCGACAGGGCCCGACAGGGTCCGACAGAGCCCGACAGAGCCCGACAGGGCCCGACAGGGCCCGACAGAGCCCGACAGAGCCCGACAGAGCCCGACAGAGCCCGACAGAGCCCGACAGGGCCCGACAGGGCCCGACAGAGCTCGACAGAGCCCAGTAGAGCCCGACAGAGCCCGACAGAGCCCGACAGGGCCCAGTAGAGCCCAGTAGAACCCGACAGAGCCCAATAGAGCCCGACAGAGCCCGACAGAGCCCGACAGAGCCCGACAGAGCCCGACAGGGCCCGACAGGGCCCGACAGAGCCCGACAGAGCCCGACAGGGCCCGACAGGGCCCGACAGAACCCGACAGAGCCCGACAGAGCCCAGTAGAGCCCGACAGAGCCCGACAGAGCCCGACAGACCTCGACAGGGCCCGACAGGGCCCGACAGAGCCCAGTAGAGCCCGACAGAGCCCGACAGAGCCCGACAGAGCCCGAAAGAGCCCGACAGAGCCCGACAGAGCCCGACAGGGCCCGACAGGGCCCGACAGATCCAAACAGAGCCCGACAGGGCCCAGTAGAGCCCGACAGAGCCCGACAGAGCCCGACAGAGCCCGACAGGGCCCGACAGGGCCCGACAGGGCCCGAGAGAGCCCGAGAGAGCCCGACAGAGCCCGACAGGGCCCAGTTTAGCCCAGTAGAGCCCGACAGAGCCCGACAGAGCCCGACAGAGCCCGACAGAGCCCGACAGGGCCCAGTAGAGCCCGACAGAGCCCGACAGAGCCCGACAGGGCCCGACAGAGCCCGATAGAGCCCGACAGGGCCCGACAGAGCCCGACAGAGCCCAGTAGAGCCCGACAGAGCCCGACAGGCCCGACAGGGCCCGACAGGGCCCAGTAGAGCCCGACAGAGCCTGACAGAGCCCGACAGAGCCCGACAGGGCCCGACAGGGCCCAGTAGAGATCGACAGAGCCCAACAGGGCCCGACAGGGCCCGACAGGGCCCAGTAGAGCCCGACAGAGCCCAGTAGAGCCCGACAGAGCCCGACAGGCCCCGACAGGCCCCGACAGGGTCCGACAGGGCCCGACAGGGCCCGACAGGCCCCGACAGGGCCCGACAGGGCCCGACAGGGCCCGACAGAGCCCGACAGGGCCCGACAGAGCCCGACAGGGCCCGACAGGGCCCGACAGGGCCCAGTAGAGCTCGATGGGGCCCAGTAGAGCCCGACAGAGCCCGACAGAGCCCGACAGAGCCCGACAGGGCCCGACAGGGCCCGACAGGGCCCGACAGGGCCCGACAGGGCCCAGTAGAGCCCGACAGAGCCCGACAGAGCCCGACAGGGCCCGACAGGGCCCGACAGGGCCCGACAGAGACCAGTAGAGCCCGACAGAGCCCGACAGAGCCCGACAGGGCCCGACCGAGCCCGACAGAGCCCAGTAGAGCCCGACAGAGCCCGACAGAGCCCGACAGAGCCCGACAGAGCCCAGTAGAAACCGACAGAGCCCGACAGAGCCCGACAGAGCCCGACAGAGCCCGACAGGGCCCGACAGGGCCTGACAGGGCCCGACAGAGCCCAGTAGAGCTCGACAGAGCCCGACAGAGCCCGACAGAGCCCGACAGAGCCCGACAGAGCCCAGTAGAAACCGACAGAGCCCGACAGAGCCCGACAGAGCCCGACAGAGCCCGACAGGGCCCGACAGGGCCCGATAGAGCTCGACAGGGCCCGACAGGGCGCGACAGAGCCCGACAGAGCCCAGTAGAGCTCGACAGGGCCCGACAGAGCCCGACAGAGCCCGACAGAGCCCGACAGCGCCCGACAGGGCCCGACAGGGCCCGACAGAACCCGACAGAGCCCAGTAGAGCCCGACAGAGCCCGACAGAGCCCGACAGAGCCCGACAGGGCCTAGTAGAGCCCGACAGAGCCCGACAGAGCCCGACAGGGCCCGACAGGGCCCGACAGGGCCCAGTAGAGCCCGACAGAGCCCGACAGGGCCCGACAGAGCCCGACAGAGCCCGACAGAGCCCGACAGGGCCCGACAGGGCCCGACAGGGCCCGACAGGGCCCAGTAGAGCCCGACAGAGCCCGACAGGGCCCGACAGGGCCCGACAGAGCCCGACAGGGCCCGACAGGGCCCGACAGAGACCAGTAGAGCCCGACAGAGCCCGACAGAGCCCGACAGAGCCCGACAGAGCCCGACAGGGCCCGACAGGGCCCGACAGGGCCCGACAGGGCCTAGTAGAGCCCGACAGAGCCTGAAAGAGCCCGACAGAGCCCGACAGGGCCCGACAGAGCCCGACAGAGCCCGACAGGGCCCGACAGGGCCCGACAGGGCCCGACAGGGCCCGACAGGGCCCGACAGGGCCCGACAGAGCCCGACAGAGCCCGACAGAGCCCGACAGAACCCGACAGAACCCGACAGAGCCCGACAGAGCCCGACAGGGCCCGACAGGGCCCGACAGGGCCCGACAGGGCCCGACAGAGCCCAGTAGAGCCCGACAGAGCCCGACAGAGCCCGACAGAGCCCGACAGGGCCCAGTAGAGCCCGACAGAGCCCGACAGAGCCCGGCAGAGCCCGACAGGGCCCGACAGAGACCGACAGGGCCCGACAGAGCCCGACAGAGCCCAGTACAGCCCGACAGAGCCCGACAGAGCCCGACAGAGCCCGACAAAGCCCGACAGGGCCCGACAGGGCCCGACAGGGCCCGACAGGGCCCGACAGGGCCCGACAGAGCCCGACAGGGCCCGACAGGGCCCGACAGAGCCCGACAGGGCCCGACAGGGCCCGACAGAGCCAAGTAGAGCTCGACAGAGCCCGACAGATCCGGACAGGGCCCGACAGGGCCCGACAGAGCCCGACAGAGCCCAACAGGGCCCGACAGAGCCCGACAGGGCCCGACAGAGCCCGACAGGGCCCGACAGGGCCCGACAGGGCCCGACAGAGACCAGTAGATCCCGACAGAGTCCGACAGAGCCCGACAGAGCCCGACAGAGCCCGACAGGGCCCGACAGGGCCCGACAGGGCCAAGTAGAGCCCGACAGAGCCCGACAGGGCCCGACAGGGCCCGACAGGGCCCAGTAGAGCCCGACAGAGCCCGACAGAGCCCGACAGAGCCCGACAGGGCCCGACAGGGCCCGACAGGGCCCGACAGGGCCCGACAGAGCCCGACAGGGCCCAGTACAGCCCGACAGAGCCCGACAGAGCCCGACAAAGCACGACAGGGCCCGACAGGGCCCGACAGAGCCCGACAGGGCCCGACAGAGCCCGACAGAGCCCGACAGAGCCCGACAGAGCCCGACAGGGCCCGACAGGGCCCAGTAGAGCCCGACAGAGCCCGACAGAGCCCGACAGAGCCCAGTAGAGCTCGACAGAGCCCGAAAGAGCCCGACAGGGCCCGACAGGGCCCGACAGGGCCCAGTAGAGCCCGACAGAGCCCGACAGGGCCCGACAGGGCCCGACAGAGCCCGACAGAGCCCGACAGAGCCCGACAGAGCCCGACAGAGCCCGACAGAGCCCGACAGGGCCCGACAGGGCCCGACAGAGCCCGACAGGGTCCAGTAGAGCCCGACAGAGCCCGACAGAGCCCGACAGAGCCCGACAGAGCCCGACAGAGACCGACAGGGCCCGACAGGGCCCGACAGAGCCCGACAGGGCCCGACAGGGCCCGACAGGGCCCGACAGGGCCCAGTAGAGCTCGACAGAGCCCGACAGAGCCCGACAGGGCCCAGTAGAGCCCGACAGAGCCCGACAGGGCCCGACAGGGCCCGACAGAGCCCGACAGAGCCCGACAGAGCCCGACAGGGCCCGACAGGGCCCAGTAGAGCCCGACAGAGGCCGACAGAGCCCGACAGAGCCCGACAGAGCCCGACAGGGCCCGACAGGGCCCGACAGGGCCCGACAGAGACCAGTAGAGCCCGACAGAGCCCGACAGAGCCCGACAGGGCCCGACAGGGCCCGACAGAGCCCAGTAGAGCCCGACAGAGCCCGACAGAGCCCGACAGAGCCCGACAGAGCCCGACAGAGCCCGACAGAGCCCAGTAGAAACCGACAGAGCCCGACAGAGCCCGACAGAGCCCGAGAGGGCCCGACAGGGCCCGACAAGGCCCGACAAGGCTCGACAGGGCCCGACAGAGCTCGACAGGGCCCGACAGGGCCCGACAGGGCCCGACAGGGCCCGACAGGGCCCGACAGAGCCCGACAGGGCCCGACAGAGCCCGACAGGGCCCGACAGGGCCCGACAGAGCCCGACAGGGCCCGACAGAGCCCGACAGAGCCCGACAGATCCCGACAGAGCCCGACAGGGCCCAGTAGAGCCCAGTAGAACCCGACAGAGCCCGACAGAGCCCGACAGAGCCCGACAGGGCCCGACAGGGCCCGACAGGGCCCGACAGGGCCCAGTAGAGCCTGACAGAGCCCGACAGGGCCCGACAGAGCCCGACAGAGCCCGACAGGGCCCGACAGGGCCCGACAGGGCCCGACAGGGCCCGACAGGGCCCGACAGAGCCAAGTAGAGCTCGACAGAGCCCGACAGATCCGGACAGGGCCCGACAGGGCCCGACAGAGCCCGACAGAGCCCAACAGGGCCCGACAGAGCCCGACAGGGCCCGACAGGGCCCGACAGGGCCCGACAGAGACCAGTAGATCCCGACAGAGTCCGACAGAGCCCGACAGAGCCCGACAGAGCCCGACAGGGCCCGACAGGGCCCGACAGGGCCCGACAGAGCCCGACAGAGCCCGACAGGGCCCGACAGAGCCCGACAGGGCCCGACAGGGCCCGACAGGGCCCAGTAGAGCTCGATAGGGCCCAGTAGAGCCCGACAGAGCCCGACAGAGCCCGACAGGGCCCGACAGGGCCCGACAGGGCCCAGTAGAGCCCGACAGAGCCCGACAGAGCCCGACAGGGCCCGACAGAGACCAGTAGAGCCCGACAGAGCCCGACAGAGCCCGACAGGGCCCGACCGAGCCCGACAGAGCCCAGTAGAGCCCGACAGAGCCCGACAGAGCCCGACAGAGCCCGACAGAGCCCAGTAGAGCCCAGTAGAAACCGACAGAGCCCGACAGAGCCCGACAGAGCCCGACAGAGCCCGACAGAGCCCGACAGGGCCCGACAGGGCTCGACAGAGCTCGACAGGGCCCGACAGGGCCCGACAGAGCCCGACAGAGCCCAGTAGAGCTCGACAGAGCCTGACAGAGCCCGACAGGGCCCGACAGGGCCCGACAGGGCCCGACAGAGCCAGACAGGGCCCGACAGAGCCCGACAGGGCCCGACAGGGCCCGACAGGGCCCGACAGGGCCCGACAGAGCCCGACAGAGCCCGACAGGGCCCGACAGGGCCCGACAGGGCCCGACAGAGCCCGACAGGGCCCGACAGGGCCCGACAGGGCCCGACAGGGCCCGACAGAGCCCGACAGGGCCCGACAGGGCCCGACAGAACCCGACAGAGCCCGACAGAGCCCAGTAGAGCCCGACAGAGCCCGACAGAGCCCGACAGAGCCCGACAGGGCCCAGTAGAGCCCGACAGAGCCCGACAGAGCCCGACAGAGCCCGACAGGGCCCGACAGGGCCCGACAGGGCCCGACAGAGCCCGACAGGGCCCAGTAGAGCCCGACAGAGCCCGACAGGGCCCGACAGAGCCCGACAGAGCCCGACAGGGCCCGACAGGGCCCGACAGGGCCCGACAGAGCCCAGTAGAGCCCGACAGAGCCCGACAGAGCCCGACAGAGCCCGACAGGGCCCAGTAGAGCCCGACAGAGCCCGACAGAGCCCGACAGAGCCCGACAAGGCCCGACAGAGCCCGACAGGGCCCGACAGAGCCCGACAGGGCCCGACAGGGCCCAGTAGAGCCCGACAGAGCCCGACAGGGCCCAGTAGAGCCCGACAGAGCCCGACAGAGCCCGACAGGGCCCGACAGGGTCCGACAGAGCCCGACAGAGCCCGACAGGGCCCGACAGGGCCCGACAGAGCCCGACAGAGCCCGACAGAGCCCGACAGAGCCCGACAGAGCCCGACAGGGCCCGACAGGGCCCGACAGAGCTCGACAGAGCCCAGTAGAGCCCGACAGAGCCCGACAGAGCCCGACAGGGCCCAGTAGAGCCCAGTAGAACCCGACAGAGCCCAATAGAGCCCGACAGAGCCCGACAGAGCCCGACAGAGCCCGACAGAGCCCGACAGGGCCCGACAGGGCCCGACAGAGCCCGACAGAGCCCGACAGGGCCCGACAGGGCCCGACAGAACCCGACAGAGCCCGACAGAGCCCAGTAGAGCCCGACAGAGCCCGACAGAGCCCGACAGACCTCGACAGGGCCCGACAGGGCCCGACAGAGCCCAGTAGAGCCCGACAGAGCCCGACAGAGCCCGACAGAGCCCGAAAGAGCCCGACAGAGCCCGACAGAGCCCGACAGGGCCCGACAGGGCCCGACAGATCCAAACAGAGCCCGACAGGGCCCAGTAGAGCCCGACAGAGCCCGACAGAGCCCGACAGAGCCCGACAGGGCCCGACAGGGCCCGACAGGGCCCGAGAGAGCCCGAGAGAGCCCGACAGAGCCCGACAGGGCCCAGTTTAGCCCAGTAGAGCCCGACAGAGCCCGACAGAGCCCGACAGAGCCCGACAGAGCCCGACAGGGCCCAGTAGAGCCCGACAGAGCCCGACAGAGCCCGACAGGGCCCGACAGAGCCCGATAGAGCCCGACAGGGCCCGACAGAGCCCGACAGAGCCCAGTAGAGCCCGACAGAGCCCGACAGGCCCGACAGGGCCCGACAGGGCCCAGTAGAGCCCGACAGAGCCTGACAGAGCCCGACAGAGCCCGACAGGGCCCGACAGGGCCCAGTAGAGATCGACAGAGCCCAACAGGGCCCGACAGGGCCCGACAGGGCCCAGTAGAGCCCGACAGAGCCCAGTAGAGCCCGACAGAGCCCGACAGGCCCCGACAGGCCCCGACAGGGTCCGACAGGGCCCGACAGGGCCCGACAGGCCCCGACAGGGCCCGACAGGGCCCGACAGGGCCCGACAGAGCCCGACAGGGCCCGACAGAGCCCGACAGGGCCCGACAGGGCCCGACAGGGCCCAGTAGAGCTCGATGGGGCCCAGTAGAGCCCGACAGAGCCCGACAGAGCCCGACAGAGCCCGACAGGGCCCGACAGGGCCCGACAGGGCCCGACAGGGCCCAGTAGAGCCCGACAGAGCCCGACAGAGCCCGACAGGGCCCGACAGGGCCCGACAGGGCCCGACAGAGACCAGTAGAGCCCGACAGAGCCCGACAGAGCCCGACAGGGCCCGACCGAGCCCGACAGAGCCCAGTAGAGCCCGACAGAGCCCGACAGAGCCCGACAGAGCCCGACAGAGCCCAGTAGAAACCGACAGAGCCCGACAGAGCCCGACAGAGCCCGACAGAGCCCGACAGGGCCCGACAGGGCCTGACAGGGCCCGACAGAGCCCAGTAGAGCTCGACAGAGCCCGACAGAGCCCGACAGAGCCCGACAGAGCCCGACAGAGCCCAGTAGAAACCGACAGAGCCCGACAGAGCCCGACAGAGCCCGACAGAGCCCGACAGGGCCCGACAGGGCCCGATAGAGCTCGACAGGGCCCGACAGGGCGCGACAGAGCCCGACAGAGCCCAGTAGAGCTCGACAGGGCCCGACAGAGCCCGACAGAGCCCGACAGAGCCCGACAGCGCCCGACAGGGCCCGACAGGGCCCGACAGAACCCGACAGAGCCCAGTAGAGCCCGACAGAGCCCGACAGAGCCCGACAGAGCCCGACAGGGCCTAGTAGAGCCCGACAGAGCCCGACAGAGCCCGACAGGGCCCGACAGGGCCCGACAGGGCCCAGTAGAGCCCGACAGAGCCCGACAGGGCCCGACAGAGCCCGACAGAGCCCGACAGAGCCCGACAGGGCCCGACAGGGCCCGACAGGGCCCGACAGGGCCCAGTAGAGCCCGACAGAGCCCGACAGGGCCCGACAGGGCCCGACAGAGCCCGACAGGGCCCGACAGGGCCCGACAGAGACCAGTAGAGCCCGACAGAGCCCGACAGAGCCCGACAGAGCCCGACAGAGCCCGACAGGGCCCGACAGGGCCCGACAGGGCCCGACAGGGCCTAGTAGAGCCCGACAGAGCCTGAAAGAGCCCGACAGAGCCCGACAGGGCCCGACAGAGCCCGACAGAGCCCGACAGGGCCCGACAGGGCCCGACAGAGCCCGACAGAGCCCGACAGAGCCCGACAGAGCCCGACAGAGCCCGACAGAACCCGACAGAGCCCGACAGAGCCCGACAGGGCCCGACAGGGCCCGACAGGGCCCGACAGGGCCCGACAGAGCCCAGTAGAGCCCGACAGAGCCCGACAGAGCCCGACAGAGCCCGACAGGGCCCAGTAGAGCCCGACAGAGCCCGACAGAGCCCGGCAGAGCCCGACAGGGCCCGACAGAGACCGACAGGGCCCGACAGAGCCCGACAGAGCCCAGTACAGCCCGACAGAGCCCGACAGAGCCCGACAGAGCCCGACAAAGCCCGACAGGGCCCGACAGGGCCCGACAGGGCCCGACAGGGCCCGACAGGGCCCGACAGAGCCCGACAGGGCCCGACAGGGCCCGACAGAGCCCGACAGGGCCCGACAGGGCCCGACAGAGCCAAGTAGAGCTCGACAGAGCCCGACAGATCCGGACAGGGCCCGACAGGGCCCGACAGAGCCCGACAGAGCCCAACAGGGCCCGACAGAGCCCGACAGGGCCCGACAGAGCCCGACAGGGCCCGACAGGGCCCGACAGGGCCCGACAGAGACCAGTAGATCCCGACAGAGTCCGACAGAGCCCGACAGAGCCCGACAGAGCCCGACAGGGCCCGACAGAGACCAGTAGAGCCCGACAGAGCCCGACAGAGCCCGACAGGGCCCGACCGAGCCCGACAGAGCCCAGTAGAGCCCGACAGAGCCCGACAGAGCCCGACAGAGCCCGACAGAGCCCAGTAGAGCCCAGTAGAAACCGACAGAGCCCGACAGAGCCCGACAGAGCCCGACAGAGCCCGACAGGGCCCGACAGGGCTCGACAGAGCTCGACAGGGCCCGACAGGGCCCGACAGAGCCCGACAGAGCCCAGTAGAGCTCGACAGAGCCTGACAGAGCCCGACAGGGCCCGACAGGGCCCGACAGGGCCCGACAGAGCCAGACAGGGCCCGACAGAGCCCGACAGGGCCCGACAGGGCCCGACAGGGCCCGACAGGGCCCGACAGAGCCCGACAGAGCCCGACAGGGCCCGACAGGGCCCGACAGGGCCCGACAGAGCCCGACAGGGCCCGACAGGGCCCGACAGGGCCCGACAGGGCCCGACAGAGCCCGACAGGGCCCGACAGGGCCCGACAGAACCCGACAGAGCCCGACAGAGCCCAGTAGAGCCCGACAGAGCCCGACAGAGCCCGACAGAGCCCGACAGGGCCCAGTAGAGCCCGACAGAGCCCGACAGAGCCCGACAGAGCCCGACAGGGCCCGACAGGGCCCGACAGGGCCCGACAGAGCCCGACAGGGCCCAGTAGAGCCCGACAGAGCCCGACAGGGCCCGACAGAGCCCGACAGAGCCCGACAGGGCCCGACAGGGCCCGACAGGGCCCGACAGAGCCCAGTAGAGCCCGACAGAGCCCGACAGAGCCCGACAGAGCCCGACAGGGCCCAGTAGAGCCCGACAGAGCCCGACAGAGCCCGACAGAGCCCGACAAGGCCCGACAGAGCCCGACAGGGCCCGACAGAGCCCGACAGGGCCCGACAGGGCCCAGTAGAGCCCGACAGAGCCCGACAGGGCCCAGTAGAGCCCGACAGAGCCCGACAGAGCCCGACAGGGCCCGACAGGGTCCGACAGAGCCCGACAGAGCCCGACAGGGCCCGACAGGGCCCGACAGAGCCCGACAGAGCCCGACAGAGCCCGACAGAGCCCGACAGAGCCCGACAGGGCCCGACAGGGCCCGACAGAGCTCGACAGAGCCCAGTAGAGCCCGACAGAGCCCGACAGAGCCCGACAGGGCCCAGTAGAGCCCAGTAGAACCCGACAGAGCCCAATAGAGCCCGACAGAGCCCGACAGAGCCCGACAGAGCCCGACAGAGCCCGACAGGGCCCGACAGGGCCCGACAGAGCCCGACAGAGCCCGACAGGGCCCGACAGGGCCCGACAGAACCCGACAGAGCCCGACAGAGCCCAGTAGAGCCCGACAGAGCCCGACAGAGCCCGACAGACCTCGACAGGGCCCGACAGGGCCCGACAGAGCCCAGTAGAGCCCGACAGAGCCCGACAGAGCCCGACAGAGCCCGAAAGAGCCCGACAGAGCCCGACAGAGCCCGACAGGGCCCGACAGGGCCCGACAGATCCAAACAGAGCCCGACAGGGCCCAGTAGAGCCCGACAGAGCCCGACAGAGCCCGACAGAGCCCGACAGGGCCCGACAGGGCCCGACAGGGCCCGAGAGAGCCCGAGAGAGCCCGACAGAGCCCGACAGGGCCCAGTTTAGCCCAGTAGAGCCCGACAGAGCCCGACAGAGCCCGACAGAGCCCGACAGAGCCCGACAGGGCCCAGTAGAGCCCGACAGAGCCCGACAGAGCCCGACAGGGCCCGACAGAGCCCGATAGAGCCCGACAGGGCCCGACAGAGCCCGACAGAGCCCAGTAGAGCCCGACAGAGCCCGACAGGCCCGACAGGGCCCGACAGGGCCCAGTAGAGCCCGACAGAGCCTGACAGAGCCCGACAGAGCCCGACAGGGCCCGACAGGGCCCAGTAGAGATCGACAGAGCCCAACAGGGCCCGACAGGGCCCGACAGGGCCCAGTAGAGCCCGACAGAGCCCAGTAGAGCCCGACAGAGCCCGACAGGCCCCGACAGGCCCCGACAGGGTCCGACAGGGCCCGACAGGGCCCGACAGGCCCCGACAGGGCCCGACAGGGCCCGACAGGGCCCGACAGAGCCCGACAGGGCCCGACAGAGCCCGACAGGGCCCGACAGGGCCCGACAGGGCCCAGTAGAGCTCGATGGGGCCCAGTAGAGCCCGACAGAGCCCGACAGAGCCCGACAGAGCCCGACAGGGCCCGACAGGGCCCGACAGGGCCCGACAGGGCCCAGTAGAGCCCGACAGAGCCCGACAGAGCCCGACAGGGCCCGACAGGGCCCGACAGGGCCCGACAGAGACCAGTAGAGCCCGACAGAGCCCGACAGAGCCCGACAGGGCCCGACCGAGCCCGACAGAGCCCAGTAGAGCCCGACAGAGCCCGACAGAGCCCGACAGAGCCCGACAGAGCCCAGTAGAAACCGACAGAGCCCGACAGAGCCCGACAGAGCCCGACAGAGCCCGACAGGGCCCGACAGGGCCTGACAGGGCCCGACAGAGCCCAGTAGAGCTCGACAGAGCCCGACAGAGCCCGACAGAGCCCGACAGAGCCCGACAGAGCCCAGTAGAAACCGACAGAGCCCGACAGAGCCCGACAGAGCCCGACAGAGCCCGACAGGGCCCGACAGGGCCCGATAGAGCTCGACAGGGCCCGACAGGGCGCGACAGAGCCCGACAGAGCCCAGTAGAGCTCGACAGGGCCCGACAGAGCCCGACAGAGCCCGACAGAGCCCGACAGCGCCCGACAGGGCCCGACAGGGCCCGACAGAACCCGACAGAGCCCAGTAGAGCCCGACAGAGCCCGACAGAGCCCGACAGAGCCCGACAGGGCCTAGTAGAGCCCGACAGAGCCCGACAGAGCCCGACAGGGCCCGACAGGGCCCGACAGGGCCCAGTAGAGCCCGACAGAGCCCGACAGGGCCCGACAGAGCCCGACAGAGCCCGACAGAGCCCGACAGGGCCCGACAGGGCCCGACAGGGCCCGACAGGGCCCAGTAGAGCCCGACAGAGCCCGACAGGGCCCGACAGGGCCCGACAGAGCCCGACAGGGCCCGACAGGGCCCGACAGAGACCAGTAGAGCCCGACAGAGCCCGACAGAGCCCGACAGAGCCCGACAGAGCCCGACAGGGCCCGACAGGGCCCGACAGGGCCCGACAGGGCCTAGTAGAGCCCGACAGAGCCTGAAAGAGCCCGACAGAGCCCGACAGGGCCCGACAGAGCCCGACAGAGCCCGACAGGGCCCGACAGGGCCCGACAGGGCCCGACAGGGCCCGACAGAGCCCGACAGAGCCCGACAGAGCCCGACAGAGCCCGACAGAGCCCGACAGAACCCGACAGAGCCCGACAGAGCCCGACAGGGCCCGACAGGGCCCGACAGGGCCCGACAGGGCCCGACAGAGCCCAGTAGAGCCCGACAGAGCCCGACAGAGCCCGACAGAGCCCGACAGGGCCCAGTAGAGCCCGACAGAGCCCGACAGAGCCCGGCAGAGCCCGACAGGGCCCGACAGAGACCGACAGGGCCCGACAGAGCCCGACAGAGCCCAGTACAGCCCGACAGAGCCCGACAGAGCCCGACAGAGCCCGACAAAGCCCGACAGGGCCCGACAGGGCCCGACAGGGCCCGACAGGGCCCGACAGGGCCCGACAGAGCCCGACAGGGCCCGACAGGGCCCGACAGAGCCCGACAGGGCCCGACAGGGCCCGACAGAGCCAAGTAGAGCTCGACAGAGCCCGACAGATCCGGACAGGGCCCGACAGGGCCCGACAGAGCCCGACAGAGCCCAACAGGGCCCGACAGAGCCCGACAGGGCCCGACAGAGCCCGACAGGGCCCGACAGGGCCCGACAGGGCCCGACAGAGACCAGTAGATCCCGACAGAGTCCGACAGAGCCCGACAGAGCCCGACAGAGCCCGACAGGGCCCGACAGGGCCCGACAGGGCCCAGTAGAGCCCGACAGAGCCCGACAGGGCCCGACAGGGCCCGACAGGGCCCAGTAGAGCCCGACAGAGCCCGACAGAGCCCGACAGAGCCCGACAGAGCCCGACAGGGCCCGACAGGGCCCGACAGGGCCCGACAGAGCCCGACAGGGCCCAGTACAGCCCGACAGAGCCCGACAGAGCCCGACAAAGCACGACAGGGCCCGACAGGGCCCGACAGAGCCCGACAGGGCCCGACAGAGCCCGACAGAGCCCGACAGAGCCCGACAGAGCCCGACAGGGCCCGACAGGGCCCAGTAGAGCCCGACAGAGCCCGACAGAGCCCGACAGAGCCCAGTAGAGCTCGACAGAGCCCGAAAGAGCCCGACAGGGCCCGACAGGGCCCGACAGGGCCCAGTAGAGCCCGACAGAGCCCGACAGGGCCCGACAGGGCCCGACAGAGCCCGACAGAGCCCGACAGAGCCCGACAGAGCCCGACAGAGCCCGACAGAGCCCGACAGAGCCCGACAGGGCCCGACAGGGCCCGACAGAGCCCGACAGGGTCCAGTAGAGCCCGACAGAGCCCGACAGAGCCCGACAGAGCCCGACAGAGCCCGACAGAGCCCGACAGAGACCGACAGGGCCCGACAGGGCCCGACAGAGCCCGACAGGGCCCGACAGGGCCCGACAGGGCCCGACAGGGCCCAGTAGAGCTCGACAGAGCCCGACAGAGCCCGACAGGGCCCAGTAGAGCCCGACAGAGCCCGACAGGGCCCGACAGGGCCCGACAGAGCCCGACAGAGCCCGACAGAGCCCGACAGGGCCCGACAGGGCCCAGTAGAGCCCGACAGAGGCCGACAGAGCCCGACAGAGCCCGACAGAGCCCGACAGGGCCCGACAGGGCCCGACAGGGCCCGACAGAGACCAGTAGAGCCCGACAGAGCCCGACAGAGCCCGACAGGGCCCGACAGGGCCCGACAGAGCCCAGTAGAGCCCGACAGAGCCCGACAGAGCCCGACAGAGCCCGACAGAGCCCGACAGAGCCCGACAGAGCCCAGTAGAAACCGACAGAGCCCGACAGAGCCCGACAGAGCCCGAGAGGGCCCGACAGGGCCCGACAAGGCCCGACAAGGCTCGACAGGGCCCGACAGAGCTCGACAGGGCCCGACAGGGCCCGACAGGGCCCGACAGGGCCCGACAGGGCCCGACAGAGCCCGACAGGGCCCGACAGAGCCCGACAGGGCCCGACAGGGCCCGACAGAGCCCGACAGGGCCCGACAGAGCCCGACAGAGCCCGACAGATCCCGACAGAGCCCGACAGGGCCCAGTAGAGCCCAGTAGAACCCGACAGAGCCCGACAGAGCCCGACAGAGCCCGACAGGGCCCGACAGGGCCCGACAGGGCCCGACAGGGCCCAGTAGAGCCTGACAGAGCCCGACAGGGCCCGACAGAGCCCGACAGAGCCCGACAGGGCCCGACAGGGCCCGACAGGGCCCGACAGGGCCCGACAGGGCCCGACAGAGCCAAGTAGAGCTCGACAGAGCCCGACAGATCCGGACAGGGCCCGACAGGGCCCGACAGAGCCCGACAGAGCCCAACAGGGCCCGACAGAGCCCGACAGGGCCCGACAGGGCCCGACAGGGCCCGACAGAGACCAGTAGATCCCGACAGAGTCCGACAGAGCCCGACAGAGCCCGACAGAGCCCGACAGGGCCCGACAGGGCCCGACAGGGCCCAGTAGAGCCCGACAGAGCCCGACAGAGCCCGACAGAGCCCGACAGAGCCCGACAGGGCCCGACAGAGCCCGACAGAGCCCGACAGGGCCCGACAGGGCCCGACAGGGCCCGACAGAGCCCGACAGAGCCCGACAGGGCCCAGTACAGCCCGACAGAGCCCGACAGAGCCCGACAAAGCACGACAGGGCCCAACAGGGCCCGACAGGGCCCGACAGAGCCCGACAGAGCCCGACAGAGCCCGACAGAGCCCGACAGGGCCCGACAGGGCCCAGTAGAGCCCGACAGAGCCCGACAGAGCCCGACAGAGCCCGACAGGGCCCAGTAGAGCTCGACAGAGCCCGAAAGAGCCCGACAGGGCCCGACAGGGCCCAGTAGAGCCCGACAGAGCCCGACAGGGCCCGACAGGGCCCGACAGAGCCCGACAGAGCCCGACAGAGCCCGACAGGGCCCGACAGGGCCCGACAGGGCCCGACAGAGCCCGACAGAGCCCGACAGGGTCCAGTAGAGCCCGACAGAGCCCGACAGAGCCCGACAGAGCCCGACAGAGCCCGACAGGGCCCGCCAGAGCCCGACAGAGCCCGACAGGGCCCGACAGGGCCCGACAGGGCCCGACAGGGCCCAGTAGAGCTCGACAGAGCCCGACAGAGCCCGACAGGGCCCAGTAGAGCCCGACAGAGCCCGACAGGGCCCGACAGGGCCCGACAGAGCCCGACAGAGCCCGACAGAGCCCGACAGAGCCCGACAGGGCCCGACAGGGCCCAGTAGAGCCCGACAGAGGCCGACAGAGCCCGACAGAGCCCGACAGAGCCCGACAGGGCCCGACAGGGCCCGACAGGGCCCGACAGAGCCCAGTAGAGCCCGACAGAGCCCGACAGAGCCCGACAGGGCCCGACAGAGCCCAGTAGAGCCCGACAGAGCCCGACAGAGCCCGACAGAGCCCGACAGAGCCCGACAGAGCCCGACAGAGCCCGACAGAGCCCGACAGAGCCCAGTAGAAACCGACAGAGCCCGACAGAGCCCGACAGAGCCCGACAGGGCCCGACAGGGCCCGACAGGGCCCGACAGGGCCCGACAGGGCCCGACAAGGCTCGACAGGGCCCGACAGAGCTCGACAGGGCCCGACAGGGCCCGACAGGGCCCGACAGAGCCCGACAGGGCCCGACAGGGCCCGACAGGGCCCGACAGAGCCCGACAGAGCCCAGTAGAGCCCGACAGAGCCCGACAGAGCCCGACAGAGCCCGACAGAGCCCGACAGGGCCCAGTAGAGCCCAGTAGAACCCGACAGAGCCCGACAGAGCCCGACAGAGCCCGACAGGGCCCGACAGGGCCCGACAGGGCCCGACAGGGCCCAGTAGAGCCCGACAGAGCCCGACAGAGCCCGACAGAGCCCGACAGAGCCCGACAGGGCCCAGTAGAGCCCGACAGAGGCCGACAGAGGCCGACAGAGGCCGACAGAGCCCGACAGAGCCCGACAGAGCCCGACAGAGCCCGACAGAGCCCGACAGAGCCCGACAGGGCCCGACAGGGCCCGACAGAGCCCGACAGAACCCGACAGAGCCCGACAGAGCCCGACAGAGCCCGACAGAGCCCGACAGAGCCCGACAGAGCCCGACAGGGCCCGACAGGGCCCGACAGAGCCCGACAGAGCCCGACAGTGCCCAGTAGAGCCCGACAGAGCCCGACAGAGCCCGACAAAGCCCGACAGGGCCCGACAGGGCCCGACAGGGCCCGACAGGGCCCGACAGGGCCCGACAGAGCCCGACAGAGCCCGACAGAGCCCGACAGGGCCCAGTAGAGCCCAGTAGAACCCGACAGAGCCCGACAGAGCCCGACAGAGCCCGACAGAGCCCGACAGAGCCCGACAGGGCCCGACAGGGCCCGACAGGGCCCGACAGGGCCCGACAGAGCCCGACAGGGCCCGACAGAGCCCGACAGAGCTAGACAGGGCCCGACAGGACCTGACAGAGCCCGACAGAGCCCAACAGAGCCCGACAGAGCCCGACAGGGCCCGACAGGGCCCGACAGGGCCCGACAGGGCCCGACAGAGCCCAACAGAGCCCAGTAGAGCCCGACAGAGCCCGACAGAGCCCGACAGGGCCCAGTAGAGCCCGACAGAGCCCGACAGAGCCCGGCAGAGCCCGACAGGGCCCGACAGAGCCCGACAGGGCCCGACAGGGCCCGACAGGGCCCGACAGAGCCCGACAGAGCCCGGCAGAGCCCGACAGGGCCCGACAGAGCCCGACAGGGCCCAGTAGAGCCCGACAGAGCCCGACAGAGCCCGGCAGAGCCCGACAGGGCCCGACAGAGACCGACAGGGCCCGACAGAGCCCAACAGAGCCCAGTAGAGCTCGACAGAGCCCGACAGAGCCCGACAGGGCCCGACAGGGCCCGACAGAGCCCGACAGGGCTCGACAGGGCCCAGTAGAGCCCGACAGGGCCCGACAGAGCCCGACAGAGCCCGACAGAGCCCGACAGGGCCCGACAGGGCCCGACAGAGCCCGACAGAGCCCGACAGGGCCCGACAGAGCCCGACAGGGCCCGACAGGGCCCGACAGGGCCCAGTAGAGCTCGATAGGGCCCAGTAGAGCCCGACAGAGCCCGACAGAGCCCGACAGGGCCCGACAGGGCCCGACAGGGCCCAGTAGAGCCCGACAGAGCCCGACAGAGCCCGACAGGGCCCGACAGAGACCAGTAGAGCCCGACAGAGCCCGACAGAGCCCGACAGGGCCCGACCGAGCCCGACAGAGCCCAGTAGAGCCCGACAGAGCCCGACAGAGCCCGACAGAGCCCGACAGAGCCCAGTAGAGCCCAGTAGAAACCGACAGAGCCCGACAGAGCCCGACAGAGCCCGACAGAGCCCGACAGGGCCCGACAGGGCCCGACAGAGCTCGACAGGGCCCGACAGGGCCCGACAGAGCCCGACAGAGCCCAGTAGAGCTCGACAGAGCCTGACAGAGCCCGACAGGGCCCGACAGGGCCCGACAGGGCCCGACAGAGCCAGACAGGGCCCGACAGAGCCCGACAGGGCCCGACAGGGCCCGACAGGGCCCGACAGAGCCCGACAGAGCCCGACAGGGCCCGACAGGGCCCGACAGGGCCCGACAGAACCCGACAGAGCCCGACAGAGCCCAGTAGAGCCCGACAGAGCCCGACAGAGCCCGACAGAGCCCGACAGGGCCCAGTAGAGCCCGACAGAGCCCGACAGAGCCCGACAGAGCCCGACAGGGCCCGACAGGGCCCGACAGGGCCCGACAGAGCCCGACAGAGCCCAGTAGAGCCCGACAGAGCCCGACAGGGCCCGACAGAGCCCGACAGAGCCCGACAGGGCCCGACAGGGCCCGACAGGGCCCGACAGAGCCCAGTAGAGCCCGACAGAGCCCGACAGAGCCCGACAGAGCCCGACAGGGCCCAGTAGAGCCCGACAGAGCCCGACAGAGCCCGACAGAGCCCGACAAGGCCCGACAGAGCCCGACAGGGCCCGACAGAGCCCGACAGAGCCCGACAGGGCCCAGTAGAGCCCGACAGAGCCCGACAGGGCCCAGTAGAGCCCGACAGAGCCCGACAGAGCCCGACAGGGCCCGACAGGGTCCGACAGAGCCCGACAGAGCCCGACAGGGCCCGACAGGGCCCGACAGAGCCCGACAGAGCCCGACAGAGCCCGACAGAGCCCGACAGGGCCCGACAGGGCCCGACAGAGCTCGACAGAGCCCAGTAGAGCCCGACAGAGCCCGACAGAGCCCGACAGGGCCCAGTAGAGCCCAGTAGAACCCGACAGAGCCCAATAGAGCCCGACAGAGCCCGACAGAGCCCGACAGAGCCCGACAGAGCCCGACAGGGCCCGACAGGGCCCGACAGAGCCCGACAGGGCCCGACAGGGCCCGACAGGGCCCGACAGAACCCGACAGAGCCCAGTAGAGCCCGACAGAGCCCGACAGAGCCCGACAGACCTCGACAGGGCCCGACAGGGCCCGACAGAGCCCAGTAGAGCCCGACAGAGCCCGACAGAGCCCGACAGAGCCCAGTAGAGCCCGACAGAGCCCGACAGAGCCCGACAGGGCCCGACAGGGCCCGACAGATCCAAACAGAGCCCGACAGGGCCCAGTAGAGCCCGACAGAGCCCGACAGAGCCCGACAGAGCCCGACAGGGCCCGACAGGGCCCGAGAGAGCCCGACAGAGCCCGACAGGGCCCAGTTTAGCCCAGTAGAGCCCGACAGAGCCCGACAGAGCCCGACAGAGCCCGACAGAGCCCGACAGGGCCCAGTAGAGCCCGACAGAGCCCGACAGAGCCCGACAGGGCCCGACAGAGCCCGATAGAGCCCGACAGGGCCCGACAGAGCCCGACAGAGCCCAGTAGAGCCCGACAGAGCCCGACAGGCCCGACAGGGCCCGACAGGGCCCAGTAGAGCCCGACAGAGCCTGACAGAGCCCGACAGAGCCCGACAGGGCCCGACAGGGCCCAGTAGAGATCGACAGAGCCCAACAGGGCCCGACAGGGCCCGACAGGGCCCAGTAGAGCCCGACAGAGCCCAGTAGAGCCCGACAGAGCCCGACAGGCCTCGACAGGCCCCGACAGGGTCCGACAGGGCCCGACAGGGCCCGACAGGCCCCGACAGGGCCCGACAGGGCCCGACAGGGCCCGACAGGGCCCGACAGGGCCCGACAGAGCCCGACAGGGCCCGACAGGGCCCGACAGGGCCCAGTAGAGCTCGATGGGGCCCAGTAGAGCCCGACAGAGCCCGACAGAGCCCGACAGAGCCCGACAGGGCCCGACAGGGCCCGACAGGGCCCGACAGGGCCCAGTAGAGCCCGACAGAGCCCGACAGAGCCCGACAGGGCCCGACAGGGCCCAGTAGAGCTCGACAGAGCCCGACAGAGCCCGACAGAGCCCGACAGAGCCCGACAGAGCCCGACAGAGCCCAGTAGAGCTCGACAGAGCCCGACAGGGCCCGACAGGGCCCGACAGAGCCCGACAGGGCCCGACAGGGCCCGACAGGGCCCAGTAGAGCCCGACAGGGCCCGACAGAGCCCGACAGAGCCCGACAGAGCCCGACAGGGCCCGACAGGGCCCGACAGGGTCCAGTAGAGCCCGACAGAGCCCGACAGAGCCCGACAGAGCCCGACAGGGCCCGACAGAGCCCGACAGAGCCCGACAGAGCCCGACAGGGCCCAGTAGAGCCCGACAGAGCCCGACAGAGCCCGACAGAGCCCGACAGAGCCCGACAGGGCCCGACAGGGCCCGACAGGGCCCAGTAGAGCTCGATGGGGCCCAGTAGAGCCCGACAGAGCCCGACAGAGCCCGACAGAGCCCGACAGGGCCCGACAGGGCCCGACAGGGCCCGACAGGACCCAGTAGAGCCCGACAGAGCCCGACAGAGCCCGACAGGGCCCGACAGGGCCCGACAGGGCCCGACAGAGACCAGTAGAGCCCGACAGAGCCCGACAGAGCCCGACAGGGCCCGACCGAGCCCGACAGAGCCCAGTAGAGCCCGACAGAGCCCGACAGAGCCCGACAGAGCCCGACAGAGCCCGACAGAGCCCAGTAGAAACCGACAGAGCCCGACAGAGCCCGACAGAGCCCGACAGAGCCCGACAGAGCCCGACAGGGCCCGACAGGGCCCGATAGAGCTCGACAGGGCCCGACAGGGCGCGACAGAGCCCGACAGAGCCCAGTAGAGCTCGACAGGGCCCGACAGAGCCCGACAGAGCCCGACAGAGCCCGACAGCGCCCGACAGGGCCCGACAGGGCCCGACAGAACCCGACAGAGCCCAGTAGAGCCCGACAGAGCCCGACAGAGCCCGACAGAGCCCGACAGGGCCTAGTAGAGCCCGACAGAGCCCGACAGAGCCCGACAGGGCCCGACAGGGCCCGACAGGGCCCAGTAGAGCCCGACAGAGCCCGACAGGGCCCGACAGAGCCCGACAGAGCCCGACAGAGCCCGACAGGGCCCGACAGGGCCCGACAGGGCCCGACAGGGCCCAGTAGAGCCCGACAGAGCCCGACAAAGCCCGACAGGGCCCAGTAGAGCCCGACAGAGCCCGACAGAGCCCGACAGAGCCCGACAAGGCCCGACAAGGCCCGACAGGGCCCGACAGGGCCCGACAGAGCCCGACAGGTCCCAGTAGAGCCCGACAGAGCCCGACAGGGCCCAGTAGAGCCCGACAGAGCCCGACAGAGCCCGACAGGGCCCGACAGGGTCCGACAGAGCCCGACAGAGCCCGACAGGGCCCGACAGGGCCCGACAGAGCCCGACAGAGCCCGACAGAGCCCGACAGAGCCCGACAGAGCCCGACAGGGCCCGACAGGGCCCGACAGAGCCCAGTAGAGCCCGACAGAGCCCGACAGAGCCCGACAGGGCCCAGTAGAGCCCAGTAGAACCCGACAGAGCCCAATAGAGCCCGACAGAGCCCGACAGAGCCCGACAGAGCCCGACAGGGCCCGACAGGGCCCGACAGGGCCCGACAGGGCCCGACAGAGCCCGACAGAGCCCGACAGAGCCCGACAGACCTCGACAGGGCCCGACAGAGCCCGACAGAGCACAGTAGAGCCCGACAGAGCCCGACAGAGCCCGACAGAGCCCGACAGAGCCCAGTAGAGCCCGACAGAGCCCGACAGAGCCCGACAGAGCCCGACAGGGCCCGACAGGGCCCGACAGATCCAAACAGAGCCCGACAGGGCCCAGTAGAGCCCGACAGAGCCCGACAGAGCCCGACAGAGCCCGACAGAGCCCGACAGAGCCCGACAGAGCCCGACAGGGCCCGACAGAGCCCGACAGGGCCCGACAGAGCCCGACAGAGCCCGACAGAGCCCGACAGGGCCCAGTTTAGCCCAGTAGAGCCCGACAGAGCCCGACAGAGCCCGACAGAGCCCGACAGAGCCCGACAGGGCCCAGTAGAGCCCGACAGAGCCCGACAGAGCCCGACAGGGCCCGACAGAGCCCGATAGAGCCCGACAGGGCCCGACAGAGCCCGACAGAGCCCAGTAGAGCCCGACAGAGCCCGACAGGCCCGACAGGGCCCGACAGGGCCCAGTAGAGCCCGACAGAGCCCGACAGAGCCCGACAGGGCCCAGTAGAGATCGACAGAGCCCAACAGGGCCCGACAGGGCCCGACAGGGCCCAGTAGAGCCCGACAGAGCCCAGTAGAGCCCGACAGAGCCCGACAGAGCCCGACAGGCCCCGACAGGGTCCGACAGGGCCCGACAGGGCCCGACAGGCCCCGACAGGGCCCGACAGGGCCCGACAGGGCCCGACAGGGCCCAGTAGAGCCCGACAGGGCCCGACAGGGCCCGACAGGGCCCGACAGAGCCCAGTAGAGCTCGACAGAGCCCGACAGAGCCCGACAGGGCCCGACAGGGCCCGACAGGGCCCGACAGGGCCCAGTAGAGCCCGACAGAGCCCGACAGAGCCCGACAGGGCCCGACAGGGCCCGACAGAGCCCAGTAGAGCCCGACAGAGCCCGATAGAGCCCGACAGAGCCCGACAGAGCCCGACAGAGACCAGTAGAGCCCGACAGAGCCCGACAGAGCCCGACAGAGCCCGACAGGGCCCGACAGAGCTCGACAGAGCCCAGTAGAGCCCGACAGAGCCCGACAGAGCCCGACAGGGCCCAGTAGAGCCCAGTAGAACCCGACAGAGCCCAATAGAGCCCGACAGAGCCCGACAGAGCCCGACAGAGCCCGACAGAGCCCGACAGGGCCCGACAGGGCCCGACAGGGCCCGACAGGGCCCGACAGAGCCCGACAGGGCCCGACAGGGCCCGACAGGGCCCGACAGAACCCGACAGAGCCCTACAGAGCCCAGTAGAGCCCGACAGAGCCCGACAGACCTCGACAGGGCCCGACAGGGCCCGACAGAGCCCGACAGAGCCCAGTAGAGCCCGACAGAGCCCGACAGAGCCCGACAGAGCCCGACAGAGCCCGACAGAGCCCAGTAGAGCCCGACAGAGCCCGACAGAGCCCGACAGGGCCCGACAGGGCCCGACAGATCCAAACAGAGCCCGACAGGGCCCAGTAGAGCCCGACAGAGCCCGACAGAGCCCGACAGAGCCCGACAGGGCCCGACAGGGCCCGACAGGGCCCGAGAGAGCCCGACAGAGCCCGACAGAGCCCGACAGAGCCCGACAGGGCCCAGTTTAGCCCAGTAGAGCCCGACAGAGCCCGACAGAGCCCGACAGAGCCCGACAGAGCCCGACAGAGCCCGACAGGGCCCGACAGAGCCCGACAGGGCCCGACAGGGCCTGACAGAGCCCAGTAGAGCCCGACAGAGCCCGACAGGCCCGACAGGGCCCGACAGGGCCCAGTAGAGCCCGACAGAGCCCGACAGAGCCCGACAGAGCCCGACAGGGCCCGACAGGGCCCAGTAGAGATCGAAAGAGCCCGACAGGGCCCGACAGGGCCCAGTAGAGATCGACAGAGCCCAACAGGGCCCGACAGGGCCCGACAGGGCCCAGTAGAGCCCGACAGAGCCCAGTAGAGCCCGACAGAGCCCGACAGGCCCCGACAGGCCCCGACAGGGTCCGACAGGGCCCGACAGGGCCCGACAGGCCCCGACAGGGCCCGACAGGGCCCGACAGGGCCCGACAGAGCCCGACAGGGCCCGACAGAGCCCGACAGGGCCCGACAGGGCCCGACAGGGCCCAGTAGAGCTCGATGGGGCCCAGTAGAGCCCGACAGAGCCCGACAGAGCCCGACAGAGCCCGACAGGGCCCGACAGGGCCCGACAGGGCCCGACAGGGCCCAGTAGAGCCCGACAGAGCCCGACAGAGCCCGACAGGGCCCGACAGGGCCCGACAGGGCCCGACAGAGACCAGTAGAGCCCGACAGAGCCCGACAGAGCCCGACAGGGCCCGACCGAGCCCGACAGAGCCCAGTAGAGCCCGACAGAGCCCGACAGAGCCCGACAGAGCCCGACAGAGCCCGACAGAGCCCGACAGAGCCCAGTAGAAACCGACAGAGCCCGACAGAGCCCGACAGAGCCCGACAGAGCCCGACAGAGCCCGACAGGGCCCGACAGGGCCTGACAGGGCCCGACAGAGCCCAGTAGAGCTCGACAGAGCCCGACAGAGCCCGACAGAGCCCGACAGAGCCCGACAGAGCCCGACAGAGCCCAGTAGAGCTCGACAGAGCCCGACAGGGCCCGACAGGGCCCGACAGAGCCCGACAGGGCCCGACAGGGCCCGACAGGGCCCAGTAGAGCCCGACAGGGCCCGACAGAGCCCGACAGAGCTCGACAGAGCCCGACAGGGCCCGACAGGGTCCAGTAGAGCCCGACAGAGCCCGACAGAGCCCGACAGAGCCCGACAGGGCCCGACAGAGCCCGACAGAGCCCGACAGAGCCCGACAGGGCCCAGTAGAGCCCGACAGAGCCCGACAGAGCCCGACAGAGCCCGACAGGGCCCGACAGGGCCCGACAGGGCCCGACAGGGCCCAGTAGAGCTCGATGGGGCCCAGTAGAGCCCGACAGAGCCCGACAGAGCCCGACAGGGCCCGACAGGGCCCGACAGGGCCCGACAGGGCCCAGTAGAGCCCGACAGAGCCCGACAGAGCCCGACAGGGCCCGACAGGGCCCGACAGGGCCCGACAGAGACCAGTAGAGCCCGACAGAGCCCGACAGAGCCCGACAGGGCCCGACCGAGCCCGACAGAGCCCAGTAGAGCCCGACAGAGCCCGACAGAGCCCGACAGAGCCCGACAGAGCCCGACAGAGCCCAGTAGAAACCGACAGAGCCCGACAGAGCCCGACAGAGCCCGACAGGGCCCGACAGGGCCCGATAGAGCTCGACAGGGCCCGACAGGGCGCGACAGAGCCCGACAGAGCCCAGTAGAGCTCGACAGAGCCTGACAGAGCCCGACAGGGCCCGACAGGGCCCGACAGGGCCCGACAGGGCCCGACAGAGCCCGACAGAGCCCGACAGGGCCCGACAGGGCCCGACAGGGCCCGACAGAGCCCGACAGAGCCCGACAGAGCCCGACAGAGCCCGACAGGGCCCGACAGGGCCCGACAGGGCCCGACAGAGCCCAGTAGAGCCCGACAGAGCCCGACAGAGCCCGACAGAGCCCGACAGGGCCTAGTAGAGCCCGACAGAGCCCGACAGAGCCCGACAGGGCCCGACAGGGCCCGACAGGGCCCGACAGGGCCCAGTAGAGCCCGACAGAGCCCGACAGGGCCCGACAGGGCCCGACAGAACCCGACAGAGCCCGACAGAGCCCGACAGGGCCCGACAGGGCCCGACAGAGCCCGACAGAGCCCGACAGGGCCCGACAGGGCCCGACAGGGCCCGACAGGGCCCAGTAGAGCCCGACAGAGCCCGACAAAGCCCGACAGGGCCCAGTAGAGCCCGACAGAGCCCGACAGAGCCCGACAGAGCCCGACAAGGCCCGACAAGGCCCGACAAGGCCCGACAGGGCCCGACAGGGCCCGACAGAGCCCGACAGGGCCCAGTAGAGCCCGACAGAGCCCGACAGGGCCCAGTAGAGCCCGACAGAGCCCGACAGAGCCCGACAGGGCCCGACAGGGTCCGACAGAGCCCGACAGAGCCCGACAGGGCCCGACAGGGCCCGACAGAGCCCGACAGAGCCCGACAGAGCCCGACAGGGCCCGACAGGGCCCGACAGGGCCCGACAGAGCCCAGTAGAGCCCGACAGAGCCCGACAGAGCCCGACAGAGCCCGACAGAGCCCGACAGGGCCCGACAGAGCCCGACAGAGCCCAGTAGAGCCCGACAGAGCCCGACAGAGCCCGACAGAGCCCGACAGAGCCCAGTAGAGCCCGACAGAGCCCGACAGAGCCCGACAGAGCCCGACAGGGCCCGACAGGGCCCGACAGATCCAAACAGAGCCCGACAGGGCCCAGTAGAGCCCGACAGAGCCTGACAGAGCCCGACAGAGCCCGACAGAGCCCGACAGAGCCCGACAGAGCCCGACAGGGCCCGACAGAGCCCGACAGGGCCCGACAGAGCCCGACAGAGCCCGAGAGAGCCCGACAGAGCCCGACAGAGCCCGACAGAGCCCGACAGGGCCCAGTTTAGCCCAGTAGAGCCCGACAGAGCCCGACAGAGCCCGACAGAGCCCGACAGGGCCCAGTAGAGCCCGACAGAGCCCGACAGAGCCCGACAGAGCCCAGTAGAAACCGACAGAGCCCGACAGAGCCCGACAGAGCCCGACAGAGCCCGACAGAGCCCGACAGGGCCCGACAGGGCCTGACAGGGCCCGACAGAGCCCAGTAGAGCTCGACAGAGCCCGACAGAGCCCGACAGAGCCCGACAGAGCCCGACAGAGCCCGACAGAGCCCAGTAGAGCTCGACAGAGCCCGACAGGGCCCGACAGGGCCCGACAGAGCCCGACAGGGCCCGACAGGGCCCGACAGGGCCCAGTAGAGCCCGACAGGGCCCGACAGAGCCCGACAGAGCCCGACAGAGCCCGACAGGGCCCGACAGGGTCCAGTAGAGCCCGACAGAGCCCGACAGAGCCCGACAGAGCCCGACAGGGCCCGACAGAGCCCGACAGAGCCCGACAGAGCCCGACAGGGCCCAGTAGAGCCCGACAGAGCCCGACAGAGCCCGACAGAGCCCGACAGGGCCCGACAGGGCCCGACAGGGCCCGACAGGGCCCGACAGGGCCCAGTAGAGCTCGATGGGGCCCAGTAGAGCCCGACAGAGCCCGACAGAGCCCGACAGGGCCCGACAGGGCCCGACAGGGCCCGACAGGGCCCAGTAGAGCCCGACAGAGCCCGACAGAGCCCGACAGGGCCCGACAGGGCCCGACAGGGCCCGACAGAGACCAGTAGAGCCCGACAGAGCCCGACAGAGCCCGACAGGGCCCGACCGAGCCCGACAGAGCCCAGTAGAGCCCGACAGAGCCCGACAGAGCCCGACAGAGCCCGACAGAGCCCGACAGAGCCCAGTAGAAACCGACAGAGCCCGACAGAGCCCGACAGAGCCCGACAGGGCCCGACAGGGCCCGATAGAGCTCGACAGGGCCCGACAGGGCGCGACAGAGCCCGACAGAGCCCAGTAGAGCTCGACAGAGCCTGACAGAGCCCGACAGGGCCCGACAGGGCCCGACAGGGCCCGACAGGGCCCGACAGAGCCCGACAGAGCCCGACAGGGCCCGACAGGGCCCGACAGGGCCCGACAGAGCCCGACAGAGCCCGACAGAGCCCGACAGGGCCCGACAGGGCCCGACAGAGCCCAGTAGAGCCCGACAGAGCCCGACAGAGCCCGACAGAGCCCGACAGGGCCTAGTAGAGCCCGACAGAGCCCGACAGAGCCCGACAGGGCCCGACAGGGCCCGACAGGGCCCGACAGGGCCCAGTAGAGCCCGACAGAGCCCGACAGGGCCCGACAGGGCCCGACAGAGCCCGACAGAGCCCGACAGAGCCCGACAGGGCCCGACAGGGCCCGACAGAGCCCGACAGAGCCCGACAGGGCCCGACAGGGCCCGACAGGGCCCAGTAGAGCCCGACAGAGCCCGACAAAGCCCGACAGGGCCCAGTAGAGCCCGACAGAGCCCGACAGAGCCCGACAGAGCCCGACAAGGCCCGACAAGGCCCGACAAGGCCCGACAGGGCCCGACAGGGCCCGACAGAGCCCGACAGGGCCCAGTAGAGCCCGACAGAGCCCGACAGGGCCCAGTAGAGCCCGACAGAGCCCGACAGAGCCCGACAGGGCCCGACAGGGTCCGACAGAGCCCGACAGAGCCCGACAGGGCCCGACAGGGCCCGACAGAGCCCGACAGAGCCCGACAGAGCCCGACAGGGCCCGACAGGGCCCGACAGGGCCCGACAGAGCCCAGTAGAGCCCGACAGAGCCCGACAGAGCCCGACAGGGCCCAGTAGAGCCCAGTAGAACCCGACAGAGCCCAATAGAGCCCGACAGAGCCCGACAGAGCCCGACAGAGCCCGACAGGGCCCGACAGGGCCCGACAGAACCCGACAGGGCCCGACAGGGCCCGACAGGGCCCGACAGAGCCCGACAGAGCCCGACAGAGCCCGACAGACCTCGACAGGGCCCGACAGAGCCCGACAGAGCCCAGTAGAGCCCGACAGAGCCCGACAGAGCCCGACAGAGCCCGACAGAGCCCAGTAGAGCCCGACAGAGCCCGACAGAGCCCGACAGAGCCCGACAGGGCCCGACAGGGCCCGACAGATCCAAACAGAGCCCGACAGGGCCCAGTAGAGCCCGACAGAGCCTGACAGAGCCCGACAGAGCCCGACAGAGCCCGACAGAGCCCGACAGAGCCCGACAGGGCCCGACAGAGCCCGACAGGGCCCGACAGAGCCCGAGAGAGCCCGACAGAGCCCGACAGAGCCCGACAGAGCCCGACAGGGCCCAGTTTAGCCCAGTAGAGCCCGACAGAGCCCGACAGAGCCCGACAGAGCCCGACAGGGCCCAGTAGAGCCCGACAGAGCCCGACAGAGCCCGACAGGGCCCGACAGAGCCCGATAGAGCCCGACAGGGCCCGACAGAGCCCGACAGAGCCCAGTAGAGCCCGACAGAGCCCGACAGGCCCGACAGGGCCCGACAGGGCCCAGTAGAGCCCGACAGAGCCCGACAGAGCCCGACAGAGCCCGACAGAGCCCGACAGGGCCCAGTACAGATCGACAGAGCCCAACAGGGCCCGACAGGGCCCGACAGGGCCCAGTAGAGCCCGACAGAGCCCAGTAGAGCCCGACAGAGCCCGACAGAGCCCGACAGAGCCCGACAGAGCCCGACAGGGTCCGACAGGGCCCGACAGGGCCCGACAGGCCCCGACAGGGCCCGACAGGGCCCGACAGGGCCCGACAGGGCCCAGTAGAGCCCGACAGGGCCCGACAGGGCCCGACAGGGCCCGACAGAGCCCAGTAGAGCTCGACAGAGCCCGACAGAGCCCGACAGGGCCCGACAGGGCCCGACAGGGCCCAGTAGAGCCCGACAGAGCCCGACAGAGCCCGACAGGGCCCGACAGGGCCCGACAGGGCCCAGTAGAGCCCGACAGAGCCCGATAGAGCCCGACAGAGCCCGACAGAGCCCGACAGAGACCAGTAGAGCCCGACAGAGCCCGACAGAGCCCGACAGAGCCCGACAGGGCCCGACAGAGCTCGACAGAGCCCAGTAGAGCCCGACAGAGCCCGACAGAGCCCGACAGGGCCCGACAGAGACCAGTAGAACCCGACAGAGCCCAATAGAGCCCGACAGAGCCCGACAGAGCCCGACAGAGCCCGACAGAGCCCGACAGAGCCCGACAGAGCCCGACAGGGCCCGACAGAGCCCGACAGAGCCCGACAGGGCCCGACAGGGCCCGACAGGGCCCGACAGAACCCGACAGAGCCCTACAGAGCCCAGTAGAGCCCGACAGAGCCCGACAGACCTCGACAGGGCCCGACAGGGCCCGACAGAGCCCGACAGAGCCCAGTAGAGCCCGACAGAGCCCGACAGAGCCCGACAGAGCCCGACAGAGCCCGACAGAGCCCAGTAGAGCCCGACAGAGCCCGACAGAGCCCGACAGGGCCCGACAGGGCCCGACAGATCCAAACAGAGCCCGACAGGGCCCAGTAGAGCCCGACAGAGCCCGACAGAGCCCGACAGAGCCCGACAGGGCCCGACAGGGCCCGACAGGGCCCGAGAGAGCCCGACAGAGCCCGACAGAGCCCGACAGAGCCCGACAGGGCCCAGTTTAGCCCAGTAGAGCCCGACAGAGCCCGACAGAGCCCGACAGAGCCCGACAGAGCCCGACAGAGCCCGACAGAGCCCGACAGGGCCCGACAGAGCCCGACAGAGCCCGACAGGGCCCGACAGAGCCCGATAGAGCCCGACAGGGCCCGACAGGGCCCGACAGAGCCCAGTAGAGCCCGACAGAGCCCGACAGGCCCGACAGGGCCCGACAGGGCCCAGTAGAGCCCGACAGAGCCCGACAGAGCCCGACA
Source organism: Caloenas nicobarica (assembly GCF_036013445.1). Classification (NCBI taxonomy): domain Eukaryota; kingdom Metazoa; phylum Chordata; class Aves; order Columbiformes; family Columbidae; genus Caloenas; species Caloenas nicobarica. Next base: position 134,122 of record NW_027016970.1, read on the forward strand.
GAGCCCGACAGGGCCCGACAGGGCCCAGTAGAGATCGACAGAGCCCAACAGGGCCCGACAGGGCCCGACAGGGCCCAGTAGAGCCCGACAGAGCCCAGTAGAGCCCGACAGAGCCCGACAGGCCCCGACAGGCCCCGACAGGGTCCGACAGGGCCCGACAGGGCCCGACAGGGCCCAGTAGAGCCCGACAGGGCCCGACAGGGCCTGACAGGGCCCGACAGAGCCCAGTAGAGCTCGACAGAGCCCGACAGAGCCCGACAGAGCCCGACAGAGCCCGACAGAGCCCAGTAGAGCTCGACAGAGCCCGACAGGGCCCGACAGGGCCCGACAGAGCCCGACAGGGCCCGACAGGGCCCGACAGGGCCCGACAGGGCCCGACAGGGCCCGACAGAGCCCGACAGAGCCCGACAGAGCCCGACAGGGCCCGACAGGGCCCGACAGGGTCCAGTAGAGCCCGACAGAGCCCGACAGAGCCCGACAGAGCCCGACAGGGCCCAGTAGAGCCCGACAGAGCCCGACAGAGCCCGACAGAGCCCGACAGAGCCCGACAGAGCCCGACAGGGCCCGACAGAGCCCGACAGGGCCCGACAGGGCCCGACAGGGCCCAGTAGAGCTCGATAGGGCCCAGTAGAGCCCGACAGAGCCCGACAGAGCCCGACAGAGCCCGACAGGGCCCGACAGGGCCCGACAGGGCCCAGTAGAGCCCGACAGAGCCCGACAGGGCCCGACAGAGACCAGTAGAGCCCGACAGAGCCCGACAGAGCCCGACAGGGCCCGACAGGGCCCGACCGAGCCCGACAGAGCCCAGTAGAGCCCGACAGAGCCCGACAGAGCCCGACAGAGCCCAGTAGAAACCGACAGAGCCCGACAGAGCCCGACAGAGCCCGACAGGGCCCGACAGGGCCCGACAGAGCTCGACAGGGCCCGACAGGGCCCGACAGAGCCCAGTAGAGCTCGACAGAGCCTGACAAAGCCCGACAGGGCCCGACAGGGCCCGACAGGGCCCGACAGAGCCAGACAGGGCCCGACAGGGCCCGACAGGGCCCGACAGAGCCCGACAGGGCCCGACAGGGCCCGACAGGGCCCGACAGGGCCCGACAGGGCCCGACAGAGCCCGACAGAGCCCGACAGGGCCCGACAGAGCCCGACAGAGCCCGACAGGGCCCGACAGAGCCCGACAGGGCCCGACAGGGCCCGACAGAGCCCGACAGAGCCCGACAGAGCCCGACAGAGCCCGACAGAGCCCAGTAGAGCCCGACAGAGCCCGACAGAGCCCGACAGAGCCCGACAGGGCCCAGTAGAGCCCGACAGAGCCCGACAGAGCCCGACAGGGCCCGACAGGGCCCGACAGGGCCCGACAGGGCCCAGTAGAGCCCGACAGAGCCCGACAGGGCCCGACAGAGCCCGACAGAGCCCGACAGGGCCCGACAGGGCCCGACAGGGCCCGACAGAGCCCGACAGGGCCCGACAGGGCCCGACAGGGCCCAGTAGAGCCCGACAGAGCCCGACAGAGCCCGACAGAGCCCGACAGGGCCCAGTAGAGCCCGACAGAGCCCGACAGAGCCCGACAGAGCCCGACAAGGCCCGACAAGGCCCGACAGGGCCCGACAGAGCCCGACAGAGCCCGACAGAGCCCAGTAGAGCCCGACAGAGCCCGACAGGGCCCAGTAGAGCCCGACAGAGCCCGACAGAGCCCGACAGGGCCCGACAGGGTCCGACAGAGCCCGACAGAGCCCGACAGGGCCCGACAGGGCCCGACAGAGCCCGACAGAGCCCGACAGAGCCCGACAGAGCCCGACAGAGCCCGACAGGGCCCGACAGAGCCCAGTAGAGCCCGACAGAGCCCGACAGAGCCCGACAGGGCCCAGTAGAGCCCAGTAGAACCCGACAGAGCCCAATAGAGCCCGACAGAGCCCGACAGAGCCCGACAGAGCCCGACAGGGCCCGACAGGGCCCGACAGAACCCGACAGGGCCCGACAGGGCCCGACAGGGCCCGACAGGGCCTGACAGAGCCCGACAGAGCCCGACAGAGCCCAGTAGAGCCCGACAGAGCCCGACAGAGCCCGACAGAGCCCAGTAGAGCCCGACAGAGCCCGACAGAGCCCGACAGAGCCCGACAGAGCCCGACAGAGCCCGACAGAGCCCGACAGGGCCCGACAGATCCAAACAGAGCCCGACAGGGCCCAGTAGAGCCCGACAGAGCCCGACAGAGCCCGACAGAGCCCGACAGAGCCCGACAGAGCCCGACAGGGCCCGACAGGGCCCGACAGGGCCCGACAGAGCCCGACAGAGCCCGACAGAGCCCGACAGAGCCCGACAGAGCCCGACAGGGCCCAGTTTAGCCCAGTAGAGCCCGACAGAGCCCGACAGAGCCCGACAGGGCCCAGTAGAGCCCGACAGAGCCCGACAGAGCCCGACAGGGCCCGACAGAGCCCGATAGAGCCCGACAGGGCCCGACAGAGCCCGACAGAGCCCAGTAGAGCCCGACAGAGCCCGACAGGCCCGACAGGGCCCGACAGGGCCCAGTAGAGCCCGACAGAGCCCGACAGAGCCCGACAGAGCCCGACAGAGCCCGACAGGGCCCAGTAGAGATCGACAGAGCCCAACAGGGCCCGACAGGGCCCGACAGGGCCCAGTAGAGCCCGACAGAGCCCGACAGAGCCCGACAGGCCCCGACAGGGTCCGACAGGCCCCGACAGGGCCCGACAAGGCCCGACAGGGCCCGACAGAGCCCAGTAGAGCTCGACAGAGCCCGACAGGGCCCGACAGGGCCCGACAGGGCCCGACAGGGCCTAGTAGAGCCCGACAGAGCCCGACAGAGCCTGACAGGGCCCGACAGAGCCCGACAGAGCCCGACAGGGCCCGACAGGGCCCGACAGGGCCCGACAGAGACCAGTAGAGCCCGACAGAGCCCGATAGAGCCCGACAGAGCCCGACAGAGCCCGACAGAGCCCGACAGAGCCCGACAGGGCCCGACAGGGCCCGACAGGGCCCGACAGGGCCCGACAGAGCCCGACAGGGCCCGACAGGGCCCGACAGGGAACAGTAGATCCCGACAGAGCCCGACAGAGCCCGACAGAGCCCGACAGGGCCCGACAGGGCCCAGTAGAGCCCGACAGAGCCCGACAGAGCCCGACAGAGCCCGACAGGGCCCAGTAGAGCCCGACAGGGCCCGACAGGGCCCGACAGAGCCCGACAGGGCCCGACAGGGCCCGACAGGGCCCGACAGGGCCCGACAGGGCCCGACAGAGACCAGTAGAGCCCGACAGAGCCCGACAGAGCCCGACAGAGCCCGACAGAGCCCGACAGAGCCCAGTAGAGCCCGACAGGGCCCGACAGGGCCCGACAGGGCCCAGTAGAGCCCGACAGAGCCCGAAAGAGCCCGACAGAGCCCGACAGGGCCCGACAGAGCCCGACAGAGCCCGACAGGGCCCAACAGGGCCCAACAGGGCCCAACAGGGCCCGACAGAGCTAGACAGGGCCCGACAGGACCTGACAGAGCCCGACAGAACCCGACAGAGCCCGACAGAGCCCGACAGAGCCCGACAGGGCCCGACAGGGCCCGACAGGGCCCGACAGAGCCCAGTAGAGCCCGACAGAGCCCGACAGAGCCCGACAGAGCCTGACAGAGCCCGACAGAGCCCAGTAGAGCCCGACAGAGCCCGACAGAGCCCGGCAGAGCCCGACAGGGCCCGACAGAGCACGACAGGGCCCGACAGGGCCCAGTACAGCCCGACAGAGCCCGACAGAGCCCGACAGAGCCCGACAAAGCCCGACAAAGCCCGACAGGGCCCGACAGGGCCCGACAGGGCCCGACAGGGCCCGACAGGGCCCGACAGAGCCCGACAGGGCCCGACAGAGCCCGACAGGGCCCAGTAGAGCTCGACAGAGCCCGACAGAGCCCGACAGAGCCCGACAGGGCCCGACAGGGCCCGACAGGGCCCAGAAGAGCCTGACAGAGCCCGACAGGGCCCGACAGAGCCCGACAGGGCCCGACAGGGCCCGACAGGGCCCGACAGAGCCCGACAGGGCCCGACAGGGCCCGACAGAGAACAGTAGAACCCGACAGAGCCCGACAGAGCCCGACAGAGCCCGACAGGGCCCGACAGGGCCCGACAGAGCCAAGTAGAGCTCGACAGAGCCCGACAGAGCCCGACAGGGCCCGACAGGGCCCAGTAGAGCCCGACAGAGCCCGACAGAGCCTGACAGGGCCCGACAGGGCCCGACAGAGCCCGACAGAGCCCGACAGGGCCCGACAGAGCCCGACAGGGCCCGACAGGGCCCGACAGGGCCCGACAGGGCCCGACAGAGACCAGTAGAGCCCGACAGAGTCCGACAGAGCCCGACAGAGCCCGACAGGGCCCAGTAGAGCCCGACAGAGCCCGACAGAGCCCGACAGAGCCCGACAGAGCCCGACAGGGCCCGACAGGGCCCGACAGGGCCCAGTAGAGCCCGACAGAGCCCGACAGAGCCCGACAGAGCCCGACAGAGCCCGACAGAGCCCGACAGAGCCCGACAGGGCCCGACAGGACCTGACAGAGCCCGACAGAACCCGACAGAGCCCGACAGGGCCCGACAGGGCCCGACAGGGCCCGACAGGGCCCGACAGAGCCCGACAGAGCCCGACAGAGCCCGACAGGGCCCAGTAGAGCCCGACAGAGCCCGACAGAGCCCGACAGAGCCCGACAGGGCCCGACAGAGACCGACAGGGCCCGACAGAGCCCGACAGGGCCCAGTACAGCCCGACAGAGCCCGACAGAGCCCGACAGAGCCCGACAGAGCCCGACAAAGCCCGACAAAGCCCGACAGGGCCCGACAGAGCCCGACAGGGCCCGACAGGGCCCGACAGGGCCCGACAGAGCCCGACAGAGCCCGACAGGGCCCGACAGGGCCCGACAGGGCCCGACAGGGCCCAGTAGAGCTCGACAGAGCCCGACAGAGCCCGACAGAGTCCGACAGAGCCCGACAGGGCCCGACAGGGCCCGACAGGGCCCAGTAGAGCCCGACAGAGCCTGACAGGGCCCGACAGGGCCCGACAGGGCCCGACAGGGCCCGACAGAGCCCGACAGAGACCAGTAGAGCCCGACAGAGCCCGACAGAGCCCGACAGAGCCCGACAGAGCCCGACAGAGCCCGACAGGGCCCGACAGGGCCCGACAGGGCCCAGTAGAGCCCGACAGAGCCCGACAGAGCCCGACAGAGCCCGACAGAGCCCGACAGAGCCCGACAGGGCCCGACAGGGCCCGACAGGGCCCGACAGGGCCCGACAGGGCCCGACAGGGCCCAACAGGGCCCAACAGAGCCCGACAGGGCCCAGTAGAGCCCGACAGAGCCCGACAGAGCCCGGCAGAGCCCGACAGGGCCCGACAGGGCCCAGTACAGCCCGACAGAGCCCGACAGAGCCCGACAGAGCCCGACAAAGCACGACAGGGCCCGACAGGGCCCGACAGAGCCCGACAGGGCCCGACAGAGCCCGACAGAGCCCGACAGAGCCCGACAGGGCCCAGTAGAGCTCGACAGAGCCCGACAGAGCCCGACAGGGCCCGACAGGGCCCAGTAGAGCCCGACAGAGCCCGACAGGGCCCGACAGGGCCCGACAGGGCCCAGTAGAGCTCGACAGAGCCCGACAGAGCCCGACAGGGCCCAGTAGAGCCCGACAGAGCCCGACAGGGCCCGACAGGGCCCGACAGAGCCCGACAGAGCCCGACAGAGCCCGACAGGGCCCGACAGGGCCCGACAGGGCCCAGTAGAGCCCGACAGAGGCCGACAGAGCCCGACAGAGCCCGACAGAGCCCGACAGAGCCCGACAGGGCCCGACAGAGACCAGTAGAGCCCGACAGAGCCCGACAGAGCCCGACAGGGCCCGACAGAGCCCGACAGGGCCCAGTAGAGCCCAGTAGAAACCGACAGAGCCCGACAGAGCCCGACAGAGCCCGACAGAGCCCGACAGGGCCCGACAGGGCCCGACAGAGCCCGACAGAGCCCGACAGAGCCCGACAGGGCCCAGTAGAGCTCGACAGAGCCCGACAGAGCCCGACAGGGCCCAGTAGAGCCCGACAGAGCCCGACAGGGCCAGACAGGGCCCGACAGAGCCCGACAGAGCCCGACAGAGCCCGACAGGGCCCGACAGGGCCCAGTAGAGCCCGACAGAGCCCGACAGAGCCCGACAGAGCCCGACAGAGCCCGACAGGGCCCGACAGGGCCCGACAGAGACCAGTAGAGCCCGACAGAGCCCGACAGAGCCCGACAGGGCCCGACAGGGCCTGACAGGACCCGACAGGGCCCAGTAGAGCCCGACAGAGCCCGACAGAGCCCGACAGAGCCCGACAGAGCCCGACAGAGCCCGACAGGGCCCGACAGGGCCCGACAGAGCCCGACAGGGCCCGACAGGGCCCGACAGGGCCCGACAAGGCTCGACAGGGCCCGACAGAGCTCGACAGGGCCCGACAGGGCCCGACAGGGCCCGACAGAGCCCGACAGAGCCCGACAGAGCCCGACAGAGCCCGACAGAGCCCGACAGAGCCCGACAGAGCCCGACAGAGCCCGACAGAGCCCGACAGAGCCCGACAGAGCCCGACAGGGCCCAGTAGAGCCCAGTAGAGCCCGACAGAGCCCGACAGAGCCCGACAGAGCCCGACAGAGCCCGACAGAGCCCGACAGAGCCCGACAGGGCCCAGTAGAGCCCGACAGAGCCCGACAGAGCCCGACAGAGCCCGACAGAGCCCGACAGAGCCCGACAGGGCCCAGTAGAGCCCGACAGAGCCCGACAGAGCCCGACAGAGCCCGAGAAAGCCCGACAGAGCCCGACAGGGCCCGACAGAGCCCGACAGAACCCGACAGAACCCGACAGAGCCCGACAGAGCCCAGTACATCCCGACAGAGCCCGACAGAGCCCGACAGAGCCCGACAGAGCCCGACAGAGCCCGACAGGGCCCAGTAGAGCCCAACAGAGCCCGACAGAGCCCGACAGAGCCCGACAGAGCCCGACAGGGCCCGACAGGGCCCGACAGGGCCCGACAGGGCCCGACAGAGCCCGACAGAGCCCGACAGGGCCCAGTAGAGCCCAGTAGAACCCGACAGAGCCCGACAGAGCCCGACAGAGCCCGACAGGGCCCGACAGGGCCCGACAGGGCCCAACAGGGCCCGACAGAGCCCGACAGAGCTAGACAGGGCCCGACAGGACCTGACAGAGCCCGACAGAGCCCAACAGAGCCCGACAGAGCCCGACAGGGCCCGACAGGGCCCGACAGGGCCCGACAGAGACCGACAGAGCCCAGTAGAGCCCGACAGAGCCCGACAGGGCCCAGTAGAGCCCGACAGAGCCCGACAGAGCCCGGCAGAGCCCGACAGGGCCCGACAGAGACTGACAGGGCCCGACAGAGACCGACAGGGCCCGACAGAGCCCGACAGAGCCCGACAGAGCCCGACAGAGCCCGACAGAGCCCGACAGAGCCCGACAGGGCCCGACAGGGCCCAGTAGAGCCCGACAGAGCCCGACAGAGCCCGACAGAGCCCGACAGAGCCCGACAGAGCCCGACAGAGCCCGACAGAGCCCGACAGGGCCCGACAGGGCCCAGTAGAGCTCGACAGAGCCCGACAGAGCCCGACAGGGCCCGACAGAGCCCGACAGGGCCCGACAGGGCCCAGTAGAGCCCGACAGGGCCCGACAGAGCCCGACAGAGCCCGACAGAGCCCGACAGGGCCCGACAGGGCACGACAGGGCCCGACAGGGCCCGACAGGGTCCAGTAGAGCCCGACAGAGCCCGACAGAGCCCGACAGAGCCCGACAGAGCCCGACAGAGCCCGACAGAGCCCGACAGGGCCCGACAGGGCCCGACAGGGCCCAGTAGAGCCCGACAGAGCCCGACAGAGCCCGACAGGGCCCGACAGAGCACGACAGGGCCCGACAGGGCCCGACAGGGCCCAGTAGAGCTCGACAGAGCCCGACAGAGCCCGACAGGGCCCAGTAGAGCCCGACAGAGCCCGACAGAGCCCGACAGGGCCCGACAGGGCCCGACAGGGCCCAGTAGAGCCCGACAGAGCCCGACAGAGCCCGACAGGGCCCGACAGGGCCCGACAGAGACCAGTAGAGCCCGACAGAGCCCGACAGAGCCCGACAGGGCCCGACCGGGCCCGACAGAGCCCAGTAGAGCCCGACAGAGCCCGACAGAGCCCGACAGAGCCCGACAGAGCCCGACAGGGCCCAGTAGAGCCCAGCAGAAACCGACAGAGCCCGACAGAGCCCGACGGAGCCCGACGGAGCCCGACGGAGCCCGACGGAGCCCGACGGAGCCCGACGGAGCCCGACAGGGCCCGACGGAGCCCGACAGGGCCCGACAGGGCCCGACAGGGCCCGACAGAGCCCGACAGAGCCCGACAGAGCCCGACAGGGCCCGACAGGGCCCGACAGGGCCCAGTAGAGCTCGACAGAGCCCGACAGAGCCCGACAGGGCCAGACAGGGCCCGACAGAGCCAGACAGGGCCCGACAGAGCCCGACAGGGCCCGACAGGGCCCGACAGAGCCCGACAGGGCCCGACAGGGCCCGACAGGGCCCGACAGGGCCCGACAGAACCCGACAGAGCCCGACAGAGCCCAGTAGAGCCCGACAGAGCCCGACAGAGCCCGACAGAGCCCGACAGAGCCCGACAGAGCCCGACAGAGCCCGACAGAGCCCGACAGAGCCCGACAGAGCCCAACAGAGCCCGACAGAGCCCGACAGGGCCCGACAGGGCCCAGTAGAGCCCGACAGAGCCCGACAGAGCCCGACAGAGCCCGACAGGGCCCGACAGGGCCCGACAGGGCCCGACAGGGCCCGACAGAGGCCGACAGAGCCCGACAGAGCCCGACAGGGCCCGACAGGGCCCGACAGGGCCCGACAGGGCCCAGTAGAGCCCGACAGAGCCCGACAGAGCCCGACAGAGCCCGACAGGGCCCGACAGGGCCCGACAGGGCCCGACAGGGCCCGACAGGGCCCGACAGAGCCCGACAGAGCCCGACAGAGCCCAGTAGAGCTCGACAGAGCCCGACAGAGCCCGACAGGGCCCGACAGAGCCCGACAGGGCCCAGTAGAGCCCGACAGAGCCCGACAGGGCCCAGTAGAGCCCGACAGAGCCCGACAGAGCCCGACAGGGCCCGACAGGGCCCGACAGGGCCCGACAGGGCCCGACAGAGCCCGACAGGGCCCGACAGGGCCCGACAGGGCCCGACAGGGCCCGACAGAGCCCGACAGAGCCCAGTAGAGCCCGACAGAGCCCGACAGAGCCCGACAGAGCCCGACAGAGCCCAGTAGAGCCCGACAGAGCCCGACAGAGCCCGACAGAGCCCGACAGGGCCCAGTAGAGCCCAGTAGAACCCGACAGAGCCCAATAGAGCCCGACAGAGCCCAGTAGAGCCCGACAGAGCCCGACAGAGCCCGACAGAGCCCGACAGAGCCCGACAGAGCCCGACAGAGCCCGACAGAGCCCGACAGAGCCCGACAGAGCCCAGTAGAGCCCGACAGAGCCCGACAGAGCCCGACAGGGCCCAGTAGAGCCCAGTAGAACCCGACAGAGCCCAATAGAGCCCGACAGAGCCCGACAGAGCCCGACAGAGCCCGACAGGGCCCGACAGGGCCCGACAGGGCCCGACAGGGCCCGACAGAGCCCGACAGGGCCCGACAGAGCCCGACAGGGCCCGACAGAACCCGACAGAACCCGACAGAGCCCAGTAGAGCCCAGTAGAGCCCTACAGAGCCCGACAGAGCCCGACAGAGCCCGACAGGGCCCGACAGGGCCCGACAGGGCCCGACAGATCCAAACAGAGCCCGACAGGGTCCAGTAGAGCCCGACAGAGCCCGACAGAGCCCGACAGAGCCCGACAGAGCCCGACAGAGCCCGACAGAGCCCGACAGGGCCCGACAGGGCCCGACAGGGCCCAGTAGAGCTCGACAGAGCCCGCCAGAGCCCGCCAGAGCCCGCCAGAGCCCGACAGAGCCCGACAGAGCCCGACAGAGCCCGACAGAGCCCGACAGAGCCCGACAGAGCCCGACAGGGCCCAGTAGAGCTCGACAGAGCCCGACAGAGCCCGACAGAGCCCGACAGGGCCCGACAGGGCCCAGTAGAGCCCGACAGAGCCCGACAGAGCCCGACAGAGCCCGACAGGGCCCGACAGGGCCCGACAGGGCCCGACAGGGCCCGACAGGGTCCAGTAGAACCCGACAGAGCCCAACAGAGCCCGACAGGGCCCGACAGAGACCAGTTTAGCCCAGTAGAGCCCGACAGAGCCCGACAGAGCCCGACAGGGCCCGACAGGGCCCGACAGGGCCCGACAGGGCCCGACAGAGCCCGACAGAGCCCGACAGAGCCCAGTAGAGCCCGACAGAGCCCGACAGGGCCCGACAGGGCCCGACAGGCCCCGACAGGGCCCAGTAGAGCCCGACAGAGCCCGACAGAGCCCGACAGGGCCCGACAGGGCCCGACAGGGCCCGACAGGGCTCGACAGGGCCCGACACAGCCCGACAGAGCCCGACAGGGCCCAGTAGAGCCCGACAGAGCCCGACAGAGCCCGACAGAGCCCGACAGAGCCCGACAGAGCCCGACAGGGCCCAGTAGAGCCCGACAGAGCCCGACAGAGCCCGACAGAGCCCGACAGAGCCCGACAGGGCCCGACAGGGCCCAGTAGAGCCCGACAGAGCCCGACAGAGCCCGACAGGGCCCGACAGGGCCCGACAGGGCCCGACAGAGGCCGACAGGGCCCAGTAGAGCCCGACAGAACCCGACAAAGCCTGACAGAGCCCAACAGAGCCCGACAGGGCCCAGTAGAGCCCGACAGAGCCCGACAGAGCCCGACAGAGCCCGACAGGGCCCGACAGGGCCCGACAGGGCCCGACAGGGCCCAGTAGAGCCCGACAGAGCCCGACAGAGCCCGACAGAGCCCGACAAGGCCCGACAGGGCCCGACAGAGCTCGACAGAGCCCAGTAGAGCCCGACAGAGCCCAACAGAGCCCGACAGGGCCCGACAGGGCCCGACAGCGCCCGACAGGGCCCGACAGGGCCCGACAGGGCCCAACAGAGCCGGACAGAGCCCAGTAGAGCCCTCCAGAGCCCGACAGAGCCCGACAGAGCCCGACAGAGCCCGACAGGGCCCGACAGGGCCCGACAGAGCCCAGTAGAGCCCGACAGAGCCCGACAGGGCCCGACAGGGCCCAGTAGGGCCCAGTAGAGCCCGACAGAGCCCGACAGAGCCCGACAGGGCCCAGTAGAGCACGACAGAGCCCGACAGAGCCCGACAGAGCCCAGTAGAGCCCGACAGAGCCCGACAGGGCCCGACAGAGCCCAGTTTAGCCCAGTAGAGCCCGTCAGGGCCGGACAGGGCCGGACAGGGCCCGACAGGGAACAGTAGAGCCCAGTAGAGCCCGACAGAGCCCGACAGAGCCCAGTAGAGCCCGACAGAGCGCGATAGAGCCCGACAGAGCCCGACAGAGCCCGACAGGGCCCGACAGGGCCCAGTTTAGCCCAGTAGAGCCCGACAGAGCCCGACAGAGCCCGACAGAGCCCGACAGGGCCCGACAGAGCCCGACAGGGCCCGACAGGGCCCGACAGGGCCCAGTAGAGCCCGACAGAGCCCGACAGAGCCCAGTAGAGCCCGACAGAGCCCGACAGAGCCCGACAGAGCCCGACAGGGCCCGACAGGGCCCGACAGGGCCCAGTTGAGCCCGACAGAGCCCGACAGAGCCCGACAGAGCCCGACAGGGCCCAACAGGGCCCAGTAGAGCCCGACAGAGCCCGACAGGGCCCGACAGAGCCCGACAGGGCCCGACAGAGGCCGACAGGGCTCGACAGGGCCCGACAGAGCCCGACAGAGCCCGACAGAGCCCGACAGAGCCCGACAGAGCCCAGTAGAGCCCGACAGAGCCCGACAGAGCCCAGTAGAGCCCGACAGAGCCCAGTAGAGCCCGACAGAGCCCGACAGAGCCCGACAGGGCCCAGTAGCGCCCAGTAGAGCCCGACAGAGCCCGACAGAGCCCGACAGGGCCCGACAGGGCCCGACAGAGCGCGACAGAGCCCGACAGGGCCCAGTAGAGCCCGACAGAGTCCAGTAGAGCCCGACAGAGCCCAGTAGCGCCCAGTAGAGCCCGACAGAGCCCGACAGAGCCCGACAGGGCCCGACAGGGCCCGACAGAGCGCGACAGAGCCCGACAGGGACCAGTAGAGCCCGACAGGGCCCGACAGGGCCCAGTAGAGCCCGACAGAGCCCGACAGGGCCCAGTAGAGCCCAGTAGAGCCCGACAGAGCCCGACAGAGCCCGACAGAGCCCGACAGAGCCCGACAGGGCCCAGTAGAGCCCGACAGAGCCCGACAGAGCCCGACAGAGCCCGACAGAGCCCGACAGAGCCCGACAGAGCCCAGTAGAGCCCGACAGAGCCCGACAGGGCCCGACAGGGCCCGACAGGGAACAGTAGAGCCCGACAGGGCCCGACAGAGCCCGACAGGGCCCAGTAGAGCCCGACAGGGCCCGACAGGGCCCGACAGTGAACAGTAGAGCCCAGTAGAGCCCGACAGAGCCCGACAGAGCCCTACAGAGCCCAACAGGGCCCGACAGGTCCCAGTATAGCCTGACAGAACCCGACAGAGCCCGACAGGGCCCGACAGGGCCCGACAGGGGCCGACAGGGTCCGACAGGGCCCAGTAGAGCCCGACAGAGCCCGACAGGGCCCGACAGGGCCCAGTAGAGCCCGACAGAGGCCGACAGAGCCCAGTAGAGCCCGACAGAGCCCGACAGAGCCCTACAGAGCCCAGTGGAGCCCGACAGAGCCCAGTAGAGCCCGACAGAGCCCGACAGAGCCCAACAGAGCCCGACAGGGCCCAGTAGCGCCCAGTAGAGCCCGACAGAGCCCGACAGGGCCCAGTAGAGCCCAGTAGAGCCCGACAGAGCCCGACAGAGCCCGACAGAGCCCGACAGAGCCCGACAGAGCCCGACAGAGCCCGACAGGGCCCGACAGGGCCCAGTAGAGCCCGACAGAGCCTGACAGGGCCCGACAGAGCCCGACAGGGCCCAGTAGAGCCCAGTAGAGCCCGACAGAGCCCGACAGAGCCCGACAGAGCCCGACAGAGCCCGACAGAGCCCGACAGGGCCCAGTAGAGCCCGACAGAGCCCGACTGGGCCCAGTAGAGCCCGACAGGGCACGACACAGCCCAGTAGAGGCCAGTAGAGCCCGACAGAGCCCGACAGAGCCCGACAGAGCCCGACAGAGCCCGACAGGGCCCGACAGGGCCCGACAGGGACCAGTAGAGTCCGACAGAGCCCGACAGAGCCCGACAGGGCCCAGTAGAGCCCGACAGAGCCCGACAGAGGCCGACAGAGCCCAGTAGAGCCCGACAGAGCCCAGTAGAGCCCGACAGAGCCCGACAGGGCCCGACAGAGCCCGACAGGGCCCGACAGGGACCAGTAGAGTCCGACAGAGCCCGACAGAGCCCGACAGGGCCCAGTAGAGCCCGACAGAGCCCGACAGAGCCCGACAGAGCCCGACAGAGCCCGACAGAGCCCAGTAGAGCCCGACAGAGCCCAGTAGAGCCCGACAGAGCCCGACAGAGCCCGACAGGGCCCGACAGAGCCCGACAGGGCCCGACAGGGACCAGTAGAGTCCGACAGAGCCCGACAGAGCCCGACAGGGCCCAGTAGAGCCCGACAGAGCCCGACAGAGCCCGACAGAGCCCGACAGAGCCCAACAGAGCCCGACAGAGCCCGACAGGGCCCGACAGGGCCCAGTAGAGCCCGACAGTGCCCGACAGAGCCCGACAGAGCCCGACAGGGCCCGACAGGGCCCGACAGGGCCCGACAGGGCCCGACAGAGGCCGACAGAGCCCGACAGAGCCCGACAGGGCCCGACAGGGCCCGACAGGGCCCAGTAGAGCCCGACAGAGCCCGACAGAGCCCGACAGAGCCCGACAGAGCCCGACAGAGCCCGACAGGGCCCGACAGGGCCCGACAGAGCCCGACAGAGCCCGACAGAGCCCGACAGAGCCCAGTAGAGCTCGACAGAGCCCGACAGAGCCCGACAGGGCCCGACAGGGCCCGACAGGGCCCAGTAGAGCCCGACAGAGCCCGACAGGGCCCAGTAGAGCCCGACAGAGCCCGACAGAGCCCGACAGAGCCCGACAGGGCCCGACAGGGCCCGACAGGGCCCGACAGGGCCCGACAGGGCCCGACAGAGCCCGACAGGGCCCGACAGGGCCCGACAGGGCCCGACAGAGCCCAGTAGAGCCCGACAGAGCCCGACAGAGCCCGACAGAGCCCGACAGAGCCCGACAGAGCCCAGTAGAGCCCGACAGAGCCCGACAGAGCCCGACAGAGCCCGACAGGGCCCAGTAGAGCCCAGTAGAACCCGACAGAGCCCAATAGAGCCCGACAGAGCCCAGTAGAGCCCGACAGAGCCCGACAGAGCCCGACAGAGCCCGACAGAGCCCGACAGAGCCCGACAGAGCCCGACAGAGCCCGACAGAGCCCGACAGAGCCCGACAGAGCCCGACAGAGCCCGACAGGGCCCAGTAGAGCCCAGTAGAACCCGACAGAGCCCAATAGAGCCCGACAGAGCCCGACAGAGCCCGACAGAGCCCGACAGAGCCCGACAGGGCCCGACAGGGCCCGACAGGGCCCGACAGGGCCCGACAGGGCCCGACAGGGCCCGACAGAGCCCAACAGGGCCCGACAGAACCCGACAGAACCCGACAGAGCCCAGTAGAGCCCAGTAGAGCCCTACAGAGCCCGACAGAGCCCGACAGAGCCCGACAGGGCCCGACAGGGCCCGACAGATCCAAACAGAGCCCGACAGGGTCCAGTAGAGCCCGACAGAGCCCGACAGAGCCCGACAGAGCCCGACAGAGCCCGACAGAGCCCGACAGAGCCCGACAGGGCCCGACAGGGCCCAGTAGAGCTCGACAGAGCCCGCCAGAGCCCGCCAGAGCCCGCCAGAGCCCGCCAGAGCCCGCCAGAGCCCGACAGAGCCCGACAGAGCCCGACAGAGCCCGACAGAGCCCGACAGAGCCCGACAGGGCCCAGTAGAGCTCGACAGAGCCCGACAGAGCCCGACAGGGCCCGACAGGGCCCAGTAGAGCCCGACAGAGCCCGACAGAGCCCGACAGAGCCCGACAGGGCCCGACAGGGCCCGACAGGGCCCGACAGGGCCCGACAGGGTCCAGTAGAGCCCGACAGAGCCCAACAGAGCCCGACAGGGCCCGACAGAGACCAGTTTAGCCCAGTAGAGCCCGACAGAGCCCGACAGAGCCCGACAGGGCCCGACAGGGCCCGACAGGGCCCGACAGGGCCCGACAGAGCACGACAGAGCCCAGTAGAGCCCGACAGAGCCCGACAGGGCCCGACAGGGCCCGACAGGCCCCGACAGGGCCCAGTAGAGCCCGACAGAGCCCGACAGAGCCCGACAGGGCCCGACAGGGCCCGACAGGGCCCGACAGGGCTCGACAGGGCCCGACACAGCCCGACAGAGACCGACAGGGCCCAGTAGAGCCCGACAGAGCCCGACAGAGCCCGACAGAGCCCGACAGAGCCCGACAGAGCCCGACAGAGCCCGACAGGGCCCAGTAGAGCCCGACAGAGCCCGACAGAGCCCGACAGAGCCCGACAGAGCCCGACAGGGCCCGACAGGGCCCAGTAGAGCCCGACAGAGCCCGACAGAGCCCGACAGGGCCCGACAGGGCCCGACAGGGCCCGACAGGGCCCGACAGGGCCCGACAGGGCCCGACAGAGGCCGACAGGGCCCAGTAGAGCCCGACAGAACCCGACAAAGCCTGACAGAGCCCAACAGAGCCCGACAGGGCCCAGTAGAGCCCGACAGAGCCCGACAGAGCCCGACAGAGCCCGACAGGGCCCGACAGGGCCCGACAGGGCCCGACAGGGCCCAGTAGAGCCCGACAGAGCCCGACAGAGCCCGACAGAGCCCGACAAGGCCCGACAGGGCCCGACAGAGCTCGACAGAGCCCAGTAGAGCCCGACAGAGCCCAACAGAGCCCGACAGGGCCCGACAGGGCCCGACAGCGCCCGACAGGGCCCGACAGGGCCCGACAGGGCCCAACAGAGCCGGACAGAGCCCAGTAGAGCCCTCCAGAGCCCTCCAGAGCCCGACAGAGCCCGACAGAGCCCGACAGAGCCCGACAGAGCCCGACAGAGCCCGACAGAGCCCGACAGGGCCCGACAGGGCCCGACAGAGCCCAGTAGAGCCCGACAGAGCCCGACAGGGCCCGACAGGGCCCAGTAGGGCCCAGTAGAGCCCGACAGAGCCCGACAGAGCCCGACAGGGCCCAGTAGAGCACGACAGAGCCCGACAGAGCCCGACAGAGCCCAGTAGAGCCCGACAGAGCCCGACAGGGCCCGACAGAGCCCAGTTTAGCCCAGTAGAGCCCGTCAGGGCCGGACAGGGCCGGACAGGGCCCGACAGGGAACAGTAGAGCCCAGTAGAGCCCGACAGAGCCCGACAGAGCCCAGTAGAGCCCGACAGAGCCCGATAGAGC
Organism: Caloenas nicobarica; assembly: GCF_036013445.1. Lineage (NCBI taxonomy): Eukaryota > Metazoa > Chordata > Aves > Columbiformes > Columbidae > Caloenas > Caloenas nicobarica. The sequence continues at coordinate 150,625 of NW_027016970.1, forward strand.
CCGACAGAGCCCGACAGAGCCCGACAGGGCCCGACAGGGCCCAGTTTAGCCCAGTAGAGCCCGACAGAGCCCGACAGAGCCCGACAGAGCCCGACAGGGCCCGACAGAGCCCGACAGGGCCCGACAGGGCCCGACAGGGCCCAGTAGAGCCCGACAGAGCCCGACAGAGCCCAGTAGAGCCCGACAGAGCCCGACAGAGCCCGACAGGGCCCGACAGGGCCCGACAGGGCCCAGTTGAGCCCGACAGAGCCCGACAGAGCCCGACAGAGCCCGACAGGGCCCGAAAGGGCCCAGTAGAGCCCGACAGAGCCCGACAGGGCCCGACAGAGCCCGACAGGGCCCGACAGGGCCCGACAGAGGCCGACAGGGCTCGACAGGGCCCGACAGAGCCCGACAGAGCCCGACAGAGCCCGACAGAGCCCAGTAGAGCCCGACAGAGCCCGACAGAGCCCAGTAGAGCCCGACAGAGCCCAGTAGAGCCCGACAGAGCCCGACAGAGCCCGACAGGGCCCAGTAGCGCCCGACAGAGCCCGACAGAGCCCGACAGGGCCCGACAGGGCCCGACAGAGCGCGACAGAGCCCGACAGGGCCCAGTAGAGCCCGACAGAGTCCAGTAGAGCCCGACAGAGCCCAGTAGCGCCCAGTAGAGCCCGACAGAGCCCGACAGAGCCCGACAGGGCCCGACAGGGCCCGACAGAGCGCGACAGAGCCCGACAGGGACCAGTAGAGCCCGACAGGGCCCGACAGGGCCCAGTAGAGCCCGACAGAGCCCGACAGGGCCCAGTAGAGCCCAGTAGAGCCCGACAGAGCCCGACAGAGCCCGACAGAGCCCGACAGAGCCCGACAGAGCCCGACAGGGCCCAGTAGAGCCCGACAGAGCCCGACAGAGCCCGACAGAGCCCGACAGAGCCCGACAGAGCCCGACAGAGCCCGACAGAGCCCAGTAGAGCCCGACAGAGCCCGACAGGGCCCGACAGGGCCCGACAGGGAACAGTAGAGCCCGACAGGGCCCGACACAGCCCGACAGGGCCCAGTAGAGCCCGACAGGGCCCGACAGGGCCCGACAGTGAACAGTAGAGCCCAGTAGAGCCCGACAGAGCCCGACAGAGCCCTACAGAGCCCAACAGGGCCCGACAGGTCCCAGTATAGCCTGACAGAACCCGACAGAGCCCGACAGGGCCCGACAGGGCCCGACAGGGGCCGACAGGGTCCGACAGGGCCCAGTAGAGCCCGACAGAGCCCGACAGGGCCCGACAGGGCCCAGTAGAGCCCGACAGAGGCCGACAGAGCCCAGTAGAGCCCGACAGAGCCCGACAGAGCCCTACAGAGCCCAGTAGAGCCCGACAGAGCCCAGTAGAGCCCGACAGAGCCCGACAGAGCCCAACAGAGCCCGACAGGGCCCAGTAGCGCCCAGTAGAGCCCGACAGAGCCCGACAGGGCCCAGTAGAGCCCAGTAGAGCCCGACAGAGCCCGACAGAGCCCGACAGAGCCCGACAGAGCCCGACAGAGCCCGACAGAGCCCGACAGGGCCCGACAGGGCCCAGTAGAGCCCGACAGAGCCTGACAGGGCCCGACAGAGCCCGACAGGGCCCAGTAGAGCCCAGTAGAGCCCGACAGAGCCCGACAGAGCCCGACAGAGCCCGACAGGGCCCGACAGGGCCCGACAGGGCCCAGTAGAGCCCGACAGAGCCCGACAGAGCCCAGTAGAGCCCGACAGAGCCCGACAGAGCCCGACAGAGCCCGACAGGGCCCGACAGGGCCCGACAGGGCCCAGTTGAGCCCGACAGAGCCCGACAGAGCCCGACAGAGCCCGACAGGGCCCAACAGGGCCCAGTAGAGCCCGACAGAGCCCGACAGGGCCCGACAGAGCCCGACAGGGCCCGACAGAGGCCGACAGGGCTCGACAGGGCCCGACAGAGCCCGACAGAGCCCGACAGAGCCCGACAGAGCCCGACAGAGCCCAGTAGAGCCCGACAGAGCCCGACAGAGCCCAGTAGAGCCCGACAGAGCCCAGTAGAGCCCGACAGAGCCCGACAGAGCCCGACAGGGCCCAGTAGCGCCCAGTAGAGCCCGACAGAGCCCGACAGAGCCCGACAGGGCCCGACAGGGCCCGACAGAGCGCGACAGAGCCCGACAGGGCCCAGTAGAGCCCGACAGAGTCCAGTAGAGCCCGACAGAGCCCAGTAGCGCCCAGTAGAGCCCGACAGAGCCCGACAGAGCCCGACAGGGCCCGACAGGGCCCGACAGAGCGCGACAGAGCCCGACAGGGACCAGTAGAGCCCGACAGGGCCCGACAGGGCCCAGTAGAGCCCGACAGAGCCCGACAGGGCCCAGTAGAGCCCAGTAGAGCCCGACAGAGCCCGACAGAGCCCGACAGAGCCCGACAGAGCCCGACAGGGCCCAGTAGAGCCCGACAGAGCCCGACAGAGCCCGACAGAGCCCGACAGAGCCCGACAGAGCCCGACAGAGCCCGACAGAGCCCAGTAGAGCCCGACAGAGCCCGACAGGGCCCGACAGGGCCCGACAGGGAACAGTAGAGCCCGACAGGGCCCGACAGAGCCCGACAGGGCCCAGTAGAGCCCGACAGGGCCCGACAGGGCCCGACAGTGAACAGTAGAGCCCAGTAGAGCCCGACAGAGCCCGACAGAGCCCTACAGAGCCCAACAGGGCCCGACAGGTCCCAGTATAGCCTGACAGAACCCGACAGAGCCCGACAGGGCCCGACAGGGCCCGACAGGGGCCGACAGGGTCCGACAGGGCCCAGTAGAGCCCGACAGAGCCCGACAGGGCCCGACAGGGCCCAGTAGAGCCCGACAGAGGCCGACAGAGCCCAGTAGAGCCCGACAGAGCCCGACAGAGCCCTACAGAGCCCAGTGGAGCCCGACAGAGCCCAGTAGAGCCCGACAGAGCCCGACAGAGCCCAACAGAGCCCGACAGGGCCCAGTAGCGCCCAGTAGAGCCCGACAGAGCCCGACAGGGCCCAGTAGAGCCCAGTAGAGCCCGACAGAGCCCGACAGAGCCCGACAGAGCCCGACAGAGCCCGACAGAGCCCGACAGAGCCCGACAGGGCCCGACAGGGCCCAGTAGAGCCCGACAGAGCCTGACAGGGCCCGACAGAGCCCGACAGAGCCCAGTAGAGCCCAGTAGAGCCCGACAGAGCCCGACAGAGCCCGACAGAGCCCGACAGGGCCCAGTAGAGCCCGACAGAGCCCGACTGGGCCCAGTAGAGCCCGACAGGGCACGACACAGCCCAGTAGAGGCCAGTAGAGCCCGACAGAGCCCGACAGAGCCCGACAGAGCCCGACAGAGCCCGACAGGGCCCGACAGGGCCCGACAGGGACCAGTAGAGTCCGACAGAGCCCGACAGAGCCCGACAGGGCCCAGTAGAGCCCGACAGAGCCCGACAGAGGCCGACAGAGCCCAGTAGAGCCCGACAGAGCCCAGTAGAGCCCGACAGAGCCCGACAGGGCCCGACAGAGCCCGACAGGGCCCGACAGGGACCAGTAGAGTCCGACAGAGCCCGACAGAGCCCGACAGGGCCCAGTAGAGCCCGACAGAGCCCGACAGAGCCCGACAGAGCCCGACAGAGCCCGACAGAGCCCAGTAGAGCCCGACAGAGCCCAGTAGAGCCCGACAGAGCCCGACAGAGCCCGACAGGGCCCGACAGAGCCCGACAGGGCCCGACAGGGCCCAGTAGAGCCCGACAGAGCCCGACAGAGCCCGACAGGGCCCAGTAGAGCCCGACAGAGCCCGACAGAGCCCGACAGAGCCCGACAGAGCCCAACAGAGCCCGACAGAGCCCGACAGGGCCCGACAGGGCCCAGTAGAGCCCGACAGTGCCCGACAGAGCCCGACAGAGCCCGACAGGGCCCGACAGGGCCCGACAGGGCCCGACAGGGCCCGACAGAGGCCGACAGAGCCCGACAGAGCCCGACAGGGCCCGACAGGGCCCGACAGGGCCCAGTAGAGCCCGACAGAGCCCGACAGAGCCCGACAGAGCCCGACAGAGCCCGACAGGGCCCGACAGGGCCCGACAGAGCCCGACAGAGCCCGACAGAGCCCGACAGAGCCCAGTAGAGCTCGACAGAGCCCGACAGAGCCCGACAGGGCCCGACAGGGCCCGACAGGGCCCAGTAGAGCCCGACAGAGCCCGACAGGGCCCAGTAGAGCCCGACAGAGCCCGACAGAGCCCGACAGAGCCCGACAGGGCCCGACAGGGCCCGACAGGGCCCGACAGGGCCCGACAGAGCCCGACAGGGCCCGACAGGGCCCGACAGGGCCCGACAGGGCCCGACAGAGCCCAGTAGAGCCCGACAGAGCCCGACAGAGCCCGACAGAGCCCGACAGAGCCCAGTAGAGCCCGACAGAGCCCGACAGAGCCCGACAGAGCCCGACAGGGCCCAGTAGAGCCCAGTAGAACCCGACAGAGCCCAATAGAGCCCGACAGAGCCCAGTAGAGCCCGACAGAGCCCGACAGAGCCCGACAGAGCCCGACAGAGCCCGACAGAGCCCGACAGAGCCCGACAGAGCCCGACAGAGCCCGACAGAGCCCGACAGAGCCCGACAGAGCCCGACAGGGCCCAGTAGAGCCCAGTAGAACCCGACAGAGCCCAATAGAGCCCGACAGAGCCCGACAGAGCCCGACAGAGCCCGACAGAGCCCGACAGGGCCCGACAGGGCCCGACAGGGCCCGACAGGGCCCGACAGGGCCCGACAGAGCCCGACAGAGCCCGACAGGGCCCGACAGAGCCCAACAGGGCCCGACAGAACCCGACAGAACCCGACAGAGCCCAGTAGAGCCCAGTAGAGCCCTACAGAGCCCGACAGAGCCCGACAGAGCCCGACAGGGCCCGACAGGGCCCGACAGGGCCCGACAGATCCAAACAGAGCCCGACAGGGTCCAGTAGAGCCCGACAGAGCCCGACAGAGCCCGACAGAGCCCGACAGAGCCCGACAGAGCCCGACAGAGCCCGACAGGGCCCGACAGGGCCCAGTAGAGCTCGACAGAGCCCGCCAGAGCCCGCCAGAGCCCGCCAGAGCCCGCCAGAGCCCGCCAGAGCCCGCCAGAGCCCGCCAGAGCCCGCCAGAGCCCGACAGAGCCCGACAGAGCCCGACAGAGCCCGACAGAGCCCGACAGGGCCCAGTAGAGCTCGACAGAGCCCGACAGAGCCCGACAGGGCCCGACAGGGCCCAGTAGAGCCCGACAGAGCCCGACAGAGCCCGACAGAGCCCGACAGGGCCCGACAGGGCCCGACAGGGCCCGACAGGGCCCGACAGGGTCCAGTAGAGCCCGACAGAGCCCAACAGAGCCCGACAGGGCCCGACAGAGACCAGTTTAGCCCAGTAGAGCCCGACAGAGCCCGACAGAGCCCGACAGGGCCCGACAGGGCCCGACAGGGCCCGACAGGGCCCGACAGAGCACGACAGAGCCCAGTAGAGCCCGACAGAGCCCGACAGGGCCCGACAGGGCCCGACAGGCCCCGACAGTGCCCAGTAGAGCCCGACAGAGCCCGACAGAGCCCGACAGGGCCCGACAGGGCCCGACAGGGCCCGACAGGGCTCGACAGGGCCCGACACAGCCCGACAGAGCCCGACAGGGCCCAGTAGAGCCCGACAGAGCCCGACAGAGCCCGACAGAGCCCGACAGAGCCCGACAGAGCCCGACAGAGCCCGACAGGGCCCAGTAGAGCCCGACAGAGCCCGACAGAGCCCGACAGAGCCCGACAGAGCCCGACAGGGCCCGACAGGGCCCAGTAGAGCCCGACAGAGCCCGACAGAGCCCGACAGGGCCCGACAGGGCCCGACAGGGCCCGACAGGGCCCGACAGGGCCCGACAGGGCCCGACAGAGGCCGACAGGGCCCAGTAGAGCCCGACAGAACCCGACAAAGCCTGACAGAGCCCAACAGAGCCCGACAGGGCCCAGTAGAGCCCGACAGAGCCCGACAGAGCCCGACAGAGCCCGACAGGGCCCGACAGGGCCCGACAGGGCCCGACAGGGCCCAGTAGAGCCCGACAGAGCCCGACAGAGCCCGACAGAGCCCGACAAGGCCCGACAGGGCCCGACAGGGCCCGACAGCGCCCGACAGGGCCCGACAGGGCCCAACAGAGCCGGACAGAGCCCAGTAGAGCCCTCCAGAGCCCTCCAGAGCCCTCCAGAGCCCGACAGAGCCCGACAGAGCCCGACAGAGCCCGACAGAGCCCGACAGAGCCCGACAGGGCCCGACAGGGCCCGACAGAGCCCAGTAGAGCCCGACAGAGCCCGACAGGGCCCGACAGGGCCCAGTAGGGCCCAGTAGAGCCCGACAGAGCCCGACAGAGCCCGACAGGGCCCAGTAGAGCACGACAGAGCCCGACAGAGCCCGACAGAGCCCAGTAGAGCCCGACAGAGCCCGACAGGGCCCGACAGAGCCCAGTTTAGCCCAGTAGAGCCCGTCAGGGCCGGACAGGGCCGGACAGGGCCCGACAGGGAACAGTAGAGCCCAGTAGAGCCCGACAGAGCCCGACAGAGCCCAGTAGAGCCCGACAGAGCCCGATAGAGCCCGACAGAGCCCGACAGAGCCCGACAGGGCCCGACAGGGCCCAGTTTAGCCCAGTAGAGCCCGACAGAGCCCGACAGAGCCCGACAGAGCCCGACAGGGCCCGACAGAGCCCGACAGGGCCCGACAGGGCCCGACAGGGCCCAGTAGAGCCCGACAGAGCCCGACAGAGCCCAGTAGAGCCCGACAGAGCCCGACAGAGCCCGACAGAGCCCGACAGGGCCCGACAGGGCCCGACAGGGCCCAGTTGAGCCCGACAGAGCCCGACAGAGCCCGACAGAGCCCGACAGGGCCCGACAGGGCCCAGTAGAGCCCGACAGAGCCCGACAGGGCCCGACAGAGCCCGACAGGGCCCGACAGGGCCCGACAGAGGCCGACAGGGCTCGACAGGGCCCGACAGAGCCCGACAGAGCCCGACAGAGCCCGACAGAGCCCAGTAGAGCCCGACAGAGCCCGACAGAGCCCAGTAGAGCCCGACAGAGCCCAGTAGAGCCCGACAGAGCCCGACAGAGCCCGACAGGGCCCAGTAGCGCCCGACAGAGCCCGACAGAGCCCGACAGGGCCCGACAGGGCCCGACAGAGCGCGACAGAGCCCGACAGGGCCCAGTAGAGCCCGACAGAGTCCAGTAGAGCCCGACAGAGCCCAGTAGCGCCCAGTAGAGCCCGACAGAGCCCGACAGAGCCCGACAGGGCCCGACAGGGCCCGACAGAGCGCGACAGAGCCCGACAGGGACCAGTAGAGCCCGACAGGGCCCGACAGGGCCCAGTAGAGCCCGACAGAGCCCGACAGGGCCCAGTAGAGCCCAGTAGAGCCCGACAGAGCCCGACAGAGCCCGACAGAGCCCGACAGAGCCCGACAGAGCCCGACAGGGCCCAGTAGAGCCCGACAGAGCCCGACAGAGCCCGACAGAGCCCGACAGAGCCCGACAGAGCCCGACAGAGCCCGACAGAGCCCGACAGAGCCCAGTAGAGCCCGACAGAGCCCGACAGGGCCCGACAGGGCCCGACAGGGAACAGTAGAGCCCGACAGGGCCCGACAGAGCCCGACAGGGCCCAGTAGAGCCCGACAGGGCCCGACAGGGCCCGACAGTGAACAGTAGAGCCCAGTAGAGCCCGACAGAGCCCGACAGAGCCCTACAGAGCCCAACAGGGCCCGACAGGTCCCAGTATAGCCTGACAGAACCCGACAGAGCCCGACAGGGCCCGACAGGGCCCGACAGGGGCCGACAGGGTCCGACAGGGCCCAGTAGAGCCCGACAGAGCCCGACAGGGCCCGACAGGGCCCAGTAGAGCCCGACAGAGGCCGACAGAGCCCAGTAGAGCCCGACAGAGCCCGACAGAGCCCTACAGAGCCCAGTAGAGCCCGACAGAGCCCAGTAGAGCCCGACAGAGCCCGACAGAGCCCAACAGAGCCCGACAGGGCCCAGTAGCGCCCAGTAGAGCCCGACAGAGCCCGACAGGGCCCAGTAGAGCCCAGTAGAGCCCGACAGAGCCCGACAGAGCCCGACAGAGCCCGACAGAGCCCGACAGAGCCCGACAGGGCCCGACAGGGCCCAGTAGAGCCCGACAGAGCCTGACAGGGCCCGACAGAGCCCGACAGGGCCCAGTAGAGCCCAGTAGAGCCCGACAGAGCCCGACAGAGCCCGACAGAGCCCGACAGGGCCCGACAGGGCCCGACAGGGCCCAGTAGAGCCCGACAGAGCCCGACTGGGCCCAGTAGAGCCCGACAGGGCACGACACAGCCCAGTAGAGGCCAGTAGAGCCCGACAGAGCCCGACAGAGCCCGACAGAGCCCGACAGAGCCCGACAGGGCCCGACAGGGCCCGACAGGGACCAGTAGAGTCCGACAGAGCCCGACAGAGCCCGACAGGGCGCAGTAGAGCCCGACAGAGCCCGACAGAGCCCGACAGAGCCCAGTAGAGCCCGACAGAGCCCAGTAGAGCCCGACAGAGCCCGACAGGGCCCGACAGAGCCCGACAGGGCCCGACAGGGACCAGTAGAGTCCGACAGAGCCCGACAGAGCCCGACAGGGCCCAGTAGAGCCCGACAGAGCCCGACAGAGCCCGACAGAGCCCGACAGAGCCCGACAGAGCCCGACAGAGCCCAGTAGAGCCCGACAGATCCCAGTAGAGCCCGACAGAGCCCGACAGAGCCCGACAGAGCCCGACAGAGCCCGACAGAGCCCAGTAGAGCCCGACAGAGCCCGACAGGGCCCGACAGGGCCCAGTAGCGCCCAGCAGAGCCCGACAGAGCCCGACAGGGCCCAGTAGAGCCCGACAGAGCCCGACAGAGCCCGACAGAGCCCGACAGGGCCCAGTAGAGCCCAGTAGAGCCCGACAGAGCCCGACAGGGCCCAGTAGAGCCCAGTAGAGCCCGACAGAGCCCGACGGAGCCCGACAGAGCCCGACAGAGCCCGACAGAGCCCGACAGAGCCCGACAGAGCCCGACAGAGCCCGACAGAGCCCGACAGAGCGCAGCAGAGCCCAGAAGAGCCCGACAGGGCCCGACAGGGCCCGACAGGGCCCGACAGGGCCCAGTAGAGCCCGACAGGGCCCGACAGAGCCCAGTAGAGGCCAGTAGAGCCCGACAGAGCCCGACAGAGCCCGACAGAGCCCGACAGAGCCCGACAGAGCCCGACAGAGCCCGACAGAGCCCAGTAGAGCCCGACAGAGCCCGACAGAGCCCAGTAGAGCCCGACAGAGCCCGACAGAGCCCAGGAGAGCCCGACAGAGCCCAGGAGAGCCCGACAGAGCCCGACAGGGCCCGACAGGGCCCAGTAGAGCCCGACAGAGCCCGACAGGGCCCGACAGGGCCCGACAGGGCCCGACAGGTCCCAGTAGAGCCCGACAGAACCCGACAGAGCCCGAAAGGGCCCGACAGAGCCCAGTAGAGCCCGACAGAACCCGACAGAGCCCGAAAGGGCCCGACAGGGCCCGACAGGGCCCGACAGAGCCCAGTAGAGCCCGACAGAGCCCGACAGAGCCCGACAGAGCCCGACAGAGCCCGACAGAGCCCGACAGAGCTCGACAGGGCCCGACAAGGCCCAGTAGAGCCCGACAGAGCGCGACAGAGCCCGACAGAGCCCGACAGAGCCCGACAGAGCCCGACAGGGCCCAGTAGAGCCCGACAGAGCCCAGTAGAGCCCGACAGAGCCCGACAGATCCTGACAGGGCCCGACAGGGCCCAGTAGAGCCCGACAGAGCCCGACAGGGCCCGACAGGGCCCGACAGGGCCCGACAGGGAACAGTAGAGCCCAGTAGAGCCCGACAGAGCCCGACAGAGCCCGACAGGGCCCGACAGGGCCCGACAGGGCCCAGTTTAGCCCAGTAGAGCCCGACAGGGCCCGACAAGGCCCAGTTTAGCCCAGCAGAGCCCGACAGGGCCCGACAGGGCCCAGTAGAGCCCGACAGGGACCAGTAGAGCCCGACAGAGCCCGACAGAGCCCGACAGAGCCCGACAGGGCCCAGTAGCGCCCAGTAGAGCCCGACAGGGCCCGAAAGGGCCCGACAGGGCCCAGTAGAGCCCGACAGAGCCCGACAGGGCCCAGAAGAGCCCAGTAGAGCCCGACAGAACCCGACAGGGCCCGACAAAGCCCGACAGAGCCCGACAGGGCCCGACAGGGCCCAGTAGAGCCCGACAGAGCCCGACAGAGCCCGACAGAGCCCAGTAGAGCCCGACAGAGCCCAGTAGAGCCCGACAGAGCCCGACAGAGCCCGACAGAGCCCGACAGGGCCCGACAGGGCCCGACAGGGCCCGACAGGGAACAGTAGAGCCCGACAGGGCCCGACAGACCCCGACAGGGCCCAGTAGAGCCCGACAGGGCCCGACAGGGAACAGTAGAGCCCAGTAGAGCCCGACAGAGCCCGACAGAGCCCGACAGAGCCCGACAGGTCCCAGTAGAGACCGACAGAACCCGACAGAGCCCGACACAGCCCGTCAGGGCCCGACAGGGCCCGACAGGGAACAGTAGAGCCCAGTAGAGCCCGACAAAGCCCGACAGAGCCCGACAGGGCCCGACAGGGCCCAGTTTAGCCCAGTAGAGCCCGACAGGGCCCGACAGGGCCCGACAGAGCCCAGTAGAGCCCGACAGGGCCCAGTAGAGCCCGACAGAGCCCGACAGAGCCCGACAGGGCCCAGTAGAGCCCGACAGACCCGACAGGGCCCGACACGGCCCGACAGAGCCCGACAGAGCCCGACAGGGCCCAGTACCGCCCAGTAGAGCCCGACAGAGCCCGACAGAGCCCGACAGGGCCCGACAGAGCCCGACAGGGCCCAGTAGAGCCCAGTAGAACCCAGTAGAGCCCTACAGAGCCCGACAGAGCCCGACAGAGCCCAGTAGAGCCCGACAGAGCCCAGTAGAGCCCGACAGAGCCCAGTAGAGCCCGACAGAGCCCAGTAGAGCCCGACAGAGCCCAGTAGAGCCCGACAGAGCCCGACAGGGAACAGTAGAGCCCAGTAGAGCCCGACAGAGCCCGACAGAGTCCGACAGGGCCCGACAGGGCCCGACAGGGCCCGACAGGGAACAGTAGAGCCCGACAGGGCCCAGTAGAGCCCGACAGGGCCCGACAGGGCCCGACAGGGAACAGTAGAGCCCAGTAGAGCCCGACAGAGCCCGACAGAGCCCGACAGGGCCCGACAGGTCCCAGTAGAGCCCGACAGAACCCGACAGAGCCCGACAGGGCCCGACAGGGCCCAGTAGAGCCCGACAGAGCCCGACAGAGCCCGACAGAGCCCGACAGGGCCCAGTAGAGCCCAGTAGAGCCCGACAGGGCCCGACAGGGCCAGACAGAACCCGACAGGGCCCGACAGGGCCCAGTAGAGCCCGACAGAGCCCGACAGAGCCCGACAGAGCCCGACAGGGACCAGTAGAGCCCGACAGAGCCCGGCAGAGCCCGACAGAGCCTGACAGGGCCCGACAGGGCCCGACAGGGCCCAGTAGCGCCCAGTAGAGCCCCACAGAGCCCAACAGGGCCCAGTAGAGCCCGACAGAGCCCGACAGAGCCCGACAGAGCCTGACAGAGCCCGACAGAGCCCGACAGGGCAGAGTAGAGCCCAGTAGAGCCCGACAGAGCCCGACAGGGACCGACAGGGACCGACAGGGACCGACAGGGCCCAGTAGAGCCCGACAGAGCCAGACAGAGCCCGACAGAGCCCAGTAGAGCCCGACAGAGCCCGACAGAGCCCGACAGAGCCCGACAGGGCCCGACAGGGCCCGACAGGGCCCAGTAGAGCCCGACAGAGCCCGACAGAGCCCGACAGAGCCCGACAGAGCCCGACAGAGCCCGACAGAGCCCGACAGAGCCCGACAGAGCCCGACAGGGAACAGTAGAGCCCAGTAGAGCCCGACAGAGCCCGACAGAGCCCGTCAGAGCCCGTCAGGGCCCGACAGGGCCCGACAGGGCCCGACAGGGAACAGTAGAGCCCAGTAGAGCCCGACAAAGCCCGACAGGGCCCGACAGGGCCCAGTTTAGCCCAGTAGAGCCCGACAGGGCCCGACAGGGCCCAGTTTAGCCCAGTGGGGCCCGAAAGGGCCCGACAGGGCTCGACAGGGACCAGTAGAGGCCGACAGAGCCCGACAGAGCCCGACAGGGACCAGTAGAGCCCGACAGAGCCCGACAGAGCCCGACAGAGCCCGACAGAGCCCGACAGAGCCCGACAGAGCCCGACAGAGCCCGACAGGGCCCAGTAGAGCCCAGTAGAGCCCGACAGAGCCCGACAGGGCCCGACAGAGCCCGACAGAGCCCGACAGGGCCCGACAGGGCCCAGTAGAGCCCGACAGAGCCCGACAGAGCCCGACAGAGCCCGACAGAGCCCGACAGAGCCCGACAGAGCCCGACAGAGCCCGACAGAGCGCAGTTGAGCCCAGTAGAGCCCGACAGAGCCCGACAGAGCCCGACAGAGCCCGACAGAGCCCGACAGAGCCCGACAGAGCCCGACAGGGCCCAGTAGAGCCCGACAGAGCCCGACAGGGCCCGACAGGGCCCGACAGGGCCCGACAGGGCCCGACAGGGCCCGACAGAGCCCGACAGGGCCCGACAGGGCCCAGTAGAGCCCGACAGGGCCCGACAGAGCCCGACAGGGCCCGACAGGGCCCAGTAGAGCCCGACAGAGGCCGACAGAGCCCAGTAGAGCCCGACAGAGCCCGACAGAGCCCTTCAGAGCCCAGTAGAGCCCGACAGAGCCCAGTAGAGCCCGACAGAGCCCGACAGAGCCCAACAGAGCCCGACAGGGCCCAGTAGCGCCCAGTAGAGCCCGACAGAGCCCGACAGGGCCCAGTAGAGCCCAGTAGAGCCCGACAGAGCCCGACAGAGCCCGACAGAGCCCGACAGAGCCCGACAGAGCCCGACAGAGCCCGACAGGGCCCGACAGGGCCCAGTAGAGCCCGACAGAGCCTGACAGGGCCCGACAGAGCCCGACAGGGCCCAGTAGAGCCCAGTAGAGCCCGACAGAGCCCGACAGAGCCCGACAGAGCCCGACAGGGCCCGACAGGGCCCGACAGGGCCCAGTAGAGCCCGACAGAGCCCGACTGGGCCCAGTAGAGCCCGACAGGGCACGACACAGCCCAGTAGAGGCCAGTAGAGCCCGACAGAGCCCGACAGAGCCCGACAGAGCCCGACAGGGCCCGACAGGGCCCGACAGGGCCCAGTAGAGTCCGACAGAGCCCGACAGAGCCCGACAGGGCCCAGTAGAGCCCGACAGAGCCCGACAGAGCCCGACAGAGCCCAGTAGAGCCCGACAGAGCCCAGTAGAGCCCGACAGAGCCCGACAGGGCCCGACAGAGCCCGACAGGGCCCGACAGGGACCAGTAGAGTCCGACAGAGCCCGACAGAGCCCGACAGGGCCCAGTAGAGCCCGACAGAGCCCGACAGAGCCCGACAGTGCCCGACAGAGCCCGACAGAGCCCAGTAGAGCCCGACAGATCCCAGTAGAGCCCGACAGAGCCCGACAGAGCCCGACAGAGCCCGACAGAGCCCGACAGAGCCCGACAGAGCCCGACAGGGCCCGACAGGGCCCAGTAGCGCCCAGCAGAGCCCGACAGAGCCCGACAGGGCCCAGTAGAGCCCGACAGAGCCCGACAGAGCCCGACAGAGCCCGACAGGGCCCAGTAGAGCCCAGTAGAGCCCGACAGAGCCCGACAGGGCCCAGTAGAGCCCAGTAGAGCGCGACAGAGCCCGACGGAGCCCGACAGAGCCCGACAGAGCCCGACAGAGCCCGACAGAGCCCGACAGAGCCCGACAGAGCCCGACAGAGCCCGACAGAGCGCAGTAGAGCCCAGAAGAGCCCGACAGGGCCCGACAGGGCCCGACAGGGCCCAGTAGAGCCCGACAGGGCCCGACAGAGCCCAGTAGAGGCCAGTAGAGCCCGACAGAGCCCGACAGAGCCCGACAGAGCCCGACAGAGCCCGACAGAGCCCGACAGAGCCCGACAGAGCCCGACAGAGCCCAGTAGAGCCCGACAGAGCCCGACAGAGCCCAGTAGAGCCCGACAGAGCCCGACAGAGCCCAGGAGAGCCCGACAGAGCCCAGGAGAGCCCGACAGAGCCCAGGAGAGCCCGACAGAGCCCAGTAGAGCCCGACAGAGCCCGACAGGGCCCGACAGGGCCCGACAGGGCCCGACAGGTCCCAGTAGAGCCCGACAGAACCCGACAGAGCCCGAAAGGGCCCGACAGGGCCCGACAGAGCCCAGTAGAGCCCGACAGAACCCGACAGAGCCCGAAAGGGCCCGACAGGGCCCGACAGGGCCCGACAGAGCCCAGTAGAGCCCGACAGAGCCCGACAGAGCCCGACAGAGCCCGACAGAGCCCGACAGAGCCCGACAGAGCTCGACAGGGCCCGACAAGGCCCAGTAGAGCCCGACAGAGCCCGACAGAGCCCGACAGAGCCCGACAGAGCCCGACAGAGCCCGACAGAGCCCGACAGGGCCCAGTAGAGCCCGACAGAGCCCAGTAGAGCCCGACAGAGCCCGACAGATCCTGACAGGGCCCGACAGGGCCCAGTAGAGCCCGACAGAGCCCGACAGGGCCCGACAGGGCCCGACAGGGCCCGACAGGGAACAGTAGAGCCCAGTAGAGCCCGACAGAGCCCGACAGAGCCCGACAGGGCCCGACAGGGCCCGACAGGGCCCAGTTTAGCCCAGTAGAGCCCGACAGGGCCCGACAAGGCCCAGTTTAGCCCAGCAGAGCCCGACAGGGCCCGACAGGGCCCAGTAGAGCCCGACAGGGACCAGTAGAGCCCGACAGAGCCCGACAGAGCCCGACAGAGCCCGACAGAGCCCGACAGAGCCCGACAGGGCCCAGTAGCGCCCAGTAGAGCCCGACAGGGCCCGAAAGGGCCCGACAGGGCCCAGTAGAGCCCGACAGAGCCCGACAGGGCCCAGAAGAGCCCAGTAGAGCCCGACAGAACCCGACAGGGCCCGACAAAGCCCGACAGAGCCCGACAGGGCCCGACAGGGCCCAGTAGAGCCCGACAGAGCCCGACAGAGCCCGACAGAGCCCAGTAGAGCCCGACAGAGCCCAGTAGAGCCCGACAGAGCCCGACAGAGCCCGACAGAGCCCGACAGGGCCCGACAGAGCCCGACAGGGCCCGACAGGGAACAGTAGAGCCCGACAGGGCCCGACAGACCCCGACAGGGCCCAGTAGAGCCCGACAGGGCCCGACAGGGAACAGTAGAGCCCAGTAGAGCCCGACAGAGCCCGACAGAGCCCGACAGAGCCCGACAGGTCCCAGTAGAGACCGACAGAACCCGACAGAGCCCGACACAGCCCGTCAGGGCCCGACAGGGCCCGACAGGGAACAGTAGAGCCCAGTAGAGCCCGACAAAGCCCGACAGAGCCCGACAGGGCCCGACAGGGCCCAGTTTAGCCCAGTAGAGCCCGACAGGGCCCGACAGGGCCCGACAGAGCCCAGTAGAGCCCGACAGGGCCCAGTAGAGCCCGACAGAGCCCGACAGAGCCCGACAGGGCCCAGTAGAGCCCGACAGACCCGACAGGGCCCGACACGGCCCGACAGAGCCCGACAGAGCCCGACAGGGCCCAGTACCGCCCAGTAGAGCCCGACAGAGCCCGACAGAGCCCGACAGGGCCCGACAGAGCCCGACAGGGCCCAGTAGAGCCCAGTAGAACCCAGTAGAGCCCTACAGAGCCCGACAGAGCCCGACAGAGCCCAGTAGAGCCCGACAGAGCCCAGTAGAGCCCGACAGAGCCCAGTAGAGCCCGACAGAGCCCAGTAGAGCCCGACAGAGCCCAGTAGAGCCCGACAGAGCCCGACAGGGAACAGTAGAGCCCAGTAGAGCCCGACAGAGCCCGACAGAGTCCGACAGGGCCCGACAGGGCCCGACAGGGCCCGACAGGGAACAGTAGAGCCCGACAGGGCCCAGTAGAGCCCGACAGGGCCCGACAGGGCCCGACAGGGAACAGTAGAGCCCAGTAGAGCCCGACAGAGCCCGACAGAGCCCGACAGGGCCCGACAGGTCCCAGTAGAGCCCGACAGAACCCGACAGAGCCCGACAGGGCCCGACAGGGCCCAGTAGAGCCCGACAGAGCCCGACAGAGCCCGACAGAGCCCGACAGGGCCCAGTAGAGCCCAGTAGAGCCCGACAGGGCCCGACAGGGCCAGACAGAACCCGACAGGGCCCGACAGGGCCCAGTAGAGCCCGACAGAGCCCGACAGAGCCCGACAGAGCCCGACAGGGACCAGTAGAGCCCGACAGAGCCCGGCAGAGCCCGACAGAGCCTGACAGGGCCCGACAGGGCCCGACAGGGCCCAGTAGCGCCCAGTAGAGCCCCACAGAGCCCAACAGGGCCCAGTAGAGCCCGACAGAGCCCGACAGAGCCCGACAGAGCCTGACAGAGCCCGACAGAGCCCGACAGGGCAGAGTAGAGCCCAGTAGAGCCCGACAGAGCCCGACAGGGACCGACAGGGACCGACAGGGACCGACAGGGCCCAGTAGAGCCCGACAGAGCCAGACAGAGCCCGACAGAGCCCAGTAGAGCCCGACAGAGCCCGACAGAGCCCGACAGAGCCCGACAGGGCCCGACAGGGCCCAGTAGAGCCCGACAGAGCCCGACAGAGCCCGACAGAGCCCGACAGAGCCCGACAGAGCCCGACAGAGCCCGACAGGGAACAGTAGAGCCCAGTAGAGCCCGACAGAGCCCGACAGAGCCCGTCAGAGCCCGTCAGGGCCCGACAGGGCCCGACAGGGCCCGACAGGGAACAGTAGAGCCCAGTAGAGCCCGACAAAGCCCGACAGGGCCCGACAGGGCCCAGTTTAGCCCAGTAGAGCCCGACAGGGCCCGACAGGGCCCAGTTTAGCCCAGTAGGGCCCGAAAGGGCCCGACAGGGCTCGACAGGGACCAGTAGAGCCCGACAGAGCCCGACAGAGCCCGACAGGGACCAGTAGAGCCCGACAGAGCCCGACAGAGCCCGACAGAGCCCGACAGAGCCCGACAGAGCCCGATAGAGCCCGACAGAGCCCGACAGAGCCCGACAGAGCCCGACAGAGCCCGACAGGGCCCAGTAGAGCCCAGTAGAGCCCGACAGAGCCCGACAGGGCCCGACAGGGCCCGACAGAGCCCGACAGGGCCCGACAGGGCCCAGTAGAGCCCGACAGAGCCCGACAGAGCCCGACAGAGCCCGACAGAGCCCGACAGAGCCCGACAGAGCCCGACAGAGCGCAGTTGAGCCCAGTAGAGCCCGACAGAGCCCGACAGAGCCCGACAGAGCCCGACAGAGCCCGACAGAGCCCGACAGAGCCCGACAGAGCCCGACAGAGCCCGACAGAGCCCGACAGGGCCCAGTAGAGCCCGACAGAGCCCGACAGGGCCCGACAGGGCCCGACAGGGCCCGACAGGGCCCGACAGAGCCCGACAGGGCCCAGTAGAGCCCGACAGGGCCCGACAGAGCCCGACAGGGCCCGACAGAGCCCGACAGAGCCCGACAGAGCCCGACAAAGCCCAGTAGAGCCCGACAGAGCCCGACAGAGCCCGACAGAGCCCGACAGAGCCCGACAGAGCCCGACAGGGCCCAGTAGAGCCCGACAGAGCCCGACAGAGCCCGACAGGGAACAGTAGAGCCCAGTAGAGCCCGACAGAGCCCGACAGAGCCCGACAGAGCCCGACAGAGCCCGACAGGGAACAGTAAAGCCCAGTAGAGCCCGACAGAGCCCGACAGGGACCAGTAGAGCCCGACAGAGCCCGACAGAGCCCGACAGGGACCAGTAGAGCCCGACAGAGCCCAACAGAGCCTGACAGAGCCCGACAGGGCCCGACAGGGCCCGACAGGGAACAGTAGAGCCCAGTAGAGCCCGACAGAGCCCGACAGGGAACAGTAGAGCCCAGTAGAGCCCGACAGAGCCCGACAGAGTCCGACAGAGCCCGACAGGGCCCGACAGGGCCCGACAGGGAACAGTAGAGCCCGACAGGGCCCAGTGGAGCCCGACAGGGCCCGGCAGAGCCCGACAGAGCCTGACAGGGCCCGACAGGGCCCGACAGGGCCCAGTAGCGCCCAGTAGAGCCCCACAGAGCCCAACAGGGCCCAGTAGAGCCCGACAGAGCCCGACAGAGCCCGACAGAGCCTGACAGAGCCCGACAGAGCCCGACAGGGCAGAGTAGAGCCCAGTAGAGCCCGACAGAGCCCGACAGAGCCCGACAGGGACCGACAGGGACCGACAGGGCCCAGTAGAGCCCGACAGAGCCAGACAGAGCCCGACAGAGCCCAGTAGAGCCCGACAGAGCCCGACAGAGCCCGACAGAGCCCGACAGGGCCCGACAGGGCCCGACAGGGCCCAGTAGAGCCCGACAGAGCCCGACAGAGCCCGACAGAGCCCGACAGAGCCCGACAGAGCCCGACAGAGCCCGACAGGGAACAGTAGAGCCCAGTAGAGCCCGACAGAGCCCGACAGAGCCCGTCAGAGCCCGTCAGGGCCCGACAGGGCCCGACAGGGCCCGACAGGGAACAGTAGAGCCCAGTAGAGCCCGACAAAGCCCGACAGGGCCCGACAGGGCCCAGTTTAGCCCAGTAGAGCCCGACAGGGCCCGACAGGGCCCAGTTTAGCCCAGTGGGGCCCGAAAGGGCCCGACAGGGCTCGACAGGGACCAGTAGAGCCCGACAGAGCCCGACAGAGCCCGACAGGGACCAGTAGAGCCCGACAGAGCCCGACAGAGCCCGACAGAGCCCGACAGAGCCCGACAGAGCCCGACAGAGCCCGACAGGGCCCAGTAGAGCCCAGTAGAGCCCGACAGAGCCCGACAGGGCCCGACAGAGCCCGACAGAGCCCGACAGGGCCCGACAGGGCCCAGTAGAGCCCGACAGAGCCCGACAGAGCCCGACAGAGCCCGACAGAGCCCGACAGAGCCCGACAGAGCCCGACAGAGCCCGACAGAGCGCAGTTGAGCCCAGTAGAGCCCGACAGAGCCCGACAGAGCCCGACAGAGCCCGACAGAGCCCGACAGAGCCCGACAGAGCCCGACAGGGCCCAGTAGAGCCCGACAGAGCCCGACAGGGCCCGACAGGGCCTGACAGGGCCCGACAGGGCCCGACAGAGCCCGACAGAGCCCGACAGGGCCCGACAGGGCCCAGTAGAGCCCGACAGGGCCCGACAGAGCCCGACAGGGCCCGACAGGGCCCAGTAGAGCCCGACAGAGGCCGACAGAGCCCAGTAGAGCCCGACAGAGCCCGACAGAGCCCTACAGAGCCCAGTAGAGCCCGACAGAGCCCAGTAGAGCCCGACAGAGCCCGACAGAGCCCAACAGAGCCCGACAGGGCCCAGTAGCGCCCAGTAGAGCCCGACAGAGCCCGACAGGGCCCAGTAGAGCCCAGTAGAGCCCGACAGAGCCCGACAGAGCCCGACAGAGCCCGACAGAGCCCGACAGAGCCCGACAGAGCCCGACAGGGCCCGACAGGGCCCAGTAGAGCCCGACAGAGCCTGACAGGGCCCGACAGAGCCCGACAGGGCCCAGTAGAGCCCAGTAGAGCCCGACAGAGCCCGACAGAGCCCGACAGAGCCCGACAGGGCCCGACAGGGCCCGACAGGGCCCAGTAGAGCCCGACAGAGCCCGACTGGGCCCAGTAGAGCCCGACAGGGCACGACACAGCCCAGTAGAGGCCAGTAGAGCCCGACAGAGCCCGACAGAGCCCGACAGAGCCCGACAGGGCCCGACAGGGCCCGACAGGGCCCAGTAGAGTCCGACAGAGCCCGACAGAGCCCGACAGGGCCCAGTAGAGCCCGACAGAGCCCGACAGAGCCCGACAGAGCCCAGTAGAGCCCGACAGAGCCCAGTAGAGCCCGACAGAGCCCGACAGGGCCCGACAGAGCCCGACAGGGCCCGACAGGGACCAGTAGAGTCCGACAGAGCCCGACAGAGCCCGACAGGGCCCAGTAGAGCCCGACAGAGCCCGACAGAGCCCGACAGAGCCCGACAGAGCCCGACAGAGCCCAGTAGAGCCCGACAGATCCCAGTAGAGCCCGACAGAGCCCGACAGAGCCCGACAGAGCCCGACAGAGCCCAGTAGAGCCCGACAGAGCCCGACAGGGCCCGACAGGGCCCAGTAGCGCCCAGCAGAGCCCGACAGAGCCCGACAGGGCCCAGTAGAGCCCGACAGAGCCCGACAGAGCCCGACAGAGCCCGACAGGGCCCAGTAGAGCCCAGTAGAGCCCGACAGAGCCCGACAGGGCCCAGTAGAGCCCAGTAGAGCCCGACAGAGCCCGACGGAGCCCGACAGAGCCCGACAGAGCCCGACAGAGCCCGACAGAGCCCGACAGAGCCCGACAGAGCCCGACAGAGCCCGACAGAGCCCGACAGAGCCCGACAGAGCCCGACAGAGCCCGACAGAGCCCAGTAGAGCCCGACAGAGCCCGACAGAGCCCAGTAGAGCCCGACAGAGCCCGACAGAGCCCAGGAGAGCCCGACAGAGCCCAGGAGAGCCCGACAGAGCCCAGGAGAGCCCGACAGAGCCCAGTAGAGCCCGACAGAGCCCGACAGGGCCCGACAGGGCCCGACAGGGCCCGACAGGTCCCAGTAGAGCCCGACAGAACCCGACAGAGCCCGAAAGGGCCCGACAGGGCCCGACAGAGCCCAGTAGAGCCCGACAGAACCCGACAGAGCCCGAAAGGGCCCGACAGGGCCCGACAGGGCCCGACAGAGCCCAGTAGAGCCCGACAGAGCCCGACAGAGCCCGACAGAGCCCGACAGAGCCCGACAGAGCCCGACAGAGCCCGACAGAGCTCGACAGGGCCCGACAAGGCCCAGTAGAGCCCGACAGAGCCCGACAGAGCCCGACAGAGCCCGACAGAGCCCGACAGAGCCCGACAGAGCCCGACAGGGCCCAGTAGAGCCCGACAGAGCCCAGTAGAGCCCGACAGAGCGCGACAGATCCTGACAGGGCCCGACAGGGCCCAGTAGAGCCCGACAGAGCCCGACAGGGCCCGACAGGGCCCGACAGGGCCCGACAGGGAACAGTAGAGCCCAGTAGAGCCCGACAGAGCCCGACAGAGCCCGACAGGGCCCGACAGGGCCCGACAGGGCCCAGTTTAGCCCAGTAGAGCCCGACAGGGCCCGACAAGGCCCAGTTTAGCCCAGCAGAGCCCGACAGGGCCCGACAGGGCCCAGTAGAGCCCGACAGGGACCAGTAGAGCCCGACAGAGCCCGACAGAGCCCGACAGAGCCCGACAGAGCCCGACAGAGCCCGACAGGGCCCAGTAGCGCCCAGTAGAGCCCGACAGGGCCCGAAAGGGCCCGACAGGGCCCAGTAGAGCCCGACAGAGCCCGACAGGGCCCAGAAGAGCCCAGTAGAGCCCGACAGAACCCGACAGGGCCCGACAAAGCCCGACAGAGCCCGACAGGGCCCGACAGGGCCCAGTAGAGCCCGACAGAGCCCGACAGAGCCCGACAGAGCCCAGTAGAGCCCGACAGAGCCCAGTAGAGCCCGACAGAGCCCGACAGAGCCCGACAGAGCCCGACAGGGCCCGACAGAGCCCGACAGGGCCCGACAGGGAACAGTAGAGCCCGACAGGGCCCGACAGACCCCGACAGGGCCCAGTAGAGCCCGACAGGGCCCGACAGGGAACAGTAGAGCCCAGTAGAGCCCGACAGAGCCCGACAGAGCCCGACAGAGCCCGACAGGTCCCAGTAGAGACCGACAGAACCCGACAGAGCCCGACACAGCCCGTCAGGGCCCGACAGGGCCCGACAGGGAACAGTAGAGCCCAGTAGAGCCCGACAAAGCCCGACAGGGCCCGACAGGGCCCAGTTTAGCCCAGTAGAGCCCGACAGGGCCCGACAGGGCCCGACAGAGCCCAGTAGAGCCCGACAGGGCCCAGTAGAGCCCGACAGAGCCCGACAGAGCCCGACAGGGCCCAGTAGAGCCCGACAGACCCGACAGGGCCCGACACGGCCCGACAGAGCCCGACAGAGCCCGACAGGGCCCAGTACCGCCCAGTAGAGCCCGACAGAGCCCGACAGAGCCCGACAGGGCCCGACAGAGCCCGACAGGGCCCAGTAGAGCCCAGTAGAACCCAGTAGAGCCCTACAGAGCCCGACAGAGCCCGACAGAGCCCAGTAGAGCCCGACAGAGCCCAGTAGAGCCCGACAGAGCCCAGTAGAGCCCGACAGAGCCCAGTAGAGCCCGACAGAGCCCAGTAGAGCCCGACAGAGCCCGACAGGGAACAGTAGAGCCCAGTAGAGCCCGACAGAGCCCGACAGAGTCCGACAGGGCCCGACAGGGCCCGACAGGGCCCGACAGGGAACAGTAGAGCCCGACAGGGCCCAGTAGAGCCCGACAGGGCCCGACAGGGCCCGACAGGGAACAGTAGAGCCCAGTAGAGCCCGACAGAGCCCGACAGAGCCCGACAGGGCCCGACAGGTCCCAGTAGAGCCCGACAGAACCCGACAGAGCCCGACAGGGCCCGACAGGGCCCAGTAGAGCCCGACAGAGCCCGACAGAGCCCGACAGAGCCCGACAGGGCCCAGTAGAGCCCAGTAGAGCCCGACAGGGCCCGACAGGGCCAGACAGAACCCGACAGGGCCCGACAGGGCCCAGTAGAGCCCGACAGAGCCCGACAGAGCCCGACAGAGCCCGACAGGGACCAGTAGAGCCCGACAGAGCCCGGCAGAGCCCGACAGAGCCTGACAGGGCCCGACAGGGCCCGACAGGGCCCAGTAGCGCCCAGTAGAGCCCCACAGAGCCCAACAGGGCCCAGTAGAGCCCGACAGAGCCCGACAGAGCCCGACAGAGCCTGACAGAGCCCGACAGAGCCCGACAGGGCAGAGTAGAGCCCAGTAGAGCCCGACAGAGCCCGACAGGGACCGACAGGGACCGACAGGGACCGACAGGGCCCAGTAGAGCCCGACAGAGCCAGACAGAGCCCGACAGAGCCCAGTAGAGCCCGACAGAGCCCGACAGAGCCCGACAGAGCCCGACAGGGCCCGACAGGGCCCAGTAGAGCCCGACAGAGCCCGACAGAGCCCGACAGAGCCCGACAGAGCCCGACAGAGCCCGACAGAGCCCGACAGGGAACAGTAGAGCCCAGTAGAGCCCGACAGAGCCCGACAGAGCCCGTCAGAGCCCGTCAGGGCCCGACAGGGCCCGACAGGGCCCGACAGGGAACAGTAGAGCCCAGTAGAGCCCGACAAAGCCCGACAGAGCCCGACAGAGCCCGACAGGGCCCAGTAGAGCCCAGTAGAGCCCGACAGAGCCCGACAGGGCCCAGTAGAGCCCAGTAGAGCCCGACAGAGCCCGACGGAGCCCGACAGAGCCCGACAGAGCCCGACAGAGCCCGACAGAGCCCGACAGAGCCCGACAGAGCCCGACAGAGCCCGACAGAGCGCAGTAGAGCCCAGAAGAGCCCGACAGGGCCCGACAGGGCCCGACAGGGCCCAGTAGAGCCCGACAGGGCCCGACAGAGCCCAGTAGAGGCCAGTAGAGCCCGACAGAGCCCGACAGAGCCCGACAGAGCCCGACAGAGCCCGACAGAGCCCGACAGAGCCCGACAGAGCCCGACAGAGCCCGACAGAGCCCGACAGAGCCCGACAGAGCCCGACAGAGCCCAGTAGAGCCCGACAGAGCCCGACAGAGCCCGACAGAGCCCAGTAGAGCCCGACAGAGCCCAGGAGAGCCCGACAGAGCCCAGGAGAGCCCGACAGAGCCCAGGAGAGCCCGACAGAGCCCAGTAGAGCCCGACAGAGCCCGACAGGGCCCGACAGGGCCCGACAGGGCCCGACAGGTCCCAGTAGAGCCCGACAGAACCCGACAGAGCCCGAAAGGGCCCGACAGGGCCCGACAGAGCCCAGTAGAGCCCGACAGAACCCGACAGAGCCCGAAAGGGCCCGACAGGGCCCGACAGGGCCCGACAGAGCCCAGTAGAGCCCGACAGAGCCCGACAGAGCCCGACAGAGCCCGACAGAGCCCGACAGAGCCCGACAGAGCTCGACAGGGCCCGACAAGGCCCAGTAGAGCCCGACAGAGCCCGACAGAGCCCGACAGAGCCCGACAGAGCCCGACAGAGCCCGACAGGGCCCAGTAGAGCCCGACAGAGCCCAGTAGAGCCCGACAGAGCCCGACAGATCCTGACAGGGCCCGACAGGGCCCAGTAGAGCCCGACAGAGCCCGACAGGGCCCGACAGGGCCCGACAGGGCCCGACAGGGAACAGTAGAGCCCAGTAGAGCCCGACAGAGCCCGACAGAGCCCGACAGGGCCCGACAGGGCCCGACAGGGCCCAGTTTAGTCCAGTAGAGCCCGACAGGGCCCGACAAGGCCCAGTTTAGCCCAGCAGAGCCCGACAGGGCCCGACAGGGCCCAGTAGAGCCCGACAGGGACCAGTAGAGCCCGACAGAGCCCGACAGAGCCCGACAGAGCCCGACAGAGCCCGACAGGGCCCAGTAGCGCCCAGTAGAGCCCGACAGGGCCCGAAAGGGCCCGACAGGGCCCAGTAGAGCCCGACAGAGCCCGACAGGGCCCAGAAGAGCCCAGTAGAGCCCGACAGAACCCGACAGGGCCCGACAAAGCCCGACAGAGCCCGACAGGGCCCGACAGGGCCCAGTAGAGCCCGACAGAGCCCGACAGAGCCCGACAGAGCCCAGTAGAGCCCGACAGAGCCCAGTAGAGCCCGACAGAGCCCGACAGAGCCCGACAGAGCCCGACAGGGCCCGACAGAGCCCGACAGGGCCCGACAGGGAACAGTAGAGCCCGACAGGGCCCGACAGACCCCGACAGGGCCCAGTAGAGCCCGACAGGGCCCGACAGGGAACAGTAGAGCCCAGTAGAGCCCGACAGAGCCCGACAGAGCCCGACAGAGCCCGACAGGTCCCAGTAGAGACCGACAGAACCCGACAGAGCCCGACACAGCCCGTCAGGGCCCGACAGGGCCCGACAGGGAACAGTAGAGCCCAGTAGAGCCCGACAAAGCCCGACAGAGCCCGACAGGGCCCGACAGGGCCCAGTTTAGCCCAGTAGAGCCCGACAGGGCCCGACAGGGCCCGACAGAGCCCAGTAGAGCCCGACAGGGCCCAGTAGAGCCCGACAGAGCCCGACAGAGCCCGACAGGGCCCAGTAGAGCCCGACAGACCCGACAGGGCCCGACACGGCCCGACAGAGCCCGACAGAGCCCGACAGGGCCCAGTACCGCCCAGTAGAGCCCGACAGAGCCCGACAGAGCCCGACAGGGCCCGACAGAGCCCGACAGGG
Source organism: Caloenas nicobarica (assembly GCF_036013445.1). Taxonomy (NCBI): domain Eukaryota; kingdom Metazoa; phylum Chordata; class Aves; order Columbiformes; family Columbidae; genus Caloenas; species Caloenas nicobarica. The sequence goes on from NW_027016970.1 coordinate 175,840, forward strand.
CCCAGTAGAGCCCAGTAGAACCCAGTAGAGCCCTACAGAGCCCGACAGAGCCCGACAGAGCCCAGTAGAGCCCGACAGAGCCCAGTAGAGCCCGACAGAGCCCAGTAGAGCCCGACAGAGCCCAGTAGAGCCCGACAGAGCCCAGTAGAGCCCGACAGAGCCCGACAGGGAACAGTAGAGCCCAGTAGAGCCCGACAGAGCCCGACAGAGTCCGACAGGGCCCGACAGGGCCCGACAGGGCCCGACAGGGAACAGTAGAGCCCGACAGGGCCCAGTAGAGCCCGACAGGGCCCGACAGGGCCCGACAGGGAACAGTAGAGCCCAGTAGAGCCCGACAGAGCCCGACAGAGCCCGACAGGGCCCGACAGGTCCCAGTAGAGCCCGACAGAACCCGACAGAGCCCGACAGGGCCCGACAGGGCCCAGTAGAGCCCGACAGAGCCCGACAGAGCCCGACAGAGCCCGACAGGGCCCAGTAGAGCCCAGTAGAGCCCGACAGGGCCCGACAGGGCCAGACAGAACCCGACAGGGCCCGACAGGGCCCAGTAGAGCCCGACAGAGCCCGACAGAGCCCGACAGAGCCCGACAGGGACCAGTAGAGCCCGACAGAGCCCGGCAGAGCCCGACAGAGCCTGACAGGGCCCGACAGGGCCCGACAGGGCCCAGTAGCGCCCAGTAGAGCCCCACAGAGCCCAACAGGGCCCAGTAGAGCCCGACAGAGCCCGACAGAGCCCGACAGAGCCTGACAGAGCCCGACAGGGCAGAGTAGAGCCCAGTAGAGCCCGACAGAGCCCGACAGGGACCGACAGGGACCGACAGGGACCGACAGGGCCCAGTAGAGCCCGACAGAGCCAGACAGAGCCCGACAGAGCCCAGTAGAGCCCGACAGAGCCCGACAGAGCCCGACAGAGCCCGACAGAGCCCGACAGGGCCCAGTAGAGCCCGACAGAGCCCGACAGAGCCCGACAGAGCCCGACAGAGCCCGACAGAGCCCGACAGGGAACAGTAGAGCCCAGTAGAGCCCGACAGAGCCCGACAGAGCCCGTCAGAGCCCGTCAGGGCCCGACAGGGCCCGACAGGGCCCGACAGGGAACAGTAGAGCCCAGTAGAGCCCGACAAAGCCCGACAGGGCCCGACAGGGCCCAGTTTAGCCCAGTAGAGCCCGACAGGGCCCGACAGGGCCCAGTTTAGCCCAGTAGGGCCCGAAAGGGCCCGACAGGGCTCGACAGGGACCAGTAGAGCCCGACAGAGCCCGACAGAGCCCGACAGGGACCAGTAGAGCCCGACAGAGCCCGACAGAGCCCGACAGAGCCCGACAGAGCCCGACAGAGCCCGACAGAGCCCGACAGAGCCCGACAGGGCCCAGTAGAGCCCAGTAGAGCCCGACAGAGCCCGACAGGGCCCGACAGGGCCCGACAGAGCCCGACAGGGCCCGACAGGGCCCAGTAGAGCCCGACAGAGCCCGACAGAGCCCGACAGAGCCCGACAGAGCCCGACAGAGCCCGACAGAGCCCGACAGAGCCCGACAGAGCCCGACAGAGCGCAGTTGAGCCCAGTAGAGCCCGACAGAGCCCGACAGAGCCCGACAGAGCCCGACAGAGCCCGACAGAGCCCGACAGAGCCCGACAGAGCCCGACAGAGCCCGACAGAGCCCGACAGAGCCCGACAGGGCCCAGTAGAGCCCGACAGAGCCCGACAGGGCCCGACAGGGCCCGACAGGGCCCGACAGGGCCCGACAGGGCCCGACAGGGCCCGACAGAGCCCGACAGGGCCCAGTAGAGCCCGACAGGGCCCGACAGAGCCCGACAGGGCCCGACAGAGCCCGACAGAGCCCGACAGAGCCCGACAAAGCCCAGTAGAGCCCGACAGAGCCCGACAGAGCCCGACAGAGCCCGACAGAGCCCGACAGAGCCCGACAGGGCCCAGTAGAGCCCGACAGAGCCCGACAGAGCCCGACAGGGCCCAGTAGAGCCCAGTAGAGCCCGACAGAGCCCGACAGAGCCCGACAGAGCCCGACAGAGCCCGACAGGGAACAGTAAAGCCCAGTAGAGCCCGACAGAGCCCGACAGGGACCAGTAGAGCCCGACAGAGCCCGACAGAGCCCGACAGGGACCAGTAGAGCCCGACAGAGCCCAACAGAGCCTGACAGAGCCCGACAGGGCCCGACAGGGCCCGACAGGGAACAGTAGAGCCCAGTAGAGCCCGACAGAGCCCGACAGGGAACAGTAGAGCCCAGTAGAGCCCGACAGAGCCCGACAGAGTCCGACAGAGCCCGACAGGGCCCGACAGGGCCCGACAGGGAACAGTAGAGCCCGACAGGGCCCAGTAGAGCCCGACAGGGCCCGACAGGGCCCGACAGGGCCCAGTAGAGCCCGACAGAGCCCGACAGGGCCCGACAGGGCCCAGTAGAACCCAGTAGAGCCCGACAGAGCCCGACAGGGCTTGACAGGGACCAGTAGAGCCCGACAGAGCCCGACAGAGCCCGACAGGGCCCGACAGGGCCCGACAGGGCCCAGTAGAGCCCGACAGGGCCCGACAGAGCCCAGTAGAGGCCAGTAGAGCCCGACAGAGCCCGACAGGGCCCGAAAGGGCCCGAAAGGGCCCGACAGGGCCCGACAGGGCCCAGTAGAGCCCGACAGAGCCCGACAGAGCCCGACAGAGCCCCACAGAGCCACACAGAACCACACAGAGCCACACAGAGCCACACAGAGCCCGACAGGGAACAGTAGAGCCCGACAGGGCCCAGTAGAGCCCGACAGGGCCCGACAGGGCCCGACAGGGAACAGTAGAGCCCAGTAGAGCCCGACAGAGCCCGACAGGGCCCGACAGGGCCCGACAGGGAACAGTAGAGCCCGACAGGGCCCAGTAGAGCCCGACAGGGCCCGACAGGGCCCGACAGGGAACAGTAGAGCCCAGTAGAGCCCGACAGAGCCCGACAGAGCCCGACAGGGCCCGACAGAGCCCAGTAGAGCCCGACAGAACCCGACAGAGCCCGACAGGGCCCGACAGGGCCCGACAGGGCCCGACAGGGCCCAGTAGAGCCCGACAGAGCCCGACAGAGCCCGACAGAGCCCGACAGAGCCCGACAGAGCCCGACAGAGCCCGACAGAGCCCGACAGGGCCCAGTAGAGCCCAGTAGAGCCCAGTAGAGCCCGACAGGGCCCGACAGGGCCAGACAGAACCCGACAGGGCCCGACAGGGCCCGACAGGGCCCAGTAGAGCCCGACAGAGCCCGACAGAGCCCGACAGGGACCAGTAGAGCCCGACAGAGCCCGGCAGAGCCCGACAGGGCCCGGCAGAGCCCGACAGGGCCCAGTAGCGCCCAGTAGAGCCCCACAGAGCCCAACAGGGCCCAGTAGAGCCCGACAGAGCCCGACAGAGCCCGACAGGGCCCGACAGGGCCCGACAGGGCCCGACAGGGTAGAGTAGAGCCCAGTAGAGCCCGACAGAGCCCGACAGAGCCCGACAGGGACCGACAGGGACCGACAGGGACCGACAGGGACCGACAGGGCCCAGTAGAGCCCGACAGAGCCCGACAGAGCCCGACAGAGCCCGACAGGGCCCGACAGGGCCCGACAGGGCCCGACAGGGCCCAGTAGAGCCCGACAGAGCCCGACAGGGAACAGTAGAGCCCAGTAGAGCCCGACAGAGCCCGACAGAGCCCGTCAGGGCCCGACAGGGCCCGACAGGGCCCGACAGGGAACAGTAGAGCCCAGTAGAGCCCGACAGAGCCCGACAGGGCCCGACAGGGCCCAGTTTAGCCCAGTAGAGCCCGACAGGGCCCAGTTTAGCCCAGTAGGGCCCGAAAGGGCCCGACAGGGCCCGACAGGGACCAGTAGAGCCCGACAGAGCCCGACAGAGCCCGACAGGGACCAGTAGAGCCCGACAGAGCCCGACAGAGCCCGACAGAGCCCGACAGAGCCCGACAGAGCCCGACAGGGCCCAGTAGCGCCCAGTAGAGCCCGACAGATCCCGACAGGGCCCAGTAGAGCCCAGTAGAGCCCGACAGAGCCCGACAGAGCCCGACAGAGCCCGACAGAGCCCGACAGGGCCCAGTAGAGCCCGACAGGGCCCGACAGGGCCCAGTAGAGCCCGACAGGGCCCAGTAGAGCCCGACAGGGCCCGACAGGGCCCAGTAGAGCCCGACAGGGCCCGACAGGGCCCAGTAGAGCCCGACAGAGCCCGACAGAGCCCGACAGAGCCTGACAGAGCCCGACAGAGCCCGACAGGGCCCGACAGGGCCCGACAGGGCCCAGTAGAGCCCGACAGAGCCCGACAGGGCCCGACAGGGCCCAGTAGAGCCCGACAGGGCCCGACAAAGCCCAGTAGAGCCCGACAGAGCCCGACAGAGCCCGACAGGGCCCGACAGGGCCCGACAGGGCCCAGTAGAGCCCGACAGAGCCCAGTAGAGCCCGACAGGGCCCGACAGGGCCCGACAGAGCCCGACAGGGCCCGACAGGGCCCGACAGAGCCCGACAGAGCCCGACAGAGCCCGACAGGGAACAGTAGAGCCCAGTAGAGCCCGACAGAGCCCGACAGAGCCCGACAGAGCCCGTCGGGGCCCGTCAGGGCCCGACAGGGAACAGTAGAGCCCAGTAGAGCCCGACAGAGCCCGACAGAGCCCGACAGGGCCCAGTAGCGCCCAGTAGAGCCCGACAGGGCCCGACAGGGCCCAGTAGAGCCCGACAGGGCCCGACAGGGCCCAGTAGAGCCCAGTAGAGCCCGACAGAGCCCGACAGGGCCCGACAGGGACCAGTAGAGCCCGACAGAGCCCGACAGAGCCCGACAGGGCCCGACAGGGCCCGACAGGGCCCGACAGGGCCCGACAGGGCCCAGTAGAGCCCGACAGGGCCCGACAGGGCCCAGTAGAGCCCGACAGGGCCCGACAGGGCCCAGTAGAGCCCGACAGGGCCCGACAGGGCCCAGTAGAGCCCGACAGGGCCCGACAGGGCCCAGTAGAGCCCGACAGGGCCCGACAGAGCCCAGTAGAGGCCAGTAGAGCCCGACAGAGCCCGACAGAGCCCGACAGGGCCCGACAGGGCCCGACAGGGCCCCACAGAGCCCCACAGAGCCCCACAGAGCCCCACAGCGCCCGACAGGGAACAGTAAAGCCCGACAGAGCCCGACAGAGCCCGACAGAGCCCCACAGAGCCCCACAGAGCCCCACAGGGAACAGTAGAGCCCGACAGAGCCCGACAGAGCCCGACAGAGCCCGACAGAGCCCGACAGAGCCCGACAGAGCCCGACAGAGCCCAGTTTAGCCCAGTAGAGCCCGACAGGTCCCGACAGGGCCCAGTTTAGCCCAGTAGAGCCCGACAGGGCCCGACAGGGCCCGACAGGGCCCAGTAGAGCCCGACAGGGCCCGACAGAGCCCGAAAGGGAACAGTAGAGCCCAGTAGAGCCCGACAGAGCCCGACAGGGAACAGTAGAGCCCGACAGGGCCCGACAGGGCCCAGTAGAGCCCGACAGGGCCCGACAGGGAACAGTAGAGCCCAGTAGAGCCCGACAGATCCCGACAGGTCCCAGTAGAGCCCGACAGAGCCCGACAGAGCCCGTCAGGGCCCGACAGAGCCCGACAGGGAACAGTAGAGCCCAGTAGAGCCCGACAGAGCCCGACAGGGCCCAGTTTAGCCCAGTAGAGCCCGAAAGGGCCCGACAGGGCCCAGTTTAGCCCAGTAGAGCCCGACAGGGCCCAGTTTAGCCCAGTAGAGCCCGACAGGGCCCGACAGAGCCCGACAGAGCCCAGTAGAGCCCGACAGAGCCCAGTAGAGCCCGACAGGGCCCGACAGGGCCTGACAGAGCCAAGTAGCGCCCAGTAGGGCCCGACAGAGCCCGACAGAGCCCGACAGGGCCCAGTAGAGCCCGACAGGGCCCGACAGAGCCCGACAGGGAACAGTAGAGCCCGACAGGGCCCGACAGGGCCCGACAGAGCCCGACAGAGCCCAGTAGAGCCCGACAGAGCCCGACAGGGAACAGTAGAGCCCAGTAGAGCCCGACAGAGCCCGACAGGGCCCGACAGGGCCCAGTTTAGCCCAGTAGAGCCCGACAGGGCCCAGTTTAGCCCAGTAGAGCCCGACAGAGCCCGACAGGGCCCAGTAGAGCCCGACAGGGCCCGACAGGGCCCTACAGGGCCCGACAGGGCCCAGTAGCGCCCAGTAGAGCCCGACAGAGCCCAGTAGAGCCCGACAGAGCCCAGTTTAGCCCAGTAGAGCCCGACAGGGCCCAGTAGAGCCCAGTAGAGCCCGACAGGGAACAGTAGAGCCCAGTAGAGCCCGACAGAGCCCGACAGGGAACAGTAGAGCCCAGTAGAGCCCGACAGAGCCCGACAGGGCCCGACAGGGCCCAGTTTAGCCCAGTAGAGCCCGACAGGGCCCTGTAGAGCCCGACAGGGCCCCGTAGAGCCCGACAGGGCCCCCACAGGGCCCCCACAGAGCTCATTGCCCATTGCTCTGCAGGGCACCCCAACACGTGTCTTGGATCCTCAGAGCTCCCCCTTCCTCCTCAGGGCTCCCCAAAACGTTTCTTGGTTCCTCAAGGCTCCCCAAAACGTGTCTTGCTTCCTCGGGGATCCCCATTACTCCCCAGGGCTCACCAAAACGTGTCTTGGTTTCTCAGGGCTCCCCATTCCTCCCCAGCGCTCTGCCAAACATGTCTTGGTTCCTTAAGGTACACTTTGCTATTAATTCCCTTTCCATCATTCCTATGGCTCTTGAGCATAGTGAGCTTTTCTTCCACAGCTTTCCAATCGTGACTATTACCACGGGCTCATTCCTCCGAGAATCTGGACCTCTAACTCGCCGTGTGCCTCCATCAGTAATCGGGGACGGCGCCTGCCATTCTGCCGCCATCGGTTGGTGTCGGGTGAGTGACTCGGGGCGCTGCTGGCCGAGAGCGGTTTTAGATCGCTTACCGTGCGACGTTAGAGTGATGGCAAGGGGGACTATTACTGCTTTGACAAAATATGCCGGGCATATTCAGGTGAGACTCGTTTCAGAGTGATCTGTACCTGGACGGGAAATGCCGAAAGCTAAAGGGGGGCGCTTCTGTTGAGTCGAAGTTCAGATGGGACCCCCTTGCTTACTAAACTCCTGCTCAGAGAGGAGTCTAAGTGCAGCAGGGTCCAAACTTAGCCCCAGGCTGGATCTACGCTTTGTGTCTGTTGTGAGGTTCGGAATGGACCCCCTTGCTTTCTAAACTCTTCCTCGGAGAAGAGTCTAGGTGCGGCTGGATCCAAACTTAGCCCCAGATGGATCTACAGCTCATGTCTACAATACACAGAGCGTAGGGGAAACACCTAAGGGATTACATTTATATATGGCCAAAGGATTGCATGTGCTCACTCAACCCCTTATATCACTTAGCTGGGATTTCAGAGTTTCATCATTCTGCACCTCGACGTCCTTACCTCCCCTCCAGGGGCCTGGGGTCTGGTGGATTGCGGTCCAGATCCTTGGTCCCTGGAGGCAAACTCTCAGGCAAAGTCCATGAAAACAAGTAACCGAACAGAGTGGTACGGCGGGAGGGCTGACTCGAACTGCTGCCTTTGCTGAGGTCCCACCCGAGTGTAGAAATTCCTGGGTATTTATACCCTTACACACTATTTACCCACCCCTCACACCATGATAGCAACAATAGCAACAGTTGTGTCTGGAGTCTTCTTGCTTCTTAGTGGATCCTTTGCACTGACCTCAGACAGGCCTTTGCTTTGTGCAGCTCTAGATACGGTTTACGGTCCATAGGCACTTCATGCCAGCCTTGAATGTAGTGTTTTCTGTGAATGAATCCTATTTGTTCAAAGAAGTGCAATGCGGGCCTGATCTCACAGGTGGCGATCGTAGTCTGTAGCTGCTTTTGTTGCCGTGAAGCAAAGGTCATAATGACAAGTGATATACTCTTAAGAGGCATTTTTCTTTAGCTAAAAAGACTCATATTGACAACGCGGTCACCTACAAAGAAAAAAAATTAGTTAAGACACTGTCTGTGAAATAACAGCACGCTAGTCAACAATGATCTTTGGTATCAACTGTAAAACACAAGTGAAGGGACTGCCCACTCCCCCTGCCCATGGATACTCTAGCCTGGATGATGGTACAAATTTTGCCTACAGACTTGAATGTGTCAATAGATTAACCATGGACGCCTGGGGCTCGGTCCACCCACACCTGACTCCATGCCTCCGGGCAGAGCAGCTCCAAGACAAACACGCACATGTGCAGACTGATGCTGCACAGAACGCTACAAACACCACCACTCCAACAGGAACAAAGTCATTCAACCATGAGAACAGCAGAGACGGCACCAAAACAAACTACAGGGAGGCAGTGGTGAGGCGAGGAGCCTCTACTGCTACCCCAAAACAAAAAGGAGCCGAACATCACGGCTCCTTACGAGACGGCGCCACTGGCACAACAAACAAACGGAGACGGCGCCACTGGCACAACAAACAGAGACGGCGCAAGTGCAAGTAACTCCTGCAAAACCTAAAGACTTCAGGATGCTGGGAAGAAGTGCCAGTCCCTTAGACTGGATGGGTAGGGAGCAGAGCTGCCCACGCAGCCCAGAACTACACTATAACACACGACTGACCAGAAATGTCCGAGATGCAGGAACCATCCACGCTTTCAGCTGCTGATACAAGAAAACCGGCACCCAACTGGCAACAGGCCAATTGGCACCGGCATTCCAGACCCCGGGATGGCACCTGAGATGCCGGTCGTGCCCCTCGGGCACGACGAGACCCCAGGATCGTCTGAACGGCGCAAGGCAGGCTTCCCGAAGTGCACAACAACGCAGACACAGGCTGGAGCTGCCCTGCCCAAGCTGGCATCGCACTGTAAGGTTCCCTGCGCCCTTTACCCACCCAAAGGGAACTGGTCCTGGACGGCCCTTTCCCCTCTGAGACCTTTAGCCCCCCGCCCCTGCAGTTCCCAGCCCCTCCCCAGCCCCCGTGCCTCCACTTAGCTTTCAGAGGGCCAAGGGACCAAATCCATCCACGGAGGAAAACACCACATGGGCTCACGGGGATCTTCCTGCATTGCCGGGTTCCTCATCAACATCTGCAACAACACAAGTTAACACACACTCACTAAGCAGTGCCAGCACTAAATATCATGTGCATCAACACCGACGACATCCACAGCACCCACCTCCCCCGAAGTTCCCAGGCGTTCCATTCAGCCTCTCGTGCCATGGGCGCAGGCAGAAACCCTCACCACTCGTGGCACCTAAGACAGCAGAAAAAGAGCTCTAGTGCTTGGGACAAGTCCCCAGCCCCACACTCCTCCTCACCCCTACCCCTGCTCACTGCAAACGGTCCTCTGAGTCCAAAGGGGTCCACAAAGCCCCTGCAAAACAAGAAGGAAACGCTGAACCGAGTCACCAGGCAGTACTGTGCTCCTGAACACCAGCCACCTCCTCACCTTCTTGGCTGCTGGTCGGCGTGCGGCTTCGCCCCTCCGAGCTTGCCTGTAGCGCCTGCTAAAACAAAGGCGCATGCTCAGATACTGCCCAAAAGCACAGCCTGCCCGCAGACGGTCCCATGTCCCGCCCCTTTACCTTGGCTGCTCACCCACCTGGCCTCCATCACCTTCACCTGCCACGCTGTTGACCGCGTTGAGGCCCAGCTACCACCTGTAAAACACAAGCAAAGGATGCTGAGACCTGCACCAGAAACACAACACCTGAAATGAGACGCTGCTTCGGCCCAGCGCTCCTTGCTCACCTCGACCAAGGAGCTGCGGTGCCAATACCCGGCTTTCCTCCTCGCTTCGCACCTATAAAATAGAGAAACAACCAAACTTACATAGAGGCACATGGCACACCTTCCCTCTGAGACCTCGCACCGGCCCACCTGCTTATGGCGCTCGGCTTGCCTCTTCCGTCGCTCTTTTGGGCCAAGTTTTCCCTCTGCATCTGAAATCAAGGTATTCAACAGGTCACCCAGATGCTGATCAACAGCTTGACCATTCCACAGGTCTGCTTTCTATTCACAAATAACACCAGAAGCTCTAATCGAGCCCCTAAATTACTGGTGAAGGGACTGCCCACTGCCCCTGCCCACAGCTGCTCCGTCCTAGATGACTGAACAACCTTTGCCCACACTATTACATATATCAAGAGATTAACCATGGACTCCTAGGGCTCAGTCCACCCACCCATGACTCTACGTCTCCAGGCAGAGCAGCTCCGAGCCAAACGCGCACATGCGAAGACTGACGCTCCACAGAACGCTACAAACAGCACGACTGCAACAGCACCAAAAACGCTCGACAATGAGAATGACTCCAAGACCAGAGACTGCATCAATCAAAAGAACCTGTGGGGAGGCAGAAGAGAGGCGAGAAGCCTCTACTGCAACCCCAAAACAAAAAGGAGCCGAACGTCACGGCCCCTTACGAGACGGCGGCACTGGCACAAACCAACCAACCGACCGAGACGGCGGCACTGGCACAAACCAACCAACCGACCGAGACGGCGGCACTGGCACAAACCAACCAACCGACCGAGACGGCGGCACTGGCACAAACCAACCAACCGACCGAGACGGTGGCACTGGCAAAACGCTCCCGCAAGACCTAAGAACTTCTTCCCAGCATCCTGAAGTGCCAGTCCCTTAGACTGGATGGGTAGAGAGGAGAGCTGCCCACGCAGCCCTGAACACCACCATAAAACAACTGACCAGAAATGTCCAAGGCGCAAGAACCATCCACGCTTTCGGCTGCTGATACAAGAAACCTGGCACCCAATTGGTGATAGGCCAATCGGCACCCGCATTCCAGACCCCGGGATGGCGCCTGAGATGTCTGTCATGCCCCTCGGGCACGACGAGACCCCAGGATCGTCTGAACGGCGCAAGGCAGGCTTCCCGAAGTGCACAACAACGCAGACACAGGCTGGAGCTGCCCTGCCCAAGCTGGCATCGCACTGTAAGGTTCCCTGCGCCCTTTACCCACCCAAAGGGAACTGGTCCTGGACGGCCCTTTCCCCTCTGAGATCTTTAGCCCCTCGCCCCTGCAGTTCCCAGCCCCTTCCCAGCCCCCGTGCCTCCACTTAGCTTTCAGAGGGCCAAGGGACTGAATCCATCCGGGGAGGAAAACACCACATGGGCTCATGGGGATCTTCCTGCAGTTGCCAGTTTCCCCTTCATCCCCTGCAATAAGAAAAGAAAACAGACACACACTATTGAGCACCAGGGTAATATTTACCAGTACTAGTCTAATAGCCACTGCGCACCTTGGCTGAGTTCTGGGAAGGACATTTGAATCATCCATCCACCAGGGGCCACCGCCCACTGCAAGGGTTCTGGGGACAACACCGTGTTCTGTGGGTGATCAGGCAGGCGATGAGCCACCCCAGAGCCAGAAAGACACTCTGCCTTATGGCCCCGCTGCTTCCTGCAGAAGTGCTAGAACTCCATCTACAGATACAAGACGCTCACTCTAACCCCCGCTAGATCACCTGAGCGTCAGTCCTAGGAGAAAAGATTATACCAGCAGCTTGGTATACAGCAGTAAAAACCAAAGAAACAATGCTCCATTTTCATTGCAGTCAGGGGTTCTGGGAAAACGTGAAGCACCTGAAATTGATTTAGTAAATTACACATACTTACAAACACACTTTCTGCTACAGCTGCTGTTGAACCTTTGCTGCTCCTGGAGCTCTTACCTCTAGCAGACACCTCCACTTCTCCAAACAGGTCTGTCCATGCTGACTAAACAGCTCAAAAGCTGCCCACTGCTGAAGGAGCAGCAGAGAACCAGCACCAAAGCAGCCCTGGAGCAGAATGAGCTCCTGCCCAGGGGCTGGGGCTCAAATACCCCGGGCCCCGCCCACCCCCCTCCCACAATCCCCTGGGGAAGGGGCGGGGTCAATCGGCCCAGGCCCCGCCCACCACCCTGACCAATCCCCTGGGGAAGGGGCGGGGTCAATAATTAATATGGTAATAAATAGATTCTACGAGAATCTCTTCTAAAAAGTAACCCAGGGCTTTCTTTGCCTCCCCAGGACTCCAAAGGTCTCCCCAGGACCCCCCTCATTCTCCAGGGCTCTCCGGACCCTCCCCAGCTATCGCCTCGTCTCCCTGGGGCTCCCCTGAGATCCACCGTCCTCCCCAGGGTTCGCATCGATTCCCCAAGGCTGCCAAGTTCTCCCCAGGGCTCGTCTTGGTTCCCCAGGGCTCCCCAAGACGTGTCTTGGTTCCCCGGGCTCCCCATTCCTCCCCAGGCTCCCCAAAACGTGTCTTGGTTCCCCGGGGCTCCCCATTCCTCCCCAGGGCTCCCCAAAACATGTCTTGGTTCCCCGGGGCTCCCCATTCCTCCCCAGGCTCCCCAAAACGTGTCTTGGTTCCCCAGGGCTCCCCAAAACGTGTCTTGGTTCCTCAGGGCTCCACATTCCTCCACAGGGCTCCCCAAAACGTGTCTTGGTTCCCCCGGGCTCCCCAAAACGTGTCTTGGTTCCCCAGAGCTCCCCATTCCTCCCCAGGGCTCCCCAAAACGTGTCTTGGTTCCCCGGGCTCCCCATTCCTCCCCAGGCTCCCCAAGACGTGTCTTGGTTCCTCAGGGCTCCACATTCCTCCCCAGGGCTCCCCAAAACGTGTCTTGGTTCCTCAGAGCTCCCCAAGACGTGTCTTGGTTCCTCAGGGCTCCCCACGACGTGTCTGGGTTCCCCAGAGCTCCCCATTCCTCCCCAGGGCCCCCCCGACAGGGCCCGACAGGGCCCGACAGGGCCCAGTAGAGCCCGACAGGGCCCGACAGAGCCCGACAGGGCCCAGTAGAGCCCGACAGGGCCCGACAGGGCCCGACAGGGCCCAGTAGAGCCCGACAGAGCCCGACAGGGCCCAACAGGGCCCGACAGAGCCCGACAGAGCCCGACAGGGCCCGACAGAGCCCGACAGGGCCCAGTAGAGCCCGACAGAGCCCGACAGAGCCCGACAGGGCCCAGTAGAGCCCGACAGAGCCCGACAGAGCCCGACAGGGCCCGACAGAGCCCGACAGAGCCCGACAGGGCCCAGTAGAGCCCGACAGAGCCCGACAGAGCCCGACAGAGCCCGACAGGGCCCGACAGAGCCCGACAGAAACCGACAGAGCCCGACAGGGCCCAGTAGAGCCCGACAGAGCCCGACAGAGCCCGACAGGGCCCGACAGGGAACAGTAGAGCCCAGTAGAGCCCGACAGAGCCCGACAGAGCCCGACAGAGCCCGACAGGGCCCGACAGAGCCCGACAGGGCCCGACAGGGCCCGACAGAGCCCGACAGAGCCCGACAGAACCTGACAGAGCCCGACAGAGACCAGTAGAGCCCGACAGAGCCCGACAGAGCCCGACAGGGCCCGACAGGGCCCGACAGAGCCCGACAGAGCCCGACAGGGCCCGACAGGGAACAGTAGAGCCCAGTAGAGCCCGACACAGCCCGACAGAGCCCGACAGGGCCCGACAGGGCACGACAGAGCCCGACAGGGCCCGACAGGGCCCGACAGAGCCCGACAGGGCCCGACAGGGCCCAGTAGAGCCCGACAGAGCCCGACAGAGCCCGACAGAGCCCGACAGGGCCCGACAGGGCCCAGTAGAGCCCGACAGGGCCCGACAGAGCCCGACAGAGCGCGACAGAGCCCGACAGAGCCCGACAGGGCCCGACAGGGCCCGACAGAGCCCGACAGGGCCCGACAGGGCCCAGTAGAGCCCGACAGAGCCCGACAGGGCCCGACAGGGAACAGTAGAGCCCAGTAGAGCCCGACAGAGCCCGACAGAGCCCGACAGAGCCCGACAGGGCCCGACAGAGCCCGACAGGGCCCGACAGGGCCCGACAGAGCCCGACAGAGCCCGACAGAACCTGACAGAGCCCGACAGAGACCAGTAGAGCCCGACAGAGCCCGACAGAGCCCGACAGGGCCCGACAGGGCCCGACAGAGCCCGACAGAGCCCGACAGGGCCCGACAGGGAACAGTAGAGCCCAGTAGAGCCCGACACAGCCCGACAGAGCCCGACAGGGCCCGACAGGGCACGACAGAGCCCGACAGGGCCCGACAGGGCCCGACAGAGCCCGACAGGGCCCGACAGGGCCCAGTAGAGCCCGACAGAGCCCGACAGAGCCCGACAGAGCCCGACAGGGCCCGACAGGGCCCAGTAGAGCCCGACAGGGCCCGACAGAGCCCGACAGAGCGCGACAGAGCCCGACAGAGCCCGACAGGGCCCGACAGGGCCCGACAGAGCCCGACAGGGCCCGACAGGGCCCAGTAGAGCCCGACAGAGCCCGACAGAGCCCGACAGAGCCCGACAGGGCCCGACAGGGCCCAGTAGAGCCCGACAGGGCCCGACAGAGCCCGACAGAGCCTGACAGAGCCCGACAGGGCCCGACAGAGCCCGACAGAGCCCAGTAGAGCCCGACAGAGCCCGACAGAGCCCGACAGAGCCCGACAGGGCTCGACAGAGCCCGACAGGGCCCGACAGAGCCCGACAGAGCCCAGTAGAGCTCGACAGAGCCCGACAGAGCCCGACAGGGCCCGACAGGGCCCAGTAGAGCCCGACAGAGCCCGACAGAGCCCGACAGGGCCCGACAGGGCCCGACAGACCCCAATAGAGCCCGACAGAGCCCAGTAGAGCCCGACAGAGCCCGACAGAGCCCGACAGAGCCCGACAGGGCCCGACAGAGCCCAGTAGAGCCCGACAGAGCCCGACAGGGCCCGACAGAGCCCGACAGAGCCCAGTAGAGCCTGACAGAGCCCGACAGAGCCCGACAGAGCCCGAGAGGGCCCGACAGGGCCCGACAGGGCCCAGTAGAGCCCGACAGAGCCCGACAGAGCCCGACAGAGCCCGACAGGGCCCGACAGAGCCCGACAGAGCCCGCAAGGGCCCGACAGGGCCAGACAGAGCCCGACAGAGCCCAGTAGAGCCCGACAGAGCCCGACAGAGCCCGACAGGGCCCGACAGGGCCCGACAGGGCCCAGTAGAGCCCGACAGAGCCCGACAGGGCCCGACAGGGCCCGACAGGGCCCAGTAGAGCCCGACAGAGCCCGACAGAGCCCGACAGAGCCCGACAGGGCCCGACAGGGCCCAGTAGAGCCCGACAGAGCCCGACAGAGCCCGACAGAGCCCGACAGGGCCCAGTTTAGCCCAGTAGAGCCCGACAGAGCCCGACAGAGCCCAACAGAGCCCGACAGAGCCCGACAGAGCCCAGTAGAGCCCGACAGAGCCCGACAGAGCCCGACAGAGCCCAACAGAGCCCGACAGAGCCCGACAGGGCCCGACAGAGCCCGACAGAGCCCAATAGAGCTCGACAGAGCCCGACAGAGCCCGACAGGGCCCGAAAGGGCCCGACAGAGCCCGACAGGGCCCGACAGGGCCCGACAGGGCCCAGTAGAGCCCAACAGAGCCCGACAGGGCCCGACAGAGCCCGACAGAGCCCGACAGAGCCCGACAGGGCCCGACAGAGCCCGACAGAGCCCGACAGAACCCGACAGAGCCCGACAGGGCCCGACAGGGCCCGACAGAGCCCGACAGAGCCTGACAGGGCCCAGTAGAGCCCGACAGAGCCCGACAGAGCCCGACAGAGCCCGACAGGGCCCGACAGGGCCCGACAGAGCCCGACAGGGCCCGACAGAGCCCGACAGGGCCCGACAGGGAACAGTAGAGCCCAGTAGAGCCCGACAGAGCCCGACAGAGCCCGACAGAGCCCGACAGGGCCCGACAGAGCCCGACAGGGCCCAGTAGAGCCCGACAGAGCCCGACAGGGCCCGACAGGGCCCGACAGGGCCCAGTAGAGCCCGACAGAGCCCAGTAGAGCCCGACAGAGCCCGACAGAGCCCGACAGGGCCTGACAGGGCCCGACAGAGCCCGACAGAGCCCGACAGAGCCCGACAGGGCCTGACAGGGCCCGACAGAGCCCGACAGAGCCCGACAGGGCCCGACAGAGCCCGACAGAGCCCGACAGGGCCCAGTAGAGCCCGACAGAGCCCGACAGAGCCCGACAGAGCCCGACAAAGCCCGACAGGGCCCGACAGGGCCCGACAGAGCCCGACAGGGACCGACAGAGCCCGACAGAGCCCGACAGAGCCGGACAGGGCCCGACAGAGCCCAACAGAGCCCGACAGAGCCCGACAGGGCCCAGTAGAGCCCGACAGAGCCCGATAGAGCCCGACAGAGCCCGACAGGGCCCGACAGAGCCCGACAGGGCCCGACAGAGCCCGACAGAGCCCAGTAGAGCCCGACAGAGCCCGACAGGGCCCGACAGGGAACAGTAGAGCCCAGTAGAGCCCGACAGAGCCCGACAGAGCCCGACAGAGCCCGACAGGGCCCGACAGAGCCCGACAGAACCCGACAGAGCCCGACAGAGCCCGACAGAGCCCGACAGAACCCGACAGAGCCCGACAGAGCCCAGTAGAGCCCGACAGAGCCCGACAGAGCCCGACAGAGCCCGACAGGGCCCGACAGAGCCCGACAGAGCCCGACAGGGCCCGACAGAGCCCGACAGGGCCCGACAGGGAACAGTAGAGCCCAGTAGAGCCCGACAGAGCCCGACAGAGCCTGACAGAGCCCGACAGGGCCCGACAGAGCCCGACAGGGCCCAGTAGAGCCTGACAGAGCCCGACAGGGCCCGACAGGGCCCGACAGGGCCCAGTAGATCCCGACAGAGCCCAGTAGAGCCCGACAGAGCCCGACAGAGCCCGACAGGGCCCGACAGGGCCCGACAGAGCCCGACAGGGCCCGACAGAGCCCGACAGAGCCCTACAGGGCCCGACAGATCCCGACAGAGCCCGACAGGGCCCAGTAGAGCCCGACAGAGCCCGACAGGGCCCGACAGAGCCCGACAGAGTCCGACAGGCCCCAGTAGAGCCTCACAGAGCCCGACAGAGCTCGACAGAGCCCGACAAAGCCCGACAGGGCCCGACAGGGCCCGACAGAGCCCGACAGGGCCCGACAGAGCCCGACAGGGCCCGAAAGAGCCCGACAGTGCCCGATAGAGCCCGACAGGGCCCAGTAGAGCCTGACAGAGCCCGACAGAGCTCGACAGAGCCCGACAGAGCCCGACAGGGCCCAACAGAGCCCGACAGAGGCCGACAGGGCCCGACAGAGCCCGACAGGGCCCAACAGGGAACAGTAGAGCCCAGTAGAGCCCGACAGAGCCCGACAGAGCCCGACAGGGCCCGACAGAGCCCGACAGGGCCCAGTAGAGCCCGACAGAGCCCGACAGGGCCCGACAGGGCCCGACAGGGCCCAGTAGAGCCCGACAGAGCCCGACAGAGCTCGACAGAGCCCGACAGAAACCGACAGAGCCCGACAGGGCCCAGTAGAGCCCGACAGGGCCCGACAGAGCCCGACAGGGCCCGACAGGGAACAGTAGAACCCAGTAGAGCCCGACAGAGCCCGACAGAGCCCGACAGGGCCCGACAGGGCCCGACAGGGCCCAGTAGAGCCCGACAGAGCCCGACAGAGCTCGACAGAGCCCGACAGAAACCGACAGAGCCCGACAGGGCCCAGTAGAGCCCGACAGGGCCCGACAGAGCCCGACAGGGCCCGACAGGGAACAGTAGAACCCAGTAGAGCCCGACAGAGCCCGACAGAACCCGACAGAGCCCGACAGAGCCCGACAGGGCCCGACAGGGCCCGACAGAGCCCGACAGAGCCCAACAGAACCTGACAGAGCCCGACAGAGCCCAGTAGAGCCCGACAGAGCCCGACAGAGCCCGACAGAGCCCGACAGGGCCCGACAGAGCCCGACAGGGCCCGACAGGGAACAGTAGAGCCCAGTAGAGCCCGACAGAGCCCGACAGAGCCCAGTAGAGCCCGACAGAGCCCGACAGGGCCCGACAGGGCCCGACAGAGCCCGACAGAGCCCGACAGGGCCCGACAGAGCCCGACAGGGCCCGACAGGGAACAGTAGAGCCCAGTAGAGCCCGACAGAGCCCGACAGAGCCCAGTAGAGCCCGAGAGGGCCCGACAGAGCCCGACAGGGCCCAGTAGAGCCCGACAGAGCCCGACAGGGCCCGACAGGGCCCGACAGGGCCCAGTAGAGCCCGACAGAGCCCGACAGAGCCCGACAGAGCCCGACAGGGCCCGACAGGGCCCGACAGAGCCCGACAGAGCCCGACAGGGCCCAGTAGAGCCCGACAGAGCCCGACAGAGCCCGACAGAGCCCGACAAAGCCCGACAGAGCCCGACAGGGCCCAGTAGAGCCCGACAGGGCCCGACAGAGCCCGACAGAGCCCGACAGAGCCCGACAGAGCCCGACAGGGCCCGACAGAGCCCGACAGAGCCCAGTAGAGCCCGACACAGCCCGACAGAGCCCGACAGAGCCCGACAGGGCCCGACAGAGCCCGACAGGGCCCGACAGAGCCCGACAGAGCCCAGTAGAGCTCGACAGAGCCCGACAGAGCCCGACAGGGCCCGACAGGGCCCGACAGGGCCCAGTAGAGCCCGACAGAGCCCGACAGAGCCCGACAGAGCCCGACAGGGCCCGACAGACCCCAATAGAGCCCGACAGAGCCCAGTAGAGCCCGAGAGAGCCCGACAGAGCCCGACAGAGCCCGACAGGGCCCGACAGGGCCCGACAGAGCCCGACAGGGCCCAGTTTAGCCCAGTAGAGCCCGACAGAGCCCGACAGAGCCCGACAGAGCCCAGTAGAGCCCGACAGAGCCCGACAGGGCCCGACAGAGCCCGACAGAGCCCGACAGGGCCCGACAGAGCCCGACAGAGACCAGTAGAGCCCGACAGAGCCCGACAGAGCCCGACAGAGCCCGACAGGGCCCGACAGGGCCCGACAGGGCCCAGTAGAGCCCGACAGAGCCCGACAGAGCCCGACAGAGCCCGACAGGGCCCGACAGAGCCTGACAGGGCCCGACAGAGCCCGACAGAGCCCGACAGGGCCCAGTAGAGCCCAACAGAGCCCGACAGAGCCCGACAGAGCCCAGTAGAGCCCGACAGAGCCCGACAGAGCCCGACAGGGCCCGACAGGGCCCGACAGGGCCCGACAGAGGCCGACAGGGCCCGACAGAGCCCGACAGGGCCCAGTAGAGCCTGACAGAGCCCGACAGGGCCCGACAGGGCCCGACAGAGCCCGACAGGGCCCAGTAGAGCCTGACAGAGCCCGACAGAGCCCGACAGGGCCCGACAGAGCCCGACAGGGCCCAGTAGAGCCTGACAGAGCCCGACAGGGCCCGACAGGGCCCGACAGAGCCCGACAGAGCCCGACAGAGCCCGACAGAAACCGACAGAGCCCGACAGGGCCCGACAGAGCCCGACAGGGCCCGACAGGGCCCGACAGGGCCCGACAGAGCCCGACAGGGCCCGACAGAGCCCGACAGAGCCCGACAGAGCCCGACAGGGCCCAGTAGAGCCCGACAGAGCCCGACAGAGCCCGACAGAGCCCGACAGAGCCCAGTAGAGCCCGACAGAGCCCGACAGAGCCCAGTAGAGCCCGACAGGGCCCGACAGAGCCCGACAGAGACCAGTAGAGCCCGACAGAGCCCGACAGAGCCCGACAGAGCCCGACAGGGCCCGACAGGGCCCGACAGGGCCCAGTAGAGCCCGACAGAGCCCGACAGAGCCCGACAGAGCCCGACAGGGCCCGACAGAGCCCGACAGGGCCCGACAGAGCCCGACAGAGCCCGACAGGGCCCAGTAGAGCCCAACAGAGCCCGACAGAGCCCGACAGAGCCCAGTAGAGCCCGACAGAGCCCGACAGAGCCCGAAAGAGCCCGACAGAGCCCGACAGGGCCCGACAGATCCTGACAGAGCCCGACAGGGCCCGACAGAGCCCGACAGAGCCCAACAGAGCCCGACAAAGCTGAGTAGAGCCCGACAGAGCCCGAAAGAGCCCGACAGGGCCCGACAGGGCCCGACAGGGCCCAACAGAGGCCGACAGGGCCCGACAGAGCCCGACAGGGCCCGACAGGGAACAGTAGAGCACAGTAGAGCCCGACAGAGCCCGACAGAGCCCGACAGGGCCCGACAGAGCCCGACAGGGCCCAGTAGAGCCCGACAGAGCCCGACAGGGCCCGACAGGGCCCGACAGGGCCCAGTAGAGCCCGACAGAGCCCGACAGAGCTCGACAGAGCCCGACAGAAACCGACAGAGCCCGACAGGGCCCAGTAGAGCCCGACAGGGCCCGACAGAGCCCGACAGGGCCCGACAGGGCCCGACAGAGCCCGACAGAGCCCGACAGAAACCGACAGAGCCCGACAGGGCCCAGTAGAGCCCGACAGAGCCCGACAGAGCCCGACAGGGCCCGACAGGGAACAGTAGAGCCCAGTAGAGCCCGACAGAGCCCGACAGAGCCCGACAGGGCCCGACAGAGCCCGACAGAACCCGACAGAGCCCGACAGAGCCCGACAGGGCCCGACAGGGCCCGACAGAGCCCGACAGAGCCCGACAGAACCTGACAGAGCCCGACAGAGACCAGTAGAGCCCGACAGAGCCCGACAGAGCCCGACAGGGCCCGACAGGGCCCGACAGAGCCCGACAGAGCCCGACAGGGCCCGACAGGGCCCGACAGGGAACAGTAGAGCCCAGTAGAGCCCGACAGAGCCCGACAGAGCCCGACAGAGCCCGAGAGGGCCCG
The DNA here is from genome assembly GCF_036013445.1 of Caloenas nicobarica. Classification (NCBI taxonomy): domain Eukaryota; kingdom Metazoa; phylum Chordata; class Aves; order Columbiformes; family Columbidae; genus Caloenas; species Caloenas nicobarica. The sequence continues at coordinate 196,387 of NW_027016970.1, forward strand.
ACAGAGCCCGACAGGGCCCAGTAGAGCCCGACAGAGCCCGACAGGGCCCGACAGGGCCCGACAGGGCCCAGTAGAGCCCGACAGAGCCCGACAGAGCCCGACAGGGCCCGACAGGGAACAGTAGAGCCCGACAGAGCCCGACAGAGCCCGACAGGGCCCGACAGGGCCCGACAGAGCCCGACAGAGCCCGACAGGGCCCGACAGAGCCCGACAGAGCCCGACAGAGCCCGACAGGGCCCGACAGGGCCCGACAGGGCCCAGTAGAGCCCGACAGAGCCCGACAGAGCCCGACAGAGCCCGACAGGGCCCGACAGAGCCCGACAGGGCCCGACAGAGCCCGACAGAGCCCGACAGGGCCCAGTAGAGCCCAACAGAGCCCGACAGAGCCCGACAGAGCCCAGTAGAGCCCGACAGAGCCCGACAGAGCCCGAAAGAGCCCGACAGAGCCCGACAGGGCCCGACAGATCCTGACAGAGCCCGACAGGGCCCGACAGAGCCCGACAGAGCCCAACAGAGCCCGACAAAGCTGAGTAGAGCCCGACAGAGCCCGAAAGAGCCCGACAGGGCCCGACAGGGCCCGACAGGGCCCAACAGAGGCCGACAGGGCCCGACAGAGCCCGACAGGGCCCGACAGGGAACAGTAGAGCACAGTAGAGCCCGACAGAGCCCGACAGAGCCCGACATAGCCCGACAGAGCCCGACAGAGCCCGACAGGGCCCGACAGAGCCCGACAGAGCCCAACAGAAACCGACAGAGCCCGACAGGGCCCAGTAGAGCCCGACAGAGCCCGACAGAGCCCGACAGGGCCCGACAGGGAACAGTAGAGCCCAGTAGAGCCCGACAGAGCCCGACAGAGCCCGACAGGGCCCGACAGAGCCCGACAGAACCCGACAGAGCCCGACAGAGCCCGACAGGGCCCGACAGGGACCGACAGAGCCCGACAGAGCCCGACAGAACCTGACAGAGCCCGACAGAGACCAGTAGAGCCCGACAGAGCCCGACAGAGCCCGACAGGGCCCGACAGGGCCCGACAGAGCCCGACAGAGCCCGACAGGGCCCGACAGGGCCCGACAGGGAACAGTAGAGCCCAGTAGAGCCCGACAGAGCCCGACAGAGCCCGACAGAGCCCGAGAGGGCCCGACAGAGCCCGACAGGGCCCAGTAGAGCCCGACAGAGCCCGACAGGGCCCGACAGGGCCCGACAGGGCCCAGTAGAGCCCGACAGAGCCCGACAGAGCCCGACAGGGCCCGACAGGGAACAGTAGAGCCCGACAGAGCCCGACAGAGCCCGACAGGGCCCGACAGGGCCCGACAGAGCCCGACAGAGCCCGACAGGGCCCGACAGAGCCCGACAGAGCCCGACAGGGCCCGACAGAGCCCGACAGAGCCCGACAGGGAACAGTAGAGCCCGACAGAGCCCGACAGAGCCCGACAGAGCCCGACAAAGCTCGCCAGGGCCCGACAGGGCCCAGTAGAGCCCGACAGGGCCCGACAGAGCCCGACAGAGCCCGACAGAGCCCGACAGGGCCCGACAGGGCCCGACAGGGCCCGACAGAGCCCGACAGGGCCCGACAGAGCCCGACAGAGCCCAGTAGAGCTCGACAGAGCCCGACAGAGCCCGACAGGGCCCGACAGGGCCCAGTAGAGCCCGACAGAGCCCGACAGAGCCCGACAGGGCCCGACAGGGCCCGACAGAGCCTGACAGAGCCCGACAGGGCCCAACAGACCCCAATAGAGCCCGACAGAGCCCAGTAGAGCCCGACAGAGCCCGACAGAGCCCGACAGAGCCCGACAGGGCCTGACAGGGCTCGACAGAGCCCAGTAGAGCCCGACAGAGCCCGACAGAGCCCGACAGAGCCCGACAGGGCCCGACAGGGCCCAGTAGAGCCCGACAGGGCCCGACAGAACCCGACAGAGCCCGACAGAGCCCGACAGGGCCCGACAGAGCCAGACAGAGCCCAGTAGAGCCCGACAGAGCCCGACATAGCCCGAGAGGGCCCGACAGGGCCCGACAGGGCCCAGTAGAGCCCGACAGAGCCCGACAGAGCCCGACAGAGCCCGACAGGGCCCGACAGAGCCCGCAAGGGCCCGACAGGGCCCGACAGAGCCCGACAGAGCCCAGTAGAGCCCGACAGAGCCCGACAGAGCCTAGTAGAGCCCGACAGAGCCCGACAGAGCCCGACAGGGCCCGACAGGGCCCGACAGGGCCCAGTAGAGCCCGACAGAGCCCGACAGGGCCCGACAGGGCCCGACAGGGCCCAGTAGAGCCCGACAGGGCCCGACAGAGCCCGACAGAGCCCGACAGAACCCGACAGAGCCCGACAGAGCCCAGTAGAGCCTGACAGAGCCCGACAGAGCCCGACAGAGCTCGACAGGGCCCGACAGGGCCCGACAGAGCCCGACAGAGCCCGACAGAGCCCGACAGGGCCCGACAGAGCCCGACAGAGCCCAGTAGAGCCCAGTAGAACCCGACAGAGCCCGACAGAGCCCGACAGGGCCCAGTAGAGCCCGACAGAGCCCGACAGAGCCCGACAGAGCCCGACAGGGCCCGACAGAGCCCGACAGAGCCCGACAGGCCCCAGTAGAGCCTCACAGAGCCCGACAGAGCTCGACAGAGCCCGACAAAGCCCGACAGGGCCCGACAGGGCCCGACAGAGCCCGACAGGGCCCGACAGAGCCCGACAGAGCCCGACAGGGCCCGACAGAGCCCGACAGAGCCCGACAGGCCCCAGTAGAGCCTCACAGAGCCCGACAGAGCTCGACAGAGCCCGACAAAGCCCGACAGGGCCCGACAGGGCCCGACAGAGCCCGACAGGGCCCGATAGAGCCCGACAGGGCCCAGTAGAGCCTGACAGAGCCCGACAGAGCTCGACAGAGCCCGACAGAGCCCGACAGGGCCCAACAGAGCCCGACAGAGGCCGACAGGGCCCGACAGAGCCCGACAGGGCCCGACAGGGAACAGTAGAGCCCAGTAGAGCCCGACAGAGCCCGACAGAGCCCGACAGGGCCCGACAGAGCCCGACAGGGCCCAGTAGAGCCCGACAGAGCCCGACAGGGCCCGACAGGGCCCGACAGGGCCCAGTAGAGCCCGACAGAGCCCGACAGAGCCCGACAGAGCCCAACAGGGCCCGACAGAGCTCGACAGAGCCCGACAGAAACCGACAGAGCCCGACAGGGCCCAGTAGAGCCCGACAGAGCCCGACAGAGCCCGACAGGGCCCGACAGGGAACAGTAGAACCCAGTAGAGCCCGACAGAGCCCGACAGGGCCCGACAGAGCCCGACAGAACCCGACAGAGCCCGACAGAGCCCGACAGGGCCCGACAGGGCCCGACAGAGCCCGACAGAGCCCGACAGAACCTGACAGAGCCCGACAGAGCCCAGTAGAGCCCGACAGAGCCCGATAGAGCCCGACAGAGCCCGACAGGGCCCGACAGGGCCCGACAGAGCCCGACAGATCCCGACAGGGCCCGACAGAGCCCGACAGGGCCCAACAGGGAACAGTAGAGCCCAGTAGAGCCCGACAGAGCCCGACAGAGCCCAGTAGAGCCCGAGAGGGCCCGACAGAGCCCGACAGGGCCCAGTAGAGCCCGACAGAGCCCGACAGGGCCCGACAGGGCCCGACAGGGCCCAGTAGAGCCCGACAGAGACCGACAGAGCCCGACAGAGCCCGACAGGGCCCGACAGGGCCCGACAGAGCCCGACAGAGCCCGACAGGGCCCGACAGAGCCCGACAGGGCCCGACAGAGCCCGACAGAGCCCGACAGGGCCCAGTAGAGCCCGACAGAGCCCGACAGAGCCCGACAGAGCCCGACAAAGCCCGACAGGGCCCGACAGGGCCCAGTAGAGCCCGACAGGGCCCGACAGAGCCCGACAGAGCCCGACAGAGCCCGACAGGGCCCGACAGAGCCCGACAGAGCCCAGTAGAGCCCGACAGAGCCCGACAGAGCCCGACAGAGCCCGACAGGGCCCGACAGAGCCCGACAGGGTCCGACAGAGCCCGACAGAGCCCAGTAGAGCTCGACAGAGCCCGACAGAGCCCGACAGGGCCCAACAGGGCCCGACAGGGCCCAGTAGAGCCCGACAGAGCCCGACAGAGCCCGACAGGGCCCGACAGGGCCCGACAGAGCCCGACAGAGCCTGACAGGGCCCGACAGACCCCAATAGACCCCGACAGAGCCCAGTAGAGCCCGAGAGAGCCCGACAGAGCCCGACAGAGCCCGACAGGGCCCGACAGGGCCCGACAGAGCCCGACAGGGCCCAGTTTAGCCCAGTAGAGCCCGACAGAGCCCGACAGAGCCCGACAGAGCCCGACAGAGCCCAGTAGAGCCCGACAGAGCCCGACAGGGCCCGACAGAGCCCGACAGAGCCCGACAGGGCCCGACAGAGCCCGACAGAGACCAGTAGAGCCCGACAGAGCCCGACAGAGCCCGACAGGGCCCGACAGGGCCCGACAGGGCCCAGTAGAGCCCGACAGAGCCCGACAGAGCCCGACAGAGCCCGACAGGGCCCGACAGAGCCCGACAGGGCCCGACAGAGCCCGACAGAGCCCGACAGGGCCCAGTAGAGCCCAACAGAGCCCGACAGAGCCCGACAGAGCCCAGTAGAGCCCGACAGAGCCCGACAGAGCCCGAAAGAGCCCGACAGAGCCCGACAGAGCCCGAAAGAGCCCGACAGGGCCCGACAGAGCCCGACAGAGCCCAACAGAGCCCGACAGAGCCCAGTAGAGCCCGACAGAGCCCGACAGAGCCCGACAGGGCCCGACAGGGCCCGACAGGGCCCGACAGAGCCCGACAGGGCCCGACAGAGCCCGACAGGGCCCGACAGGGAACAGTAGAGCCCAGTAGAGCCCGACAGAGCCCGACAGAGCCCAGTAGAGCCCGACAGAGCCCGACAGAGCCCGACAGAGCCCGACAGGGCCCGACAGAGCCCGACAGGGCCCGACAGAGCCCGACAGAGCCCAGTAGAGCTCGACAGAGCCCGACAGAGCCCGACAGGGCCCGACAGATCCTGACAGAGCCCGACAGGGCCCGACAGAGCCCGACAGAGCCCAACAGAGCCCGACAAAGCTGAGTAGAGCCCGACAGAGCCCGAAAGAGCCCGACAGGGCCCGACAGGGCCCGACAGGGCCCAACAGAGGCCGACAGGGCCCGACAGAGCCCGACAGGGCCCGACAGGGAACAGTAGAGCACAGTAGAGCCCGACAGAGCCCGACAGAGCCCGACATAGCCCGACAGAGCCCGACAGAGCCCGACAGAGCCCGACAGGGCCCGACAGAGCCCGACAGAGCCCGACAGAAACCGACAGAGCCCGACAGGGCCCAGTAGAGCCCGACAGAGCCCGACAGAGCCCGACAGGGCCCGACAGGGAACAGTAGAGCCCAGTAGAGCCCGACAGAGCCCGACAGAGCCCGACAGGGCCCGACAGAGCCCGACAGAACCCGACAGAGCCCGACAGAGCCCGAGAGGGCCCGACAGGGACCGACAGAGCCCGACAGAGCCCGACAGAACCTGACAGAGCCCGACAGAGACCAGTAGAGCCCGACAGAGCCCGACAGAGCCCGACAGGGCCCGACAGGGCCCGACAGAGCCCGACAGAGCCCGACAGGGCCCGACAGGGCCCGACAGGGAACAGTAGAGCCCAGTAGAGCCCGACAGAGCCCGACAGAGCCCGACAGAGCCCGAGAGGGCCCGACAGAGCCCGACAGGGCCCAGTAGAGCCCGACAGAGCCCGACAGGGCCCGACAGGGCCCGACAGGGCCCAGTAGAGCCCGACAGAGCCCGACAGAGCCCGACAGGGCCCGACAGGGAACAGTAGAGCCCGACAGAGCCCGACAGAGCCCGACAGGGCCCGACAGGGCCCGACAGAGCCCGACAGAGCCCGACAGGGCCCGACAGAGCCCGACAGAGCCCGACAGGGCCCGACAGAGCCCGACAGAGCCCGACAGGGAACAGTAGAGCCCGACAGAGCCCGACAGAGCCCGACAGAGCCCGACAAAGCTCGACAGGGCCCGACAGGGCCCAGTAGAGCCCGACAGGGCCCGACAGAGCCCGACAGAGCCCGACAGAGCCCGACAGGGCCCGACAGGGCCCGACAGGGCCCGACAGGGCCCGACAGAGCCCGACAGAGCCCAGTAGAGCTCGACAGAGCCCGACAGAGCCCGACAGGGCCCGACAGGGCCCAGTAGAGCCCGACAGAGCCCGACAGAGCCCGACAGGGCCCGACAGGGCCCGACAGAGCCTGACAGAGCCCGACAGGGCCCAACAGACCCCAATAGAGCCCGACAGAGCCCAGTAGAGCCCGACAGAGCCCGACAGAGCCCGACAGAGCCCGACAGGGCCTGACAGGGCTCGACAGAGCCCAGTAGAGCCCGACAGAGCCCGACAGAGCCCGACAGAGCCCGACAGGGCCCGACAGGGCCCAGTAGAGCCCGACAGGGCCCGACAGAACCCGACAGAGCCCGACAGAGCCCGACAGGGCCCGACAGAGCCAGACAGAGCCCAGTAGAGCCCGACAGAGCCCGACAGAGCCCGACAGAGCCCGACAGGGCCCGACAGAGCCCGCAAGGGCCCGACAGGGCCCGACAGAGCCCGACAGAGCCCAGTAGAGCCCGACAGAGCCCGACAGAGCCTAGTAGAGCCCGACAGAGCCCGACAGAGCCCGACAGGGCCCGACAGGGCCCGACAGGGCCCAGTAGAGCCCGACAGAGCCCGACAGGGCCCGACAGGGCCCGACAGGGCCCAGTAGAGCCCGACAGGGCCCGACAGAGCCCGACAGAGCCCGACAGAACCCGACAGAGCCCGACAGAGCCCAGTAGAGCCTGACAGAGCCCGACAGAGCCCGACAGAGCTCGACAGGGCCCGACAGGGCCCGACAGAGCCCGACAGAGCCCGACAGAGCCCGACAGGGCCCGACAGAGCCCGACAGAGCCCAGTAGAGCCCAGTAGAACCCGACAGAGCCCGACAGAGCCCGACAGGGCCCAGCAGAGCCCGACAGAGCCCGACAGAGCCCGACAGAGCCCGACAGGGCCCGACAGAGCCCGACAGAGCCCGACAGGCCCCAGTAGAGCCTCACAGAGCCCGACAGAGCTCGACAGAGCCCGACAAAGCCCGACAGGGCCCGACAGGGCCCGACAGAGCCCGACAGGGCCCGACAGAGCCCGACAGAGCCCGACAGGGCCCGACAGAGCCCGACAGAGCCCGACAGGCCCCAGTAGAGCCTCACAGAGCCCGACAGAGCTCGACAGAGCCCGACAAAGCCCGACAGGGCCCGACAGGGCCCGACAGAGCCCGACAGGGCCCGATAGAGCCCGACAGGGCCCAGTAGAGCCTGACAGAGCCCGACAGAGCTCGACAGAGCCCGACAGAGCCCGACAGGGCCCAACAGAGCCCGACAGAGGCCGACAGGGCCCGACAGAGCCCGACAGGGCCCGACAGGGAACAGTAGAGCCCAGTAGAGCCCGACAGAGCCCGACAGAGCCCGACAGGGCCCGACAGAGCCCGACAGGGCCCAGTAGAGCCCGACAGAGCCCGACAGGGCCCGACAGGGCCCGACAGGGCCCAGTAGAGCCCGACAGAGCCCGACAGAGCCCGACAGAGCCCAACAGGGCCCGACAGAGCTCGACAGAGCCCGACAGAAACCGACAGAGCCCGACAGGGCCCAGTAGAGCCCGACAGAGCCCGACAGAGCCCGACAGGGCCCGACAGGGAACAGTAGAACCCAGTAGAGCCCGACAGAGCCCGACAGGGCCCGACAGAGCCCGACAGAACCCGACAGAGCCCGACAGAGCCCGACAGGGCCCGACAGGGCCCGACAGAGCCCGACAGAGCCCGACAGAACCTGACAGAGCCCGACAGAGCCCAGTAGAGCCCGACAGAGCCCGACAGAGCCCGACAGAGCCCGACAGGGCCCGACAGGGCCCGACAGAGCCCGACAGATCCCGACAGGGCCCGACAGAGCCCGACAGGGCCCGACAGGGAACAGTAGAGCCCAGTAGAGCCCGACAGAGCCCGACAGAGCCCAGTAGAGCCCGAGAGGGCCCGACAGAGCCCGACAGGGCCCAGTAGAGCCCGACAGAGCCCGACAGGGCCCGACAGGGCCCGACAGGGCCCAGTAGAGCCCGACAGAGACCGACAGAGCCCGACAGAGCCCGACAGGGCCCGACAGGGCCCGACAGAGCCCGACAGAGCCCGACAGGCCCGACAGAGCCCGACAGGGCCCGACAGAGCCCGACAGAGCCCGACAGGGCCCAGTAGAGCCCGACAGAGCCCGACAGAGCCCGACAGAGCCCGACAAAGCCCGACAGGGCCCGACAGGGCCCAGTAGAGCCCGACAGGGCCCGACAGAGCCCGACAGAGCCCGACAGAGCCCGACAGGGCCCGACAGAGCCCGACAGAGCCCAGTAGAGCCCGACAGAGCCCGACAGAGCCCGACAGAGCCCGACAGGGCCCGACAGAGCCCGACAGGGTCCGACAGAGCCCGACAGAGCCCAGTAGAGCTCGACAGAGCCCGACAGAGCCCGACAGGGCCCAACAGGGCCCGACAGGGCCCAGTAGAGCCCGACAGAGCCCGACAGAGCCCGACAGGGCCCGACAGGGCCCGACAGAGCCCGACAGAGCCCGACAGGGCCCGACAGACCCCAATAGACCCCGACAGAGCCCAGTAGAGCCCGAGAGAGCCCGACAGAGCCCGACAGAGCCCGACAGGGCCCGACAGGGCCCGACAGAGCCCGACAGGGCCCAGTTTAGCCCAGTAGAGCCCGACAGAGCCCGACAGAGCCCGACAGAGCCCGACAGAGCCCAGTAGAGCCCGACAGAGCCCGACAGGGCCCGACAGAGCCCGACAGAGCCCGACAGGGCCCGACAGAGCCCGACAGAGACCAGTAGAGCCCGACAGAGCCCGACAGAGCCCGACAGGGCCCGACAGGGCCCGACAGGGCCCAGTAGAGCCCGACAGAGCCCGACAGAGCCCGACAGAGCCCGACAGGGCCCGACAGAGCCCGACAGGGCCCGACAGAGCCCGACAGAGCCCGACAGGGCCCAGTAGAGCCCAACAGAGCCCGACAGAGCCCGACAGAGCCCAGTAGAGCCCGACAGAGCCCGACAGAGCCCGAAAGAGCCCGACAGAGCCCGACAGAGCCCGAAAGAGCCCGACAGGGCCCGAAAGAGCCCGACAGAGCCCAACAGAGCCCGACAGAGCCCAGTAGAGCCCGACAGAGCCCGACAGAGCCCGACAGGGCCCGACAGGGCCCGACAGGGCCCGACAGAGCCCGACAGGGCCCGACAGAGCCCGACAGGGCCCGACAGGGAACAGTAGAGCCCAGTAGAGCCCGACAGAGCCCGACAGAGCCCAGTAGAGCCCGACAGAGCCCGACAGAGCCCGACAGAGCCCGACAGGGCCCGACAGAGCCCGACAGGGCCCGACAGAGCCCGACAGAGCCCAGTAGAGCTCGACAGAGCCCGACAGAGCCCGACAGGGCCCGACAGGGCCCAGTAGAGCCCGACAGAGCCCGACAGAGCCCGACAGGGCCCGACAGGGCCCGACAGGGCCCGACAGACCCCAATAGAGCCCGACAGAGCCCAGTAGAGCCCGACAGAGCCCGACAGAGCCCGACAGAGCCCGACAGGGCCTGACAGGGCTCGACAGAGCCCAGTAGAGCCCGACAGAGCCCGACAGAGCCCGACAGAGCCCGACAGGGCCCGACAGGGCCCGACAGGGCCCAGTAGAGCCCGACAGGGCCCGAGAGAACCCGACAGAGCCCGACAGAGCCCGACAGGGCCCGACAGAGCCCGACAGAGCCCAGTAGAGCCCGACAGAGCCCGACAGAGCCCGAGAGGGCCCGACAGGGCCCGACAGGGCCCAGTAGAGCCCGACAGAGCCCGACAGAGCCCGACAGAGCCCGACAGTGCCCGACAGAGCCCGCAAGGGCCCGACAGGGCCCGACAGAGCCCGACAGAGCCCAGTAGAGCCCGACAGAGCCCGACAGAGCCTAGTAGAGCCCGACAGAGCCCGACAGAGCCCGACAGGGCCCGACAGAGCCCGACAGGGCCCAGTAGAGCCCGACAGAGCCCGACAGGGCCCGACAGGGCCCGACAGGGCCCAGTAGAGCCCGACAGGGCCCGACAGAGTCCGACAGAGCCCGACAGAACCCGACAGAGCCCGACAGAGCCCAGTAGAGCCTGACAGAGCCCGACAGAGCCCGACAGAGCTCGACAGGGCCCGACAGGGCCCGACAGAGCCCGACAGAGCCCGACAGAGCCCGACAGGGCCCGACAGAGCCCGACAGAGCCCAGTAGAGCCCAGTAGAACCCGACAGAGCCCGACAGAGCCCGACAGGGCCCAGTAGAGCCCGACAGAGCCCGACAGAGCCCGACAGAGCCCGACAGGGCCCGACAGAGCCCGACAGAGCCCGACAGGCCCCAGTAGAGCCTCACAGAGCCCGACAGAGCTCGACAGAGCCCGACAAAGCCCGACAGGGCCCGACAGGGCCCGACAGAGCCCGACAGGGCCCGACAGAGCCCGACAGAGCCCGACAGAGCCCGACAGGGCCCGACAGAGCCCGACAGAGCCCGACAGGCCCCAGTAGAGCCTCACAGAGCCCGACAGAGCTCGACAGAGCCCGATAAAGCCCGACAGGGCCCGACAGGGCCCGACAGAGCCCGACAGGGCCCGATAGAGCCCGACAGGGCCCAGTAGAGCCTGACAGAGCCCGACAGAGCTCGACAGAGCCCGACAGAGCCCGACAGGGCCCGACAGAGCCCGACAGTGCCCAACAGAGCCCGACAGAGGCCGACAGGGCCCGACAGAGCCCGACAGGGCCCGACAGGGAACAGTAGAGACCAGTAGAGCCCGACAGAGCCCGACAGAGCCCGACAGGGCCCGACAGAGCCCGACAGGGCCCAGTAGAGCCCGACAGAGCCCGACAGGGCCCGACAGGGCCCGACAGGGCCCAGTAGAGCCCGACAGAGCCCGACAGAGCCCGACAGAGCCCGACAGGGCCCGACAGAGCTCGACAGAGCCCGACAGAACCCGACAGAGCCCGACAGGGCCCAGTAGAGCCCGACAGAGCCCGACAGAGCCCGACAGAGCCCGACAGGGCCCGACAGAGCCCGACAGAACCCGACAGAGCCCAACAGAGCCCGACAGGGCCCGACAGGGCCCGACAGAGCCCGACAGAGCCCGACAGAACCTGACAGAGCCCGACAGAGCCCAGTAGAGCCCGACAGAGCCCGACAGAGCCCGACAGAGCCCGACAGGGCCCGACAGGGCCCGACAGAGCCCGACAGAGCCCAACAGGGCCCGACAGAGCCCGACAGGGCCCGACAGGGAACAGTAGAGCCCAGTAGAGCCCGACAGAGCCCGACAGAGCCCAGTAGAGCCCGAGAGGGCCCGACAGAGCCCGACAGGGCCCAGTAGAGCCCGACAGAGCCCGACAGGGCCCGACAGGGCCCGACAGGGCCCAGTAGAGCCCGACAGAGCCCGACAGAGCCCGACAGAGCCCGACAGGGCCCGACAGGGCCGGACAGAGCCCGACAGAGCCCGACAGGGCCCGACAGAGCCCGACAGGGCCCGACAGAGCCCGACAGAGCCCGACAGGGCCCAGTAGAGCCCGACAGAGCCCGACAGAGCCCGACAGAGCCCGACAAAGCCCGACAGGGCCCGACAGGGCCCAGTAGAGCCCGACAGGGCCCGACAGAGCCCGACAGAGCCCGACAGAGCCCGACAGAGCCCGACAGGGCCCGACAGAGCCCGACAGAGCCCAGTAGAGCCCGACAGAGCCCGACAGAGCCCAGTAGAGCCCGACAGAGCCCGACAGAGCCCGACAGGGCCCGACAGGGCCCGACAGGGCCCGACAGAGGCCGACAGGGCCCGACAGAGCCCGACAGGGCCCGACAGAGCCCGACAGAGCCCGACAGGGCCCGACAGAGCCCGACAGGGCCCAGTAGAGCCTGACAGAGCCCGACAGGGCCCGACAGGGCCCGACAGAGCCCGACAGAGCCCGACAGAGCCCGACAGAAACCGACAGAGCCCGACAGGGCCCGACAGGGCCCGACAGGGCCCGACAGAGCCCGACAGGGCCCGACAGAGCCCGACAGGGCCCGACAGAGCCCGACAGAGCCCGACAGGGCCCAGTAGAGCCCGACAGAGCCCGACAGAGCCCGACAGAGCCCGACAAAGCTCGACAGGGCCCGACAGGGCCCAGTAGAGCCCGACAGGGCCCGACAGAGCCCGACAGAGCCCGACAGAGCCCGACAGAGCCCGACAGGGCCCGACAGAGACCGACAGAGCCCAGTAGAGCCCGACAGAGCCCGACAGAGCCCGACAGAGCCCGACAGGGCCCGACAGGGCCCGACAGAGCCCGACAGAGCCCAGTAGAGCTCGACAGAGCCCGACAGAGCCCGACAGGGCCCGACAGGGCCCAGTAGAGCCCGACAGAGCCCGACAGAGCCCGACAGAGCCCGACAGGGCCCGACAGAGCCCGACAGGGCGCAGTAGAGCCCGACAGAGCCCGACAGGGCCCGACAGGGCCCGACAGGGCCCAGTAGAGCCCGACAGAGCCCGACAGAGCCCGACAGGGCCCGACAGGGCCCGACAGGGCCCGACAGAGCCCGACAGAGCCCGACAGGGCCCGACAGAGCCCGACAGGGCCCGACAGAGCCCGACAGGGAACAGTAGAGCCCGACAGAGCCCGACAGAGCCCGACAGAGCCCGACAAAGCTCGACAGGGCCCGACAGGGCCCAGTAGAGCCCGACAGAGCCCGACAGAGCCCGACAGAGCCCAACAGGGCCTGACAGAGCCCGACAGGGCCCGACAGAGCCCGACAGAGCCCAGTAGAGCTCGACAGAGCCCGACAGAGCCCGACAGGGCCCGACAGGGCCCAGTAGAGCCCGACAGAGCCCGACAGAGCCCGACAGGGCCCGACAGGGCCCGACAGAGCCCGACAGAGCCCAACAGGGCCCGACAGACCCCAATAGAGCCCGACAGAGCCCAGTAGAGCCCGACAGAGCCCGACAGAGCCCGACAGAGCCCGACAGGGCCTGACAGGGCTCGACAGAGCCCAGTAGAGCCCGACAGAGCCCGACAGAGCCCGACAGAGCCCGACAGGGCCCGACAGGGCCCGACAGGGCCCAGTAGAGCCCGACAGGGCCCGACAGAACCCGACAGAGCCCGACAGAGCCCGACAGGGCCCGACAGAGCCCGACAGAGCCCAGTAGAGCCCGACAGAGCCCGACAGAGCCCGAGAGGGCCCGACAGGGCCCGACAGGGCCCAGTAGAGCCCGACAGAGCGCGACAGAGCCCGACAGAGCCCGACAGAGGCCGACAGGGCCCGACAGAGCCCGCAAGGGCCCGACAGGGCCCGACAGAGCCCGACAGAGCCCAGTAGAGCCCGACAGAGCCCGACAGAGCCCGACAGAGCCTAGTAGAGCCCGACAGAGCCCGACAGAACCCGACAGGGCCCGACAGGGCCCGACAGGGCCCAGTAGAGCCCGACAGAGCCCGACAGGGCCCGACAGGGCCCGACAGGGCCCAGTAGAGCCCGACAGGGCCCCACAGAGCCCGACAGAGCCCGACAGAACCCGACAGAGCCCGACAGAGCCCAGTAGAGCCTGACAGAGCCCGACAGAGCCCGACAGAGCTCGACAGGGCCCGACAGGGCCCGACAGAGCCCGACAGAGCCCGACAGGGCCCGACAGAGCCCGACAGAGCCCAGTAGAGCCCAGTAGAACCCGACAGAGCCCGACAGAGCCCGACAGGGCCCAGTAGAGCCCGACAGAGCCCGACAGAGCCCGACAGAGCCCGACAGGGCCCGACAGAGCCCGACAGAGCCCGACAGGCCCCAGTAGAGCCTCACAGAGCCCGACAGAGCTCGACAGAGCCCGACAAAGCCCGACAGGGCCCGACAGGGCCCGACAGAGCCCGACAGGGCCCGACAGAGCCCGACAGAGCCCGACAGGGCCCGACAGAGCCCGACAGAGCCCGACAGGCCCCAGTAGAGCCCGACAGAGCCCGACAGAGCTCGACAGAGCCCGACAAAGCCCGACAGGGCCCGACAGGGCCCGACAGAGCCTGACAGGGCCCGATAGAGCCCGACAGGGCCCAGTAGAGCCTGACAGAGCCCGACAGAGCTCGACAGAGCCCGACAGAGCCCGACAGGGCCCAACAGAGCCCGACAGAGGCCGACAGGGCCCGACAGAGCCCGACAGGGCCCGACAGGGAACAGTAGAGCCCAGTAGAGCCCGACAGAGCCCGACAGAGCCCGACAGGGCCCGACAGAGCCCGACAGGGCCCAGTAGAGCCCGACAGAGCCCGACAGGGCCCGACAGGGCCCGACAGGGCCCAGTAGAGCCCGACGGAGCCCGACAGAGCCCGACAGAGCCCGACAGGGCCCGACAGAGCTCGACAGAGCCCGACAGAAACCGACAGAGCCCGACAGGGCCCAGTAGAGCCCCACAGAGCCCGACAGAGCCCGACAGGGCCCGACAGGGAACAGTAGAACCCAGTAGAGCCCGACAGAGCCCGACAGGGCACGACAGAGCCCGACAGAACCCGACAGAGCCCGACAGAGCCCGAGAGGGCCCGACAGGGCCCGACAGAGCCCGACAGAACCTGACAGAGCCCGACAGAGCCCAGTAGAGCCCGACAGAGCCCGACAGAGCCCGACAGAGCCCGACAGGGCCCGACAGGGCCCGACAGGGCCCGACAGAGCCCGACAGGGCCCGACAGGGCCCGACAGAGCCCGACAGGGCCCAGTTTAGCCCAGTAGAGCCCGACAGAGCCCGACAGAGCCCGACAGAGCCCAGTAGAGCCCGACAGAGCCCGACAGAGCCCGACAGGGCCCGACAGAGCCCGACAGAGACCAGTAGAGCCCGACAGAGCCCGACAGAGCCCGACAGAGCCCGACAGGGCCCGACAGGGCCCGACAGAGCCCGACAGAGCCCGACAGAGCCCGACAGGGCCCGACAGGGCCCGACAGGGAACAGTAGAGCCCAGTAGAGCCCGACAGAGCCCGACAGAGCCCGACAGAGCCCGAGAGGGCCCGACAGAGCCCGACAGGGCCCAGTAGAGCCCGACAGAGCCCGACAGGGCCCGACAGGGCCCGACAGGGCCCAGTAGAGCCCGACAGAGCCCGACAGAGCCCGACAGGGCCCGACAGGGCCCGACAGGGCCCGACAGAGCCCGACAGAGCCCGACAGAGCCCGACAGGGCCCGACAAAGCTCGACAGGGCCCGACAGGGCCCAGTAGAGCCCGACAGAGCCCGACAGAGCCCGACAGAGCCCGACAGGGCCCGACAGAGCACGACAGGGCCCGACAGAGCCCGACAGAGCCCAGTAGAGCTCGACAGAGCCCGACAGAGCCCGACAGGGCCCGACAGGGCCCAGTAGAGCCCGACAGAGCCCGACAGAGCCCGACAGGGCCCGACAGGGCCCGACAGAGTCCGACAGAGCCCGACAGTGCCCGACAGACCCCAATAGAGCCCGACAGAGCCCAGTAGAGCCCGACAGAGCCCGACAGAGCCCGACAGAGCCCGACAGGGCCTGACAGGGCTCGACAGAGCCCAGTAGAGCCCGACAGAGCCCGACAGAGCCCGACAGAGCCCGACAGGGCCCGACAGGGCCCGACAGGGCCCAGTAGAGCCCGACAGGGCCCGACAGAACCCGACAGAGCCCGACAGAGCCCGACAGGGCCCAACAGAGCCCGCAAGGGCCCGACAGGGCCCGACAGAGCCCGACAGAGCCCAGTAGAGCCCGACAGAGCCCGACAGAGCCCGACAGAGCCCGACAGAGCCTAGTAGAGCCCGACAGAGCCCGACAGAGCCCGACAGGGCCCGACAGGGCCCAGTAGAGCCCGACAGAGCCCGACAGGGCCCGACAGGGCCCGACAGGGCCCAGTAGAGCCCGACAGGGCCCCACAGAGCCCGACAGAGCTCGACAGAGCCCGACAGGGCCCGACAGAGCTCGACAGAGCCCGACAGAAACCGACAGAGCCCGACAGGGCCCAGTAGAGCCCGACAGAGCCCGACAGAGCCCGACAGGGCCCGACAGGGAACAGTAGAACCCAGTAGAGCCCGACAGAGCCCGACAGGGCCCGACAGAGCCCGACAGAACCCGACAGAGCCCGACAGAGCCCGACAGGGCCCGACAGGGCCCGACAGAGCCCGACAGAGCCCGACAGAACCTGACAGAGCCCGACAGAGCCCAGTAGAGCCCGACAGAGCCCGACAGAGCCCGACAGGGCCCGACAGGGCCCGACAGAGCCCGACAGGGCCCGACAGAGCCCGACAGAGCCCGACAGGGCCCAGTTTAGCCCAGGAGAGCCCGACAGAGCCCGACAGAGCCCGACAGAGCCCGACAGAGCCCAGTAGAGCCCGACAGAGCCCGACAGAGCCCGACAGGGCCCGACAGAGCCCGACAGAGACCAGTAGAGCCCGACAGAGCCCGACAGAGCCCGACAGAGCCCGACAGGGCCCGACAGGGCCCGACAGAGCCCGACAGAGCCCGACAGGGCCCGACAGGGCCCGACAGGGAACAGTAGAGCCCAGTAGAGCCCGACAGAGCCCGACAGAGCCCGACAGAGCCCGAGAGGGCCCGACAGAGCCCGACAGGGCCCAGTAGAGCCCGACAGAGCCCGACAGGGCCCGACAGGGCCCGACAGGGCCCAGTAGAGCCCGACAGAGCCCGACAGAGCCCGACAGGGCCCGACAGGGCCCGACAGGGCCCGACAGAGCCCGACAGAGCCCGACAGGGCCCGACAGAGCCCGACAGAGCCCGACAGGGCCCGACAGAGCCCGACAGGGAACAGTAGAGCCCGACAGAGCCCGACAGAGCCCGACAAAGCTCGACAGGGCCCGACAGGGCCCAGTAGAGCCCGACAGTGCCCGACAGAGCCCGACAGAGCCCGACAGGGCCCGACAGAGCCCGACAGGGCCCGACAGAGCCCGACAGAGCCCAGTAGAGCTCGACAGAGCCCGACAGAGCCCGACAGAGCCCGACAGGGCCCAACAGAGCCCGACAGAGGCCGACAGGGCCCGACAGAGCCCGACAGGGCCCGACAGGGAACAGTAGAGCCCAGTAGAGCCCGACAGAGCCCGACAGAGCCCGACAGGGCCCGACAGAGCCCGACAGGGCCCAGTAGAGCCCGACAGAGCCCGACAGGGCCCGACAGGGCCCGACAGGGCCCAGTAGAGCCCGACGGAGCCCGACAGAGCCCGACAGAGCCCGACAGGGCCCGACAGAGCTCGACAGAGCCCGACAGAAACCGACAGAGCCCGACAGGGCCCAGTAGAGCCCCACAGAGCCCGACAGAGCCCGACAGGGCCCGACAGGGAACAGTAGAACCCAGTAGAGCCCGACAGAGCCCGACAGGGCACGACAGAGCCCGACAGAACCCGACAGAGCCCGACAGAGCCCGACAGGGCCCGACAGGGCCCGACAGAGCCCGACAGAACCTGACAGAGCCCGACAGAGCCCAGTAGAGCCCGACAGAGCCCGACAGAGCCCGACAGAGCCCGACAGGGCCCGACAGGGCCCGACAGGGCCCGACAGAGCCCGACAGGGCCCGACAGGGCCCGACAGAGCCCGACAGGGCCCAGTTTAGCCCAGTAGAGCCCGACAGAGCCCGACAGAGCCCGACAGAGCCCAGTAGAGCCCGACAGAGCCCGACAGAGCCCGACAGGGCCCGACAGAGCCCGACAGAGACCAGTAGAGCCCGACAGAGCCCGACAGAGCCCGACAGAGCCCGACAGGGCCCGACAGGGCCCGACAGAGCCCGACAGAGCCCGACAGAGCCCGACAGGGCCCGACAGGGCCCGACAGGGAACAGTAGAGCCCAGTAGAGCCCGACAGAGCCCGACAGAGCCCGACAGAGCCCGAGAGGGCCCGACAGAGCCCGACAGGGCCCAGTAGAGCCCGACAGAGCCCGACAGGGCCCGACAGGGCCCGACAGGGCCCAGTAGAGCCCGACAGAGCCCGACAGAGCCCGACAGGGCCCGACAGGGCCCGACAGGGCCCGACAGAGCCCGACAGAGCCCGACAGAGCCCGACAGGGCCCGACAAAGCTCGACAGGGCCCGACAGGGCCCAGTAGAGCCCGACAGAGCCCGACAGAGCCCGACAGAGCCCGACAGGGCCCGACAGAGCACGACAGGGCCCGACAGAGCCCGACAGAGCCCAGTAGAGCTCGACAGAGCCCGACAGAGCCCGACAGGGCCCGACAGGGCCCAGTAGAGCCCGACAGAGCCCGACAGAGCCCGACAGGGCCCGACAGGGCCCGACAGAGTCCGACAGAGCCCGACAGTGCCCGACAGACCCCAATAGAGCCCGACAGAGCCCAGTAGAGCCCGACAGAGCCCGACAGAGCCCGACAGAGCCCGACAGGGCCTGACAGGGCTCGACAGAGCCCAGTAGAGCCCGACAGAGCCCGACAGAGCCCGACAGAGCCCGACAGGGCCCGACAGGGCCCGACAGGGCCCAGTAGAGCCCGACAGGGCCCGACAGAACCCGACAGAGCCCGACAGAGCCCGACAGGGCCCAACAGAGCCCGCAAGGGCCCGACAGGGCCCGACAGAGCCCGACAGAGCCCAGTAGAGCCCGACAGAGCCCGACAGAGCCCGACAGAGCCCGACAGAGCCTAGTAGAGCCCGACAGAGCCCGACAGAGCCCGACAGGGCCCGACAGGGCCCAGTAGAGCCCGACAGAGCCCGACAGGGCCCGACAGGGCCCGACAGGGCCCAGTAGAGCCCGACAGGGCCCCACAGAGCCCGACAGAGCTCGACAGAGCCCGACAGGGCCCGACAGAGCTCGACAGAGCCCGACAGAAACCGACAGAGCCCGACAGGGCCCAGTAGAGCCCGACAGAGCCCGACAGAGCCCGACAGGGCCCGACAGGGAACAGTAGAACCCAGTAGAGCCCGACAGAGCCCGACAGGGCCCGACAGAGCCCGACAGAACCCGACAGAGCCCGACAGAGCCCGACAGGGCCCGACAGGGCCCGACAGAGCCCGACAGAGCCCGACAGAACCTGACAGAGCCCGACAGAGCCCAGTAGAGCCCGACAGAGCCCGACAGAGCCCGACAGGGCCCGACAGGGCCCGACAGAGCCCGACAGGGCCCGGCAGAGCCCGACAGAGCCCGACAGGGCCCAGTTTAGCCCAGGAGAGCCCGACAGAGCCCGACAGAGCCCGACAGAGCCCGACAGAGCCCAGTAGAGCCCGACAGAGCCCGACAGAGCCCGACAGGGCCCGACAGAGCCCGACAGAGACCAGTAGAGCCCGACAGAGCCCGACAGAGCCCGACAGAGCCCGACAGGGCCCGACAGGGCCCGACAGAGCCCGACAGAGCCCGACAGGGCCCGACAGGGCCCGACAGGGAACAGTAGAGCCCAGTAGAGCCCGACAGAGCCCGACAGAGCCCGACAGAGCCCGAGAGGGCCCGACAGAGCCCGACAGGGCCCAGTAGAGCCCGACAGAGCCCGACAGGGCCCGACAGGGCCCGACAGGGCCCAGTAGAGCCCGACAGAGCCCGACAGAGCCCGACAGGGCCCGACAGGGCCCGACAGGGCCCGACAGAGCCCGACAGAGCCCGACAGGGCCCGACAGAGCCCGACAGAGCCCGACAGGGCCCGACAGAGCCCGACAGGGAACAGTAGAGCCCGACAGAGCCCGACAGAGCCCGACAAAGCTCGACAGGGCCCGACAGGGCCCAGTAGAGCCCGACAGTGCCCGACAGAGCCCGACAGAGCCCGACAGGGCCCGACAGAGCCCGACAGGGCCCGACAGAGCCCGACAGAGCCCAGTAGAGCTCGACAGAGCCCGACAGAGCCCGACAGGGCCCGACAGGGCCCAGTAGAGCCCGACAGAGCCCGACAGAGCCCGACAGGGCCCGACAGGGCCCGACAGAGCCCGACAGAGCCCGACAGGGCCCGACAGACCCCAATAGAGCCCGACAGAGCCCAGTAGAGCCCGACAGAGCCCGACAGAGCCCGACAGAGCCCGACAGGGCCTGACAGGGCTCGACAGAGCCCAGTAGAGCCCGACAGAGCCCGACAGAGCCCGACAGAGCCCGACAGGGCCCGACAGGGCCCGACAGGGCCCAGTAGAGCCCGACAGGGCCCGACAGAACCCGACAGAGCCCGACAGAGCCCGACAGGGCCCGACAGAGCCCGACAGAGCCCAGTAGAGCCCGACAGAGCCCGACAGAGCCCGAGAGGGCCCGACAGGGCCCGACAGGGCCCAGTAGAGCCCGACAGAGCCCGACAGAGCCCGACAGAGCCCGACAGGGCCCGACAGAGCCCGCAAGGGCCCGACAGGGCCCGACAGAGCCCGACAAAGCCCAGTAGAGCCCGACAGAGCCCGACAGAGCCCGACAGAGCCTAGTAGAGCCCGACAGAGCCCGACAGAGCCCGACAGGGCCCGACAGGGCCCAGTAGAGCCCGACAGAGCCCGACAGGGCCCGACAGGGCCCGACAGGGCCCAGTAGAGCCCGACAGGGCCCCACAGAGCCCGACAGAGCCCGACAGAACCCGACAGAGCCCGACAGAGCCCAGTAGAGCCTGACAGAGCCCGACAGAGCCCGACAGAGCTCGACAGGGCCCGACAGGGCCCGACAGAGCCCGACAGAGCCCGACAGGGCCCGACAGAGCCCGACAGAGCCCAGTAGAGCCCAGTAGAACCCGACAGAGCCCGACAGAGCCCGACAGGGCCCAGTAGAGCCCGACAGAGCCCGACAGAGCCCGACAGAGCCCGACAGGGCCCGACAGAGCCCGACAGAGCCCGACAGGCCCCAGTAGAGCCTCACAGAGCCCGACAGAGCTCGACAGAGCCCGACAAAGCCCGACAGGGCCCGACAGGGCCCGACAGAGCCCGACAGGGCCCGACAGAGCCCGACAGAGCCCGACAGAGCCCGACAGGGCCCGACAGAGCCCGACAGAGCCCGACAGGCCCCAGTAGAGCCTCACAGAGCCCGACAGAGCTCGACAGAGCCCGACAAAGCCCGACAGGGCCCGACAGGGCCCGACAGAGCCTGACAGGGCCCGATAGAGCCCGACAGGGCCCAGTAGAGCCTGACAGAGCCCGACAGAGCTCGACAGAGCCCGACAGAGCCCGACAGGGCCCAACAGAGCCCGACAGAGGCCGACAGGGCCCGACAGAGCCCGACAGGGCCCGACAGGGAACAGTAGAGCCCAGTAGAGCCCGACAGAGCCCGACAGAGCCCGACAGGGCCCGACAGAGCCCGACAGGGCCCAGTAGAGCCCGACAGAGCCCGACAGGGCCCGACAGGGCCCGACAGGGCCCAGTAGAGCCCGACAGAGCCCGACAGGGCCCGACAGAGCTCGACAGAGCCCGACAGAAACCGACAGAGCCCGACAGGGCCCAGTAGAGCCCGACAGAGCCCGACAGAGCCCGACAGGGCCCGACAGGGAACAGTAGAACCCAGTAGAGCCCGACAGAGCCCGACAGGGCCCGACAGAGCCCGACAGAACCCGACAGAGCCCGACAGAGCCCGACAGGGCCCGACAGGGCCCGACAGAGCCCGACAGAGCCCGACAGAACCTGACAGAGCCCGACAGAGCCCAGTAGAGCCCGACAGAGCCCGACAGAGCCCGACAGAGCCCGACAGGGCCCGACAGGGCCCGACAGGGCCCGACAGAGCCCGACAGGGCCCGACAGGGAACAGTAGAGCCCAGTAGAGCCCGAGAGGGCCCGACAGAGCCCGACAGGGCCCAGTAGAGCCCGACAGAGCCCGACAGGGCCCGACAGGGCCCGACAGGGCCCAGTAGAGCCCGACAGAGCCCGACAGGGCCCGACAGAGCCCGACAGGGCCCGACAGGGCCCGACAGAGCCCGACAGAGCCCGACAGGGCCCGACAGAGCCCGACAGGGCCCGACAGAGCCCGACAGAGCCCGACAGGGCCCAGTAGAGCCCGACAGAGCCCGACAGAGCCCGACAGAGCCCGACAAAGCCCGACAGGGCCCGACAGGGCCCAGTAGAGCCCGACAGGGCCCGACAGAGCCCGACAGAGCCCGACAGAGCCCGACAGGGCCCGACAGAGCCCGACAGAGCCCAGTAGAGCCCGACAGAGCCCGACAGAGCCCGACAGAGCCCGACAGGGCCCGACAGAGCCCGACAGGGCCCGACAGAGCCCGACAGAGCCCAGTAGAGCTCGACAGAGCCCGACAGAGCCCGACAGGGCCCGACAGGGCCCGACAGGGCCCAGTAGAGCCCGACAGAGCCCGACAGAGCCCGACAGGGCCCGACAGGGCCCGACAGAGCCCGACAGAGCCCGACAGGGCCCGACAGACCCCAATAGACCCCGACAGAGCCCAGTAGAGCCCGAGAGAGCCCGACAGAGCCCGACAGAGCCCGACAGGGACCGACAGGGCCCGACAGAGCCCGACAGGGCCCAGTTTAGCCCAGTAGAGCCCGACAGGGCCCGACAGAGCCCGACAGAGCCCGACAGAGCCCAGTAGAGCTCGACAGAGCCCGACAGGGCCCGACAGAGCCCGACAGAGCCCGACAGGGCCCGACAGAGCCCAACAGAGACCAGTAGAGCCCGACAGAGCCCGACAGAGCCCGACAGAGCCCGACAGGGCCCGACAGGGCCCGACAGGGCCCAGTAGAGCCCGACAGAGCCCGACAGAGCCCGACAGAGCCCGACAGGGCCCGACAGAGCCCGACAGGGCCCGACAGAGCCCGACAGAGCCCGACAGGGCCCAGTAGAGCCCAACAGATCCCGACAGAGCCCGACAGAGCCCAGTAGAGCCCGACAGAGCCCGACAGAGCCCGAAAGAGCCCGACAGAGCCCGACAGGGCCCGACAGATCCTGACAGAGCCCGACAGGGCCCGACAGAGCCCGACAGAGCCCAACAGAGCCCGACAGAGCCCAGTAGAGCCCGACAGAGCCCGACAGAGCTCGACAGGGCCCGACAGGGCCCGACAGGGCCCGACAGAGGCCGACAGGGCCCGACAGAGCCCGACAGGGCCCGACAGGGAACAGTAGAGCCCAGTAGAGCCCGACAGAGCCCGACAGAGCCCGACAGGGCCCGACAGAGCCCGACAGGGCCCAGTAGAGCCTGACAGAGCCCGACAGGGCCCGACAGAGCCCAGTAGAGCCCGACAGAGCCCGACAGAGCCCGAAAGAGCCCGACAGAGCCCGACAGGGCCCGACAGATCCTGACAGAGCCCGACAGGGCCCGACAGAGCCCGACAGAGCCCAACAGAGCCCGACAGAGCCCAGTAGAGCCCGACAGAGCCCGACAGAGCCCGACAGGGCCCGACAGGGCCCGACAGGGCCCGACAGAGGCCGACAGGGCCCGACAGAGCCCGACAGGGCCCGACAGAGCCCGACAGGGCCCGACAGGGAACAGTAGAGCCCAGTAGAGCCCGACAGAGCCCGACAGAGCCCGACAGGGCCCGACAGAGCCCGACAGGGCCCAGTAGAGCCTGACAGAGCCCGACAGGGCCCGACAGGGCCCGACAGAGCCCGACAGAGCCCGACAGAAACCGACAGAGCCCGACAGGGCCCGACAGAGCCCGACAGGGCCCAGTAGAGCCCGACAGAGCCCGACAGAGCCCGACAGGGCCCAACAGGGCCCAGTAGAGCCCGACAGAGCCCGACAGAGCCCGACAGAGCCCGACAGGGCCCGACAGAGCCCGACAGAGCCCGACAGGGCCCGACAGACCCCAATAGAGCCCGACAGAGCCCAGTAGAGCCCGACAGAGCCCGACAGAGCCCGACAGAGCCCGACAGGGCCCGACAGGGCCCGACAGAGCCCAGTAGAGCCCGACAGAGCCCGACAGAGCCCGACAGAGCCCGACAGGGCCCGACAGGGCCCGACAGGGCCCAGTAGAGCCCGACAGGGCCCGACAGAGCCCGACAGAGCCCGACAGAGCCCGACAGGGCCCGACAGAGCCCGACAGAGCCCAGTAGAGCCCGACAGAGCCCGACAGAGCCCGACAGGGCCCGAGAGGGCCCGACAGGGCCCGACAGGGCCCAGTAGAGCCCGACAGAGCCCGACAGAGCCCGACAGAGCCCGACAGGGCCCGACAGACCCCGACAGAGCCCGCAAGGGCCCGACAGGGCCCGACAGAGCCCGACAGAGCCCGACAGGGCCCGACAGACCCCAATAGAGCCCGACAGAGCCCAGTAGAGCCCGAGAGAGCCCGACAGAGCCCGACAGAGCCCGACAGGGCCCGACAGGGCCCGACAGAGCCCGACAGGGCCCAGTTTAGCCCAGTAGAGCCCGACAGAGCCCGACAGAGCCCGACAGAGCCCAGTAGAGCCCGACAGAGCCCGACAGAGCCCGACAGGGCCCGACAGAGCCCGACAGAGACCAGTAGAGCCCGACAGAGCCCGACAGAGCCCGACAGAGCCCGACAGAGCCCGACAGGGCCCGACAGGGAACAGTAGAGCCCAGTAGAGCCCGACAGAGCCCGACAGAGCCCGACAGGGCCCGACAGGGCCCGACAGAGCCCGACAGAGCCCGACAGGGCCCGACAGAGCCCGACAGAGCCCGACAGGGCCCGACAGAGCCCGACAGAGCCCGACAGGGAACAGTAGAGCCCGACAGAGCCCGACAGAGCCCGACAGAGCCCGACAAAGCTCGACAGGGCCCGAGAGGGCCCAGTAGAGCCCGACAGAGCCCGACAGAGCCCGACAGAGCCCGACAGGGCCCGACAGAGCCCGACAGGGCCCGACAGAGCCCGACAGAGCCCAGTAGAGCTCGACAGAGCCCGACAGAGCCCGACAGGGCCCGACAGGGCCCAGTAGAGCCCGACAGAGCCCGACAGAGCCCGACAGGGCCCGACAGGGCCCGACAGAGCCCGACAGAGCCCGACAGGGCCCGACAGACCCCAATAGAGCCCGACAGAGCCCAGTAGAGCCCGACAGAGCCCGACAGAGCCCGACAGAGCCCGACAGGGCCTGACAGGGCTCGACAGAGCCCAGTAGAGCCCGACAGAGCCCGACAGAGCCCGACAGAGCCCGACAGGGCCCGACAGGGCCCGACAGGGCCCAGTAGAGCCCGACAGGGCCCGACAGAACCCGACAGAGCCCGACAGAGCCCGACAGGGCCCGACAGAGCCCGACAGAGCCCGAGAGGGCCCGACAGGGCCCGACAGGGCCCAGTAGAGCCCGACAGAGCCCGACAGAGCCCGACAGAGCCCGACAGAGCCCGACAGGGCCCGACAGAGCCCGCAAGGGCCCGACAGGGCCCGACAGAGCCCGACAGAGCCCAGTAGAGCCCGACAGAGCCCGACAGAGCCCGACAGAGCCCGACAGAGCCTAGTAGAGCCCGACAGAGCCCGACAGAGCCCGACAGGGCCCGACAGGGCCCGACAGGGCCCAGTAGAGCCCGACAGAGCCCGACAGGGCCCGACAGAGCCCGACAGAACCCGACAGAGCCCGACAGAGCCCAGTAGAGCCTGACAGAGCCCGACAGAGCCCGACAGAGCTCGACAGGGCCCGACAGGGCCCGACAGAGCCGGACAGAGCCCGACAGAGCCCGACAGGGCCCGACAGAGCCCGTCAGAGCCCAGTAGAGCCCAGTAGAACCCGACAGAGCCCGACAGAGCCCGACAGGGCCCAGTAGAGCCCGACAGAGCCCGACAGAGCCCGACAGAGCCCGACAGGGCCCGACAGAGCCCGACAGAGCCCGACAGGCCCCAGTAGAGCCTCACAGAGCCCGACAGAGCTCGACAGAGCCCGACAAAGCCCGACAGGGCCCGACAGGGCCCGACAGAGCCCGACAGGGCCCGACAGAGCCCGACAGAGCCCGACAGAGCCCGACAGGGCCCGACAGAGCCCGACAGAGCCCGACAGGCCCCAGTAGAGCCTCACAGAGCCCGACAGAGCTCGACAGAGCCCGACAAAGCCCGACAGGGCCCGACAGGGCCCGACAGAGCCTGACAGGGCCCGATAGAGCCCGACAGGGCCCAGTAGAGCCTGACAGAGCCCGACAGAGCTCGACAGAGCCCGACAGAGCCCGACAGGGCCCAACAGAGCCCGACAGGGCCCGACAGGGAACAGTAGAGCCCAGTAGAGCCCGACAGAGCCCGACAGAGCCCGACAGGGCCCGACAGAGCCCGACAGGGCCCAGTAGAGCCCGACAGAGCCCGACAGGGCCCGACAGGGCCCGACAGGGCCCAGTAGAGCCCGACAGAGCCCGACAGAGCCCGACAGAGCCCGACAGGGCCCGACAGAGCTCGACAGAGCCCGACAGAAACCGACAGAGCCCGACAGGGCCCAGTAGAGCCCGACAGAGCCCGACAGAGCCCGACAGGGCCCGACAGGGAACACTAGAACCCAGTAGAGCCCGACAGAGCCCGACAGGGCCCGACAGAGCCCGACAGAACCCGACAGAGCCCGACAGAGCCCGACAGGGCCCGACAGGGCCCGACAGAGCCCGACAGAGCCCGACAGAACCTGACAGAGCCCGACAGAGCCCAGTAGAGCCCGACAGAGCCCGACAGAGCCCGACAGAGCCCGACAGGGCCCGACAGGGCCCGACAGGGCCCGACAGAGCCCGACAGGGCCCGACAGAGCCCGACAGGGCCCGACAGGGAACAGTAGAGCCCAGTAGAGCCCGACAGAGCCCGACAGAGCCCAGTAGAGCCCGAGAGGGCCCGACAGAGCCCGACAGGGCCCAGTAGAGCCCGACAGAGCCCGACAGGGCCCGACAGGGCCCGACAGGGCCCAGTAGAGCCCGACAGAGCCCGACAGAGCCCGACAGAGCCCGACAGGGCCCGACAGGGCCCGACAGAGCCCGACAGAGCCCGACAGGGCCCGACAGAGCCCGACAGAGCCCGACAGGGCCCAGTAGAGCCCGACAGAGCCCGACAGAGCCCGACAAAGCCCGACAGGGCCCGACAGGGCCCAGTAGAGCCCGACAGGGCCCGACAGAGCCCGACAGAGCCCGACAGAGCCCGACAGAGCCCGACAGGGCCCGACAGAGCCCGACAGAGCCCAGTAGAGCCCGACAGAGCCCGACAGAGCCCGACAGAGCCCGACAGGGCCCGACAGAGCCCGACAGGGCCCGACAGAGCCCGACAGAGCCCAGTAGAGCTCGACAGAGCCCGACAGAGCCCGACAGGGCCCGACAGGGCCCGACAGGGCCCAGTAGAGCCCGACAGAGCCCGACAGAGCCCGACAGGGCCCGACAGGGCCCGACAGAGCCCGACAGAGCCCGACAGGGCCCGACAGACCCCAATAGACCCCGACAGAGCCCAGTAGAGCCCGAGAGAGCCCGACAGAGCCCGACAGAGCCCGACAGGGCCCGACAGGGCCCGACAGAGCCCGACAGGGCCCAGTTTAGCCCAGTAGAGCCCGACAGGGCCCGACAGAGCCCGACAGAGCCCGACAGAGCACAGTAGAGCTCGACAGAGCCCGACAGGGCCCGACAGAGCCCGACAGAGCCCGACAGGGCCCGACAGAGCCAAACAGAGCCCAGTAGAGCCCGACAGAGCCCGACAGAGCCCGACAGAGCCCGACAGGGCCCGACAGGGCCCGACAGGGCCCAGTAGAGCCCGACAGAGCCCGACAGAGCCCGACAGAGCCCGACAGGGCCCGACAGAGCCCGACAGGGCCCGACAGAGCCCGACAGAGCCCGACAGGGCCCAGTAGAGCCCAACAGAGCCCGACAGAGCCCGACAGAGCCCAGTAGAGCCCGACAGAGCCCGACAGAGCCCGAAAGAGCCCGACAGAGCCCGACAGGGCCCGACAGATCCTGACAGAGCCCGACAGGGCCCGACAGAGCCCGACAGAGCCCAACAGAGCCCGACAGAGCCCAGTAGAGCCCGACAGAGCCCGACAGAGCCCGACAGGGCCCGACAGGGCCCGACAGGGCCCGACAGAGGCCGACAGGGCCCGACAGAGCCCGACAGGGCCCGACAGGGAACAGTAGAGCCCAGTAGAGCCCGACAGAGCCCGACAGAGCCCGACAGGGCCCGACAGAGCCCGACAGGGGCCAGTAGAGCCTGACAGAGCCCGACAGGGCCCGACAGGGCCCGACAGAGCCCGACAGAGCCCGACAGAGCCCGACAGGACCCGACAGAGCCCGACAGGGCCCGACAGGGCCCGACAGGGCCCGACAGGGCCCGACAGAGCCCGACAGAGCCCGACAGGGCCCGACAGAGCCCGACAGAGACCGACAGGGCCCAGTAGAGCCCGACAGAGCCCGACAGAGCCCGACAGAGCCCGACAAATCTCGACAGGGCCCGACAGGGCCCAGTAGAGCCCGACAGGGCCCGACAGAGCCCGACAGAGCCCGACAGAGCCCGACAGAGCCCGACAGGGCCCGACAGAGACCGACAGAGCCCAGTAGAGCCCGACAGAGCCCGACAGAGCCCGACAGAGCCCGACAGGGCCCGACAGGGCCCGACAGGGCCCGACAGAGCCCAGTAGAGCTCGACAGAGCCCGACAGAGCCCGACAGGGCCCGACAGGGCCCAGTAGAGCCCGACAGAGCCCGACAGAGCCCGACAGGGCCCGACAGGGCCCGACAGAGCCCGACAGAGCCCGACAGGGCCCGACAGACCCCAATAGAGCCCGACAGAGCCCAGTAGAGCCCGACAGAGCCCGACAGAGCCCGACAGAGCCCGACAGGGCCCGACAGGGCCCGACAGAGCCCAGTAGAGCCCGACAGAGCCCGACAGAGCCCGACAGAGCCCGACAGGGCCCGACAGGGCCCAGTAGAGCCCGACAGGGCCCGACAGAGCCCGACAGAGCCCGACAGAGCCCGACAGAGCCCGACAGGGCCCGACAGAGCCCGACAGAGCCCAGTAGAGCCCGACAGAGCCCGACAGAGCCCGACAGAGCCCGAGAGGGCCCGACAGGGCCCGACAGGGCCCAGTAGAGCCCGACAGAGCCCGACAGAGCCCGACAGAGCCCGACAGGGCCCGACAGAGCCCGACAGAGCCCGCAAGGGCCCGACAGGGCCCGACAGAGCCCGACAGAGCCCGACAGGGCCCGACAGACCCCAATAGAGCCCGACAGAGCCCAGTAGAGCCCGAGAGAGCCCGACAGAGCCCGACAGAGCCCGACAGATCCCGACAGGGCCCAGTTTAGCCCAGTAGAGCCCGACAGAGCCCGACAGAGCCCGACAGAGCCCAGTAGAGCCCGACAGAGCCCGACAGAGCCCGACAGGGCCCGACAGAGCCCGACAGAGACCAGTAGAGCCCGACAGAGCCCGACAGAGCCCGACAGAGCCCGACAGGGCCCGACAGGGCCCGACAGGGCCCAGTAGAGCCCGACAGAGCCTGACAGAGCCCGACAGAGCCCGACAGGGCCCGACAGAGCCCGACAGGGCCCGACAGAGCCCGACAGAGCCCGACAGGGCCCAGTAGAGCCCAACAGAGCCCGACAGAGCCCGACAGAGCCCAGTAGAGCCCGACAGAGCCCGACAGAGCCCGAAAGAGCCCGACAGAGCCCGACAGGGCCCGACAGATCCTGACAGAGCCCGACAGGGCCCGACAGAGCCCGACAGAGCCCAACAGAGCCCGACAGAGCCGAGTAGAGCCCGACAGAGCCCGACAGAGCCCAATAGAGCCCGACAGAGCCCAGTAGAGCCCGACAGAGCCCGACAGAGCCCGACAGAGCCCGACAGGGCCCGACAGAGCCCGACAGAGCCCGACAGGGCCCGACAGAGCCCAGTAGAGCCCGACAGAGCCCGACAGAGCCCGACAGGGCCCGACAGAGCCCGACAGAGCCCGACAGAGCCCGACAGGGCCCGACAGAGACCGACAGAGCCCAGTAGAGCCCGACAGAGCCCGACAGAGCCCGACAGAGCCCGACAGGGCCCGACAGAGCCCGACAGGGCCCGACAGAGCCCAGTAGAGCTCGACAGAGCCCGACAGAGCCCGACAGGGCCCGACAGGGCCCAGTAGAGCCCGACAGAGCCCGACAGAGCCCGACAGGGCCCGACAGGGCCCGACAGAGCCCGACAGAGCCCGACAGGGCCCGACAGACCCCAATAGAGCCCGACAGAGCCCAGTAGAGCCCGACAGAGCCCGACAGAGCCCGACAGAGCCCGACAGGGCCCGACAGGGCCCGACAGAGCCCAGTAGAGCCCGACAGAGCCCGACAGAGCCCGACAGAGCCCGACAGGGCCCGACAGGGCCCGACAGGGCCCAGTAGAGCCCGACAGGGCCCGACAGAGCCCGACAGAGCCCGACAGAGCCCGACAGAGCCCGACAGGGCCCGACAGAGCCCGACAGAGCCCAGTAGAGCCCGACAGAGCCCGACAGAGCCCGACAGAGCCCGAGAGGGCCCGACAGGGCCCGACAGGGCCCAGTAGAGCCCGACAGAGCCCGACAGAGCCCGACAGAGCCCGACAGGGCCCGACAGAGCCCGACAGAGCCCGCAAGGGCCCGACAGGGCCCGACAGAGCCCGACAGAGCCCGACAGGGCCCGACAGACCCCAATAGAGCCCGACAGAGCCCAGTAGAGCCCGAGAGAGCCCGACAGAGCCCGACAGAGCCCGACAGGGCCCGACAGGGCCCGACAGAGCCCGACAGGGCCCAGTTTAGCCCAGTAGAGCCCGACAGAGCCCGACAGAGCCCGACAGAGCCCAGTAGAGCCCGACAGAGCCCGACAGAGCCCGACAGGGCCCGACAGAGCCCGACAGAGACCAGTAGAGCCCGACAGAGCCCGACAGAGCCCGACAGAGCCCGACAGGGCCCGACAGGGCCCGACAGGGCCCAGTAGAGCCCGACAGAGCCCGACAGAGCCCGACAGAGCCCGACAGGGCCCGACAGAGCCCGACAGGGCCCGACAGAGCCCGACAGAGCCCGACAGGGCCCAGTAGAGCCCAACAGAGCCCGACAGAGCCCGACAGAGCCCAGTAGAGCCCGACAGAGCCCGACAGAGCCCGAAAGAGCCCGACAGAGCCCGACAGGGCCCGACAGATCCTGACAGAGCCCGACAGGGCCCGACAGAGCCCGACAGAGCCCAACAGAGCCCGACAGAGCCGAGTAGAGCCCGACAGAGCCCGACAGAGCCCAATAGAGCCCGACAGAGCCCAGTAGAGCCCGACAGAGCCCGACAGAGCCCGACAGAGCCCGACAGGGCCCGACAGAGCCCGACAGAGCCCGACAGGGCCCGACAGAGCCCAGTAGAGCCCGACAGAGCCCGACAGAGCCCGACAGGGCCCGACAGAGCCCGACAGAGCCCGACAGAAACCGACAGAGCCCGACAGGGCCCAGTAGAGCCCTACAGAGCCCGACAGAGCCCGACAGGGCCCGACAGGGAACAGTAGAGCCCAGTAGAGCCCGACAGGGCCCGACAGAGCCCGACAGAGCCCGACAGAGCCCTGTAGAGCCCGACAGAGCCCGACAGAGCCCGACAGAGCCCGACAAAGCTCGACAGGGCCCGACAGGGCCCAGTAGAGCCCGACAGGGCCCGACAGAGCCCGACAGAGCCCGACAGAGCCCGACAGAGCCCGACAGGGCCCGACAGAGCCCAGTAGAGCCCGACAGAGCCCGACAGAGCCCGACAGAGCCCGACACGGCCCGACAGAGCCCGACAGGGCCCGACAGAGCCCGACAGAGCCCAGTAGAGCTCGACAGAGCCCGACAGAGCCCGACAGGGCCCGACAGGGCCCAGTAGAGCCTGACAGAGCCCGACAGAGCCCGACAGGGCCCGACAGGGCCTGACAGGGCTCGACAGAGCCCAGTAGAGCCCGACAGAGCCCGACAGAGCCCGACAGGGCCCGACAGGGCCCGACAGGGCCCGACACGGCCCGACAGAGCCCGACAGAGCCCGACAGAGCCCGACAGGGCCCGACAGAGCCCAGTAGAGCCCGACAGAGCCCGACAGAGCCCGACAGAGCCCGACAGGGCCCGACAGGGCCCGACAGAGCCCGACAGAGCCCGACAGGGCCCGACAGAGCCCGACAGGGCCCGACAGGGAACAGTAGAGCCCAGTAGAGCCCGACAGAGCCCGACAGAGCCCGACAGAGCCCGACAGGGCCCGACAGGGCCCGACAGAGCCCGACAGGGCCCGACAGAGCCCGACAGAGCCCGATAGAGCCCGACAGGGCCCGACAGGGCCCAGTAGAGCCCGACAGAGCCCGACAGAGCCCGACAGGGCCCGACAGAGCCCGACAGAGCCCGAAAGAGCCCGACAGAGCCCGATAGGGCCCGACAGAACCCGACAGAGCCCGACAGGGCCCGACAGAGCCCGACAGAGCCCGACAGAGCCCAGTAGAGCCCGACAGAGCCCGACAGAGCCCGACAGGGCCCGACAGGGCCCGACAGAGCCCAACAGAGCCCGACAGGGCCCGACAGAGCCCGACAGGGCCCGACAGGGAACAGTAGAGCCCAGTAGAGCCCGACAGAGCCCGACAGAGCCCGACAGAGCCCGACAGGGCCCGACAGAGCCCGACAGGGCCCAGTAGAGCCCGACAGAGCCCGACAAGGCCCGACAAGGCCCGACAGAGCCCGACAGAGCCCGACAGAACCCGACAGAGCCCGACAGGGCCCGACAGGGCCCGACAGAGCCCGACAGAGCCCGACAGGGCCCAGTAGAGCCCGACAGAGCCCGACAGAGCCCGACAGAGCCCGACAGGGCCCGACAGACCCCGACAGAACCCGACAGAGCCCGACAGAGCCCGACAGGGCCCGATACGGCCCGACAGAGCCCGACAGAGCCCGACAGAACCCGACAGAGCGCGACAGGGCCCGACAGGGCCCGACAGGGCCCAGTAGAGCCCGACAGAGCCCGACAGAGCCCGACAGGGCCCGACAGGGCCCGACAGAGCCCGACAGAGCCCGACAGGGCCCGACAGACCCCAATAGACCCCGACAGAGCCCAGTAGAGCCCGAGAGAGCCCGACAGAGCCCGACAGAGCCCGACAGGGCCCGACAGGGCCCGACAGAGCCCGACAGGGCCCAGTTTAGCCCAGTAGAGCCCGACAGGGCCCGACAGAGCCCGACAGAGCCCGACAGAGCCCAGTAGAGCTCGACAGAGCCCGACAGGGCCCGACAGAGCCCGACAGAGCCCGACAGGGCCCGACAGAGCCCAACAGAGCCCGACAGGGCCCGACAGGGCCCGACAGGACCCAGTAGAGCCCGACAGAGCCCGACAGAGCCCGACAGAGCCCGACAGGGCCCGACAGGGCCCGACAGGGCCCAGTAGAGCCCGACAGAGCCCGACAGAGCCCGACAGAGCCCGACAGGGCCCGACAGAGCCCGACAGGGCCCGACAGAGCCCGACAGAGCCCGACAGGGCCCAGTAGAGCCCAACAGAGCCCGACAGAGCCCGACAGAGCCCAGTAGAGCCCGACAGAGACCGACAGAGCCCGAAAGAGCCCGACAGAGCCCGACAGGGCCCGACAGATCCTGACAGAGCCCGACAGGGCCCGACAGAGCCCGACAGAGCCCAACAGAGCCCGACAGAGCCCAGTAGAGCCCGACAGAGCCCGACAGAGCCCGACAGGGCCCGACAGGGCCCGACAGGGCCCGACAGAGGCCGACAGGGCCCGACAGAGCCCGACAGGGCCCGACAGGGAACAGTAGAGCCCAGTAGAGCCCGACAGAGCCCGACAGAGCCCGACAGGGCCCGACAGAGCCCGACAGGGCCCAGTAGAGCCTGACAGAGCCCGACAGGGCCCGACAGGGCCCGACAGAGCCCGACAGAGCCCGACAGAGCCCGACAGAAACCGACAGAGCCCGACAGGGCCCGACAGAGCCCGACAGGGCCCGACAGGGCCCGACAGGGCCCGACAGGGCCCGACAGAGCCCGACAGAGCCCGACAGGGCCCGACAGAGCCCGACAGAGCCCGACAGGGCCCAGTAGAGCCCGACAGAGCCCGACAGAGCCCGATAGAGCCCGACAAATCTCGACAGGGCCCGACAGGGCCCAGTAGAGCCCGACAGGGCCCGACAGAGCCCGACAGAGCCCGACAGAGCCCGACAGAGCCCGACAGGGCCCGACAGAGACCGACAGAGCCCAGTAGAGCCCGACAGAGCCCGACAGAGCCCGACAGAGCCCGACAGGGCCCGACAGGGCCCGACAGGGCCCGACAGAGCCCAGTAGAGCTCGACAGAGCCCGACAGAGCCCGACAGGGCCCGACAGGGCCCAGTAGAGCCCGACAGAGCCCGACAGAGCCCGACAGGGCCCGACAGGGCCCGACAGAGCCCGACAGAGCCCGACAGGGCCCGACAGACCCCAATAGAGCCCGACAGAGCCCAGTAGAGCCCGACAGAGCCCGACAGAGCCCGACAGAGCCCGACAGGGCCCGACAGGGCCCGACAGAGCCCAGTAGAGCCCGACAGAGCCCGACAGAGCCCGACAGAGCCCGACAGGCCCCGACAGGGCCCGACAGGGCCCAGTAGAGCCCGACAGGGCCCGACAGAGCCCGACAGAGCCCGACAGAGCCCGACAGAGCCCGACAGGGCCCGACAGAGCCCGACAGAGCCCAGTAGAGCCCGACAGAGCCCGACAGAGCCCGACAGAGCCCGAGAGGGCCCGACAGGGCCCGACAGGGCCCAGTAGAGCCCGACAGAGCCCGACAGAGCCCGACAGAGCCCGACAGGGCCCGACAGAGCCCGACAGAGCCCGCAAGGGCCCGACAGGGCCCGACAGAGCCCGACAGAGCCCGACAGGGCCCGACAGACCCCAATAGAGCCCGACAGAGCCCAGTAGAGCCCGAGAGAGCCCGACAGAGCCCGACAGAGCCCGACAGGGCCCGACAGGGCCCGACAGAGCCCGACAGGGCCCAGTTTAGCCCAGTAGAGCCCGACAGAGCCCGACAGAGCCCAACAGAGCCCAGTAGAGCCCGACAGAGCCCGACAGAGCCCGACAGAGCCCGACAGGGACCGACAGAGCCCGACAGAGACCAGTAGAGCCCGACAGAGCCCGACAGAGCCCGACAGAGCCCGACAGGGCCCGACAGGGCCCGACAGGGCCCAGTAGAGCCCGACAGAGCCCGACAGAGCCCGACAGAGCCCGACAGGGCCCGACAGAGCCCGACAGGGCCCGACAGAGCCCGACAGAGCCCGACAGGGCCCAGTAGAGCCCAACAGAGCCCGACAGAGCCCGACAGAGCCCGACAGGGCCCGACAGGGCCCGACAGAGCCCGACAGAGCCCGACAGAGCCCGAAAGAGCCCGACAGAGCCCGACAGGGCCCGACAGATCCTGACAGAGCCCGACAGGGCCCGACAGAGCCCGACAGAGCCCAACAGAGCCCGACAGAGCCGAGTAGAGCCCGACAGAGCCCGACAGAGCCCAATAGAGCCCGACAGAGCCCAGTAGAGCCCGACAGAGCCCGACAGAGCCCGACAGAGCCCGACAGGGCCCGACAGAGCCCGACAGAGCCCGACAGGGCCCGACAGAGCCCAGTAGAGCCCGACAGAGCCCGACAGAGCCCGACAGAGCCCGACAGGGCCCGACAGAGCCCGACAGAGCCCGACAGAAACCGACAGAGCCCGACAGGGCCCAGTAGAGCCCTACAGAGCCCGACAGAGCCCGACAGGGCCCGACAGGGAACAGTAGAGCCCAGTAGAGCCCGACAGGGCCCGACAGAGCCCGACAGAGCCCGACAGAGCCCAGTAGAGCCCGACAGAGCCCGACAGAGCCCGACAGAGCCCGACAAAGCTCGACAGGGCCCGACAGGGCCCAGTAGAGCCCGACAGGGCCCGACAGAGCCCGACAGAGCCCGACAGAGCCCGACAGGGCCCGACAGAGCCCGACAGAGCCCAGTAGAGCCCGACAGAGCCCGACAGAGCCCGACAGAGCCCGACAGGGCCCGACAGAGCCCGACAGGGTCCGACAGAGCCCGACAGAGCCCAGTAGAGCTCGACAGAGCCCGACAGAGCCCGACAGGGCCCGACAGGGCCCAGTAGAGCCCGACAGAGCCCGACAGAGCCCGACAGGGCCCGACAGGGCCTGACAGGGCTCGACAGAGCCCAGTAGAGCCCGACAGAGCCCGACAGAGCCCGACAGGGCCCGACAGGGCCCGACACGGCCCGACAGAGCCCGACAGAGCCCGAGAGAACCCGACAGATACCGACAGAGCCCAGTAGAGCCCGACAGAGCCCGACAGAGCCCGACAGAGCCCGACAGGGCCCGACAGGGCCCGACAGAGCCCGACAGAGCCCGACAGGGCCCGACAGAGCCCGACAGGGCCCGACAGGGAACAGTAGAGCCCAGTAGAGCCCGACAGAGCCCGACAGAGCCCGACAGAGCCCGACAGGGCCCGACAGGGCCCGACAGAGCCCGACAGGGCCCGACAGAGCCCGACAGAGCCCGACAGAGCCCGACAGGGCCCGACAGAGCCCGACAGAGCCCGAAAGAGCCCGACAGAGCCCGATAGGGCCCGACAGAACCCGACAGAGCCCGACAGGGCCCGACAGAGCCCGACAGAGCCCGACAGAGCCCAGTAGAGCCCGACAGAGCCCGACAGAGCCCGACAGGGCCCGACAGGGCCCGACAGAGCCCGACAGAGCCCGACAGGGCCCGACAGAGCCCGACAGGGCCCGACAGGGAACAGTAGAGCCCAGTAGAGCCCGACAGAGCCCGACAGAGCCCGAGAGAGCCCGACAGGGCCCGACAGAGCCCGACAGGGCCCAGTAGAGCCCGACAGAGCCCGACAGAGCCCGACAGAGCCCGACAGGGCCCGACAGAGCCCGACAGAGCCCGACAGAACCCGACAGAGCCCGACAGGGCCCGACAGGGCCCGACAGAGCCCGACAGAGCCCGACAGGGCCCAGTAGAGCCCGACAGAGCCCGACAGAGCCCGACAGAGCCCGACAGGGCCCGACAGACCCCGACAGAACCCGACAGAGCCCGACAGAGCCCGACAGGACCCGATACGGCCCGACAGAGCCCGACAGAGCCCGACAGAACCCGACAGATACCGACAGAGCCCAGTAGAGCCCGACAGAGCCCGACAGAGCCCGACAGAGCCCGACAGGGCCCGACAGGGCCCGACAGAGCCCGACAGAGCCCGACAGGGCCCGACAGAGCCCGACAGAGCCCGACAGGGCCCAGTAGAGCCCGACAGAGCCCGACAGAGCCCGACAGAGCCCGACAGGGCCCGACAGACCCCGACAGAACCCGACAGAGCCCGACAGAGCCCGACAGGGCCCGATACGGCCCGACAGAGCCCGACAGAGCCCGACAGAACCCGACAGATACCGACAGAGCCCAGTAGAGCCCGACAGAGCCCGACAGAGCCCGACAGAGCCCGAGAGGGCCCGACAGGGCCCGACAGGGCCCAGTAGAGCCCGACAGAGCCCGACAGAGCCCGACAGAGCCCGACAGGGCCCGACAGAGCCCGACAGAGCCCGCAAGGGCCCGACAGGGCCCGACAGAGCCCGACAGAGCCCGACAGGGCCCGACAGACCCCAATAGAGCCCGACAGAGCCCAGTAGAGCCCGAGAGAGCCCGACAGAGCCCGACAGAGCCCGACAGGGCCCGACAGAGCCCGACAGAGCCCGACAGGGCCCAGTTTAGCCCAGTAGAGCCCGACAGAGCCCGACAGAGCCCGACAGAGCCCAGTAGAGCCCGACAGAGCCCGACAGAGCCCGACAGGGCCCGACAGAGCCCGACAGAGACCAGTAGAGCCCGACAGAGCCCGACAGAGCCCGACAGAGCCCGACAGGGCCCGACAGGGCCCGACAGGGCCCAGTAGAGCCCGACAGAGCCCGACAGAGCCCGACAGAGCCCGACAGGGCCCGACAGAGCCCGACAGGGCCCGACAGAGCCCGACAGAGCCCGACAGGGCCCAGTAGAGCCCAACAGAGCCCGACAGAGCCCGACAGAGCCCAGTAGAGCCCGACAGAGCCCGACAGAGCCCGAAAGAGCCCGACAGAGCCCGACAGGGCCCGACAGATCCTGACAGAGCCCGACAGGGCCCGACAGAGCCCGACAGAGCCCAACAGAGCCCGACAGAGCCGAGTAGAGCCCGACAGAGCCCGACAGAGCCCAATAGAGCCCGACAGAGCCCAGTAGAGCCCGACAGAGCCCGACAGAGCCCGACAGAGCCCGACAGGGCCCGACAGAGCCCGACAGAGCCCGACAGGGCCCGACAGAGCCCAGTAGAGTCCGACAGAGCCCGACAGAGCCCGACAGAGCCCGACAGGGCCCGACAGAGCCCGACAGAGCCCGACAGAAACCGACAGAGCCCGACAGGGCCCAGTAGAGCCCGACAGAGCCCGACAGAGCCCGACAGGGCCCGACAGGGAACAGTAGAGCCCAGTAGAGCCCGACAGGGCCCGACAGAGCCCGACAGAGCCCGACAGAGCCCAGTAGAGCCCGACAGAGCCCGACAGAGCCCGACAGTCCCGACAAAGCTCGACAGGGCCCGACAGGGCCCAGTAGAGCCCGACAGGGCCCGACAGAGCCCGACAGAGCCCGACAGAGCCCGACAGAGCCCGACAGGGCCCGACAGAGCCCGACAGAGCCCAGTAGAGCCCGACAGAGCCCGACAGAGCCCGACAGAGCCCGACAGGGCCCGACAGAGCCCGACAGGGTCCGACAGAGCCCGACAGAGCCCAGTAGAGCTCGACAGAGCCCGACAGAGCCCGACAGGGCCCGACAGGGCCCAGTAGAGCCCGACAGAGCCCGACAGAGCCCGACAGGGCCCGACAGGGCCTGACAGGGCTCGACAGAGCCCAGTAGAGCCCGACAGAGCCCGACAGAGCCCGACAGGGCCCGACAGGGCCCGACACGGCCCGACAGAGCCCGACAGAGCCCGAGAGAACCCGACAGATACCGACAGAGCCCAGTAGAGCCCGACAGAGCCCGACAGAGCCCGACAGAGCCCGACAGGGCCCGACAGGGCCCGACAGAGCCCGACAGGGCCCGACAGGGCCCGACAGAACCCGTCAGAGACCAGTAGAGCCCGACAGAGCCCGACAGAGCCCGACAGAGCCCGACAGGGCCCGACCGAGCCCGACAGAGCACAGTAGAGCCCGACAGAGCCCGACAGGGCCCGACAGGGCCCGACAGAGCCCAGTAGAGCCCGACAGAGCCCGACAGGGCCCGACAGAGCCCGACAGAGCCCGACAGGGCCCGACAGAGCCCGACAGAGCCCAGTAGAGCCCGACAGAGCCCGACAGAGCCCGACAGGGCCCGACAGGGCCCGACAGGGCCCAGTAGAGCCCGACAGAGCCCGACAGGGCCCGACAGGGCCCGACAGGGCCCAGTAGAGCCCGACAGAGCCCGACAGAGCCCGACAGAGCCCGACAGGGCCCGACAGGGCCCAGTAGAGCCCGACAGAGCCCGACAGAGCCCGACAGAGCCCGACACGGCCCAGTTTAGCCCAGTAGAGCCCGACAGAGCCCGACAGAGCCCGACAGAGCCCAACAGAGCCCGACAGAGCCCGACAGGGCCCGACAGAGCCCGACAGAGCCCAGTAGAGCTCGACAGAGCCCGACAGAGCCCGACAGGTCCCGAAAGGGCCCGACAGAGCCCGACAGGGCCCGACAGGGCCTGATAGGGCCCAGTAGAGCCCAACAGAGCCCGACAGGGCCCGACAGAGCCCGACAGAGCCCGACAGAGCCCGACAGGGCCCGACAGAGCCCGACAGAGCCCGACAGAACCCGACAGAGCCCGACAGGGCCCGACAGGGCCCGACAGAGCCCGACAGAGCCCGACAGAGCCCTACAGGGCCCAGTAGAGCCCGACAGAGCCCGACAGAGGCGGACAGGGCCCGACAGGGCCCGACAGGGAACAGTAGAGCCCAGTAGAGCCCGACAGAGCCCGACAGAGCCCGACAGAGCCCGACAGGGCCCGACAGAGCCCGACAGAACCCGACAGAGCCCGACAGAGCCCAACAGGGCCCGACACGGCCCGACAGAGCCCGACAGAGCCCGACAGAACCCGACAGAGCCCGACAGAGCCCAGTAGAGCCCGACAGAGCCCGACAGAGCCCGACAGAGCCCGACAGGGCCCGACAGGGCCCGACAGAGCCCAGTAGAGCCCGACAGAGCCCGACAGGGCCCGACAGGGAACAGTAGAGCCCAGTAGAGCCCGACAGAGCCCGACAGAGCCCGACAGAGCCCGACAGG
The DNA here is from genome assembly GCF_036013445.1 of Caloenas nicobarica. NCBI lineage: Eukaryota > Metazoa > Chordata > Aves > Columbiformes > Columbidae > Caloenas > Caloenas nicobarica. Next base: position 236,390 of record NW_027016970.1, read on the forward strand.
GCCCGACAGAGCCCGACAGGGCCCAGTAGAGCCCGACAGAGCCCGACAGGGCCCGACAGGGCCCGACAGGGCCCAGTAGAGCCCGACAGAGACCAGTAGAGCCCGACAGAGCCCGACAGAGCCCGACAGGGCCTGACGGGGCCCGACAGAGCCCGACAGAGCCCGACAGGGCCCGACAGAGCCCGACAGAGCCCGACTGAGCCCAGTAGAGCCCGACAGAGCCCGACAGAGCCCGACAGAGCCCGACAGGGCCCGACAGGGCCCGAGAGGGCCCGACAGAGCCCGACAGAGCCCGACAGGGCCCGACAGAGCCCGACAGAGCCCGACAGAGCCCGACAGGGCCCGACAGAGCCCGACAGGGCCCGACAAAGCCCGACAGAGCCCGACAGGGCCCGACAGAGCCCGAGAGGGCCCGACAGAGCCCGACAGGGCCAAGTAGAGCCCGACAGAGCCCGACAGGGCCCGACAGGGAACAGTAGAGCCCAGTAGAGCCCGACAGAGCCCGACAGAGCCCGACAGAGCCCGACAGGGCCCGACAGAGCCCGACAGAACCCGACAGAGCCCGACAGAGCCCGACAGGGCCCGACACGGCCCGACAGAGCCCGACAGAACCCGACAGGGCCCAGTAGAGCCCGACAGAGCCCGACAGAGCCCGACAGGGCCCGACAGGGCCTGACAGGGCTCGACAGAGCCCAGTAGAGCCCGACAGAGCCCGACAGAGCCCGACAGGGCCCGACAGGGCCCGACACGGCCCGACAGAGCCCGACAGAGCCCGAGAGAACCCGACAGATACCGACAGAGCCCAGTAGAGCCCGACAGAGCCCGACAGAGCCCGACAGAGCCCGACAGGGCCCGACAGGGCCCGACAGAGCCCGACAGAGCCCGACAGGGCCCGACAGAGCCCGACAGGGCCCGACAGGGAACAGTAGAGCCCAGTAGAGCCCGACAGAGCCCGACAGAGCCCGACAGAGCCCGACAGGGCCCGACAGGGCCCGACAGAGCCCGACAGGGCCCGACAGAGCCCGACAGAGCCCGATAGAGCCCGACAGGGCCCGACAGGGCCCAGTAGAGCCCGACAGAGCCCGACAGAGCCCGACAGGGCCCGACAGAGCCCGACAGAGCCCGAAAGAGCCCGACAGAGCCCGATAGGGCCCGACAGAACCCGACAGAGCCCGACAGGGCCCGACAGAGCCCGACAGAGCCCGACAGAGCCCAGTAGAGCCCGACAGAGCCCGACAGAGCCCGACAGGGCCCGACAGGGCCCGACAGAGCCCGACAGAGCCCGACAGGGCCCGACAGAGCCCGACAGGGCCCGACAGGGAACAGTAGAGCCCAGTAGAGCCCGACAGAGCCCGACAGAGCCCGACAGAGCCCGACAGGGCCCGACAGAGCCCGACAGGGCCCAGTAGAGCCCGACAGAGCCCGACAGAGCCCGACAGAGCCCGACAGGGCCCGACAGAGCCCGACAGAGCCCGACAGGGCCCGACAGGGCCCGACAGAGCCCGACAGAGCCCGACAGGGCCCAGTAGAGCCCGACAGAGCCCGACAGAGCCCGACAGGGCCCGACAGACCCCGACAGAACCCGACAGAGCCCGACAGAGCCCGACAGGGCCCGATACGGCCCGACAGAGCCCGACAGAGCCCGACAGAACCCGACAGATACCGACAGAGCCCGACAGAGCCCGACAGAGCCCGACAGGGCCCGACAGGGCCCGACAGAGCCCGACAGAGCCCGACAGGGCCCGACAGAGCCCGACAGAGCCCGACAGGGCCCAGTAGAGCCCGACAGAGCCCGACAGACCCCGACAGAACCCGACAGAGCCCGACAGAGCCCGACAGCGCCCGATACGGCCCGACAGAGCCCGACAGAGCCCGACAGAACCCGACAGATACCGACAGAGCCCAGTAGAGCCCGACAGAGCCCGACAGAGCCCGACAGAGCCCGAGAGGGCCCGACAGGGCCCGACAGGGCCCAGTAGAGCCCGACAGAGCCCGACAGAGCCCGACAGAGCCCGACAGGGCCCGACAGAGCCCGACAGAGCCCGCAAGGGCCCGACAGGGCCCGACAGAGCCCGACAGAGCCCGACAGGGCCCGACAGACCCCAATAGAGCCCGACAGAGCCCAGTAGAGCCCGAGAGAGCCCGACAGAGCCCGACAGAGCCCGACAGGGCCCGACAGGGCCCGACAGAGCCCGACAGGGCCCAGTTTAGCCCAGTAGAGCCCGACAGAGCCCGACAGAGCCCGACAGAGCCCAGTAGAGCCCGACAGAGCCCGACAGAGCCCGACAGGGCCGGACAGAGCCCGACAGAGCCCGACAGAGCCCAGTAGAGCCCGACAGAGCCCGACAGAGCCCGACAGAGCCCGACAGAGCCCGACAGGGCCCGACAGGGCCCGAGAGGGCCCGACAGAGCCCGACAGAGCCCGACAGAGCCGGACAGGGCCCGACAGAGCCCAACAGAGCCCGACAGATCCCGACAGGGCCCAGTAGAGCCCGACAGAGCCCGACAGGGCCCGACAGAGCCCGACAGAGCCCGACAGAGCCCGACAGGGCCCGACAGAGCCCGACAGGGCCCGACAAAGCCCGACAGAGCCCGACAGGGCCCGACAGAGCCCGAGAGGGCCCGACAGAGCCCGACAGAGCCCAGTAGAGCCCGACAGAGCCCGACAGGGCCCGACAGGGAACAGTAGAGCCCAGTAGAGCCCGACAGAGCCCGACAGAGCCCGACAGAGCCCGACAGGGCCCGACAAAGCCCGACAGAACCCGACAGAGCCCGACAGAGCCCGACAGGGCCCGACACGGCCCGACAGAGCCCGACAGAGCCCGACAGAGCCCGACAGAGCCCGATAGAGCCCGACAGGGCCCGACAGGGCCCAGTAGAGCCCGACAGAGCCCGACAGAGCCCGACAGGGCCCGACAGAGCCCGACAGAGCCCGAAAGAGCCCAACAGAGCCCGATAGGGCCCGACAGAACCCGACAGAGCCCGACAGGGCCCGACAGAGCCCGACAGAGCCCGACAGAGCCCAGTAGAGCCCGACAGAGCCCGACAGAGCCCGACAGGGCCCGACAGGGCCCGACAGAGCCCGACAGAGCCCGACAGGGCCCGACAGAGCCCGACAGGGCCCGACAGGGAACAGTAGAGCCCAGTAGAGCCCGACAGAGCCCGACAGAGCCCGACAGAGCCCGACAGGGCCCGACAGAGCCCGACAGGGCCCAGTAGAGCCCGACAGAGCCCGACAGAGCCCGACAGAGCCCGACAGGGCCCGACAGGGCCCGACAGAGCCCGACAGAGCCCGACAGGGCCCAGTAGAGCCCGACAGAGCCCGACAGAGCCCGACAGGGCCCGACAGACCCCGACAGAACCCGACAGAGCCCGACAGAGCCCGACAGGGCCCGACAGGGCCCGACAGAGCCCGACAGGGCCCGACAGAGCCCGACAGGGCCCGACAGAGCCCGACAGAGCCCGATAGAGCCCGACAGGGCCCGACAGGGCCCAGTAGAGCCCGACAGAGCCCGACAGAGCCCGACAGGGCCCGACAGAGCCCGACAGAGCCCGAAAGAGCCCGACAGAGCCCGATAGGGCCCGACAGAACCCGACAGAGCCCGACAGGGCCCGACAGAGCCCGACAGAGCCCGACAGAGCCCAGTAGAGCCCGACAGAGCCCGACAGAGCCCGACAGGGCCCGACAGGGCCCGACAGAGCCCGACAGAGCCCGACAGGGCCCGACAGAGCCCGACAGGGCCCGACAGGGAACAGTAGAGCCCAGTAGAGCCCGACAGAGCCCGACAGAGCCCGACAGAGCCCGACAGGGCCCGACAGAGCCCGACAGGGCCCAGTAGAGCCCGACAGAGCCCGACAGAGCCCGACAGAGCCCGACAGGGCCCGACAGAGCCCGACAGAGCCCGACAGGGCCCGACAGGGCCCGACAGAGCCCGACAGAGCCCGACAGGGCCCAGTAGAGCCCGACAGAGCCCGACAGAGCCCGACAGGGCCCGACAGACCCCGACAGAACCCGACAGAGCCCGACAGAGCCCGACAGGGCCCGATACGGCCCGACAGAGCCCGACAGAGCCCGACAGAACCCGACAGATACCGACAGAGCCCAGTAGAGCCCGACAGAGCCCGACAGAGCCCGACAGAGCCCGACAGGTCCCGACAGGGCCCGACAGAGCCCGACAGAGCCCGACAGGGCCCGACAGAGCCCGACAGAGCCCGACAGGGCCCAGTAGAGCCCGACAGAGCCCGACAGACCCCGACAGAACCCGACAGAGCCCGACAGAGCCCGACAGCGCCCGATACGGCCCGACAGAGCCCGACAGAGCCCGACAGAACCCGACAGATACCGACAGAGCCCAGTAGAGCCCGACAGAGCCCGACAGAGCCCGACAGAGCCCGAGAGGGCCCGACAGGGCCCGACAGGGCCCAGTAGAGCCCGACAGAGCCCGACAGAGCCCGACAGAGCCCGACAGGGCCCGACAGAGCCCGACAGAGCCCGCAAGGGCCCGACAGGGCCCGACAGAGCCCGACAGAGCCCGACAGGGCCCGACAGACCCCAATAGAGCCCGACAGAGCCCAGTAGAGCCCGAGAGAGCCCGACAGAGCCCGACAGAGCCCGACAGGGCCCGACAGGGCCCGACAGAGCCCGACAGGGCCCAGTTTAGCCCAGTAGAGCCCGACAGAGCCCGACAGAGCCCGACAGAGCCCAGTAGAGCCCGACAGAGCCCGACAGAGCCCGACAGGGCCGGACAGAGCCCGACAGAGCCCGACAGAGCCCAGTAGAGCCCGACAGAGCCCGACAGAGCCCGACAGAGCCCGACAGAGCCCGACAGGGCCCGACAGAGCCCAACAGAGCCCGACAGATCCCGACAGGGCCCAGTAGAGCCCGACAGAGCCCGACAGGGCCCGACAGAGCCCGACAGAGCCCGACAGAGCCCGACAGGGCCCGACAGAGCCCGACAGGGCCCGACAAAGCCCGACAGAGCCCGACAGGGCCCGACAGAGCCCGAGAGGGCCCGACAGAGCCCGACAGAGCCCAGTAGAGCCCGACAGAGCCCGACAGGGCCCGACAGGGAACAGTAGAGCCCAGTAGAGCCCGACAGAGCCCGACAGAGCCCGACAGAGCCCGACAGGGCCCGACAGAGCCCGACAGAACCCGACAGAGCCCGACAGAGCCCGACAGGGCCCGACACGGCCCGACAGAGCCCGACAGAGCCCGACAGAACCCGACAGGGCCCAGTAGAGCCCGACAGAGCCCGACAGAGCCCGACAGGGCCCGACAGGGCCTGACAGGGCTCGACAGAGCCCAGTAGAGCCCGACAGAGCCCGACAGAGCCCGACACGGCCCGACAGAGCCCGACAGAGCCCGAGAGGGCCCGACAGAGCCCGACAGAGCCCAGTAGAGCCCGACAGAGCCCGACAGGGCCCGACACGGCCCGACAGAGCCCGACAGAGCCCGAGAGAACCCGACAGATACTGACAGAGCCCAGTAGAGCCCGACAGAGCCCGACAGAGCCCGACAGAGCCCGACAGGGCCCGACAGGGCCCGACAGAGCCCGACAGAGCCCGACAGGGCCCGACAGAGCCCGACAGGGCCCGACAGGGAACAGTAGAGCCCAGTAGAGCCCGACAGAGCCCGACAGAGCCCGACAGAGCCCGACAGGGCCCGACAGGGCCCGACAGAGCCCGACAGGGCCCGACAGAGCCCGACAGAGCCCGATAGAGCCCGACAGGGCCCGACAGGGCCCAGTAGAGCCCGACAGAGCCCGACAGAGCCCGACAGGGCCCGACAGAGCCCGACAGAGCCCGAAAGAGCCCGACAGAGCCCGATAGGGCCCGACAGAACCCGACAGAGCCCGACAGGGCCCGACAGAGCCCGACAGAGCCCGACAGAGCCCAGTAGAGCCCGACAGAGCCCGACAGAGCCCGACAGGGCCCGACAGGGCCCGACAGAGCCCGACAGAGCCCGACAGGGCCCGACAGAGCCCGACAGGGCCCGACAGGGAACAGTAGAGCCCAGTAGAGCCCGACAGAGCCCGACAGAGCCCGACAGAGCCCGACAGGGCCCGACAGAGCCCGACAGGGCCCAGTAGAGCCCGACAGAGCCCGACAGAGCCCGACAGAGCCCGACAGGGCCCGACAGGGCCCGACAGAGCCCGACAGAGCCCGACAGGGCCCAGTAGAGCCCGACAGAGCCCGACAGAGCCCGACAGGGCCCGACAGACCCCGACAGAACCCGACAGAGCCCGACAGAGCCCGACAGGGCCCGATACGGCCCGACAGAGCCCGACAGAGCCCGACAGAACCCGACAGATACCGACAGAGCCCAGTAGAGCCCGACAGAGCCCGACAGAGCCCGACAGAGCCCGACAGGGCCCGACAGGGCCCGACAGAGCCCGACAGAGCCCGACAGGGCCCGACAGAGCCCGACAGAGCCCGACAGGGCCCAGTAGAGCCCGACAGAGCCCGACAGAGCCCGACAGGGCCCGACAGACCCCGACAGAACCCGACAGAGCCCGACAGAGCCCGACAGAACCCGACAGATACCGACAGAGCCCAGTAGAGCCCGACAGAGCCCGACAGAGCCCGACAGAGCCCGACAGAGCCCGAGAGGGCCCGACAGGGCCCGACAGGGCCCAGTAGAGCCCGACAGAGCCCGACAGGGCCCAGTTTAGCCCAGTAGAGCCCGACAGAGCCCGACAGAGCCCGACAGAGCCCAGTAGAGCCCGACAGAGCCCGACAGAGCCCGACAGGGCCCGAGAGAGCCCGTCAGAGACCAGTAGAGCCCGACAGAGCCCGACAGAGCCCGACAGAGCCCGACAGGGCCCGACAGGGCCCGACAGGGCCCAGTAGAGCCCGACAGAGCCCGACAGGGCCCGACAGAGCCCGACAGGGCCCGACAGAGCCCGACAGAGCCCGACAGGGCCCAGTAGAGCCCAACAGAGCCCGACAGAGCCCGACAGAGCCCAGTAGAGCCCGACAGAGCCCGACAGAGCCCGAAAGAGCCCGACAGAGCCCGACAGGGCCCGACAGATCCTGACAGAGCCCGACAGGGCCCGACAGAGCCCGACAGAGCCCAACAGAGCCCGACAGAGCCGAGTAGAGCCCGACAGAGCCCGACAGAGCCCAATAGAGCCCGACAGAGCCCAGTAGAGCCCGACAGAGCCCGAAAGAGCCCGACAGAGCCCGACAGGGCCCGACAGAGCCCGACAGAGCCCGACAGGGCCCGACAGAGCCCAGTAGAGTCCGACAGAGCCCGACAGAGCCCGACAGAGCCCGACAGGGCCCGACAGAGCCCGACAGAGCCCGACAGAAACCGACAGAGCCCGACAGGGCCCAGTAGAGCCCGACAGAGCCCGACAGAGCCCGACAGGGCCCGACAGGGAACAGTAGAGCCCAGTAGAGCCCGACAGGGCCCGACAGAGCCCGACAGAGCCCGACAGAGCCCAGTAGAGCCCGACAGAGCCCGACAGAGCCCGACAGAGCCCGACAAAGCTCGACAGGGCCCGACAGGGCCCAGTAGAGCCCGACAGGGCCCGACAGAGCCCGACAGAGCCCGACAGAGCCCGACAGAGCCCGACAGGGCCCGACAGAGCCCGACAGAGCCCAGTAGAGCCCGACAGAGCCCGACAGAGCCCGACAGAGCCCGACAGGGCCCGACAGAGCCCGACAGGGTCCGACAGAGCCCGACAGAGCCCAGTAGAGCTCGACAGAGCCCGACAGAGCCCGACAGGGCCCGACAGGGCCCAGTAGAGCCCGACAGAGCCCGACAGAGCCCGACAGGGCCCGACAGGGCCTGACAGGGCTCGACAGAGCCCAGTAGAGCCCGACAGAGCCCGACAGAGCCCGACAGGGCCCGACAGGGCCCGACACGGCCCGACAGAGCCCGACAGAGCCCGAGAGAACCCGACAGATACCGACAGAGCCCAGTAGAGCCCGACAGAGCCCGACAGAGCCCGACAGAGCCCGACAGGGCCCGACAGGGCCCGACAGAGCCCGACAGAGCCCGACAGGGCCCGACAGAGCCCGACAGGGCCCGACAGGGAACAGTAGAGCCCAGTAGAGCCCGACAGAGCCCGACAGAGCCCGACAGAGCCCGACAGGGCCCGACAGGGCCCGACAGAGCCCGACAGGGCCCGACAGAGCCCGACAGAGCCCGATAGAGCCCGACAGGGCCCGACAGGGCCCAGTAGAGCCCGACAGAGCCCGACAGAGCCCGACCGGGCCCGACAGAGCCCGACAGAACCCGAAAGAGCCCGACAGAGCCCGATAGGGCCCGACAGAACCCGACAGAGCCCGACAGGGCCCGACAGAGCCCGACAGAGCCCGACAGAGCCCAGTAGAGCCCGACAGAGCCCGACAGAGCCCGACAGGGCCCGACAGGGCCCGACAGATCCCGACAGAGCCCGACAGGGCCCGAGAGACCCCAACAGAACCCGACAAAGCCCGACAGGGCCCGAGAGACCCCAACAGAGCCCGACAGAGCCCGACAGAGCCCGACAGAGCCCGACAGGGCCCGACAGAGCCCGACAGAGCCCAGTAGAGCTCGACAGGGCCCGACAGAGCCCGACAGGGCCCGACAGGGCCCAGTAGAGCCTGACAGGGCCCGACAGAGCCCGACAGAGCCCAGTCGAGCTCGACAGAGCCCGACAGAGCCCGACAGGGCCCGACAGGGCGCAGTAGAGCCCGACAGAACCCGACAGAGCCCGACAGGGCCCGACAGGGCCCGACAGAACCCGTCAGAGACCAGTAGAGCCCGACAGAGCCCGACAGAGCCCGACAGAGCCCAGTAGAGCCCGACCGAGCCCGACAGAGCACAGTAGAGCCCGACAGAGCCCGACAGGGCCCGACAGGGCCCGACAGAGCCCAGTAGAGCCCGACAGAGCCCGACAGGGCCCGACAGAGCCCGACAGAGCCCGACAGGGCCCGACAGAGCCCGACAGAGCCCAGTAGAGCCCGACAGAGCCCGACAGAGCCCGACAGAGCCCTAGAGGGCCCGACAGGGCCCGACAGGGCCCAGTAGAGCCCGACAGAGCCCGACAGAGCCCGACAGAGCCCGACAGGGCCCGACAGAGCCCGACAGAGCCCGCAAGGGCCCGACAGGGCCCGACAGAGCCCGACAGAGCCCGACAGAGCCCAGTAGAGCCCGACAGAGCCCGACAGAGCCCGACAGGGCCCGACAGAGCCCGACAGGGCCCAGTAGAGCCCGACAGAGCCCGACAGGGCCCGACAGGGCCCGACAGGGCCCAGTAGAGCCCGACAGAGCCCGACAGAGCCCGACAGAGCCCGACAGGGCCCGACAGGGCCCAGTAGAGCCCGACAGAGCCCGACAGAGCCCGACAGAGCCCGACACGGCCCAGTTTAGCCCAGTAGAGCCCGACAGAGCCCGACAGAGCCCGACAGAGCCCAACAGAGCCCGACAGAGCCCGACAGGGCCCGACAGAGCCCGACAGAGCCCAGTAGAGCTCGACAGAGCCCGACAGAGCCCGACAGGGCCCGAAAGGGCCCGACAGAGCCCGACAGGGCCCGACAGGGCCTGACAGGGCCCAGTAGAGCCCAACAGAGCCCGACAGGGCCCGACAGAGCCCGAAAGAGCCCGACAGAGCCCGACAGGGCCCGACAGAGCCCGACAGCGCCCGACAGAACCCGACAGAGCCCGACAGGGCCCGACAGGGCCCGACAGAGCCCGACAGAGCCCGACAGAGCCCTACAGGGCCCAGTAGAGCCCGACAGAGCCCAACAGAGCCCGACAGGGCCCGACAGGGCCCGACAGGGAACAGTAGAGCCCAGTAGAGCCCGACAGAGCCCGACAGAGCCCGACAGAGCCCAACAGGGCCCGACAGAGCCCGACAGAACCCGACAGAGCCCGACAGAGCCCAACAGGGCCCGACACCGCCCGACAGAGCCCGACAGAGCCCGACAGAACCCGACAGAGCCCGACAGAGCCCAGTAGAGCCCGACAGAGCCCGACAGAGCCCGACAGAGCCCGACAGGGCCCGACAGGGCCCGACAGAGCCCAGTAGAGCCCGACAGAGCCCGACAGGGCCCGACAGGGAACAGTAGAGCCCAGTAGAGCCCGACAGAGCCCGACAGAGCCCGACAGAGCCCGACAGGGCCCGACAGAGCCCGACAGGGCCCAGTAGAGCCCGACAGAGCCCGACAGGGCCCGACAGGGCCCGACAGGGCCCAGTAGAGCCCGACAGAGACCAGTAGAGCCCGACAGAGCCCGACAGAGCCCGACAGGGCCTGACAGGGCCCGACAGAGCCCGACAGAGCCCGACAGGGCCCGACAGAGCCCGACAGAGCCCGACAGAGCCCAGTAGAGCCCGACAGAGCCCGACAGAGCCCGACAGAGCCCGACAGAGCCCGACAGGGCCCGACAGGGCCCGACAGAGCCCGAGAGGGCCCGACAGAGCCCGACAGAGCCCGACAGAGCCGGACAGGGCCCGACAGAGCCCAACAGAGCCCGACAGATCCCGACAGGGCCCAGTAGAGCCCGACAGAGCCCGACAGGGCCCGACAGAGCCCGACAGAGCCCGACAGAGCCCGACAGGGCCCGACAGAGCCCGACAGGGCCCGACAAAGCCCGACAGAGCCCGACAGGGCCCGACAGAGCCCGAGAGGGCCCGACAGAGCCCGACAGAGCCCAGTAGAGCCCGACAGAGCCCGACAGGGCCCGACAGGGAACAGTAGAACCCAGTAGAGCCCGACAGAGCCCGACAGAGCCCGACAGAGCCCGACAGGGCCCGACAGAGCCCGACAGAACCCGACAGAGCCCGACAGAGCCCGACAGGGCCCGACACGGCCCGACAGAGCCCGACAGAGCCCGACAGAACCCGACAGAGCCCAGTAGAGCCCGACAGAGCCCGACAGAGCCCGACAGAGCCCGACAGGGCCCGACAGGGCCCGACAGAGCCAGACAGGGCCCGACAGAGCCCGACAGGGCCCGACAGGGAACAGTAGAGCCCAGTAGAGCCCGACAGAGCCCGACAGAGCCCGACAGAGCCCGACAGGGCCCGACAGAGCCCGACAGGGCCCAGTAGAGCCCGACAGAGCCCGACAGGGCCCGACAGGGCCCGACAGGGCCCAGTAGAGCCAGACAGAGCCCAGTAGAGCCCGACAGAGCCCGACAGAGCCCGACAGGGCCCGACAGGGCCCGACAGAGCCCGACAGGGCCCGACAGAGCCCGACAGAGCCCGACAGGGCCCGACAGAGCCCGACAGAGCCCGACAGGGCCCAGTAGAGCCCGACAGAGCCCGACAGAGCCCGACAGAGCCCGACAGGGCCCGACAGAGCCCGACAGGGCCCGACAGAGCCCGACAGATCCCAGTAGAGCCCGACAGAGCCCGACAGGGCCCGACAGGGAACAGTAGAGCCCAGTAGAGCACGACAGAGCCCGACAGAGCCCGACAGAGCCCGACAGGGCCCGACAGAGCCCGACAGAACCCGACAGAGCCCGACAGAGCCCGACAGGGCCCGACACGGCCCGACAGAGCCCGACAGAGCCCGACAGAACCCGACAGAGCCCGACAGAGCCCAGTAGAGCCCGACAGAGCCCGACAGAGCCCGACAGAGCCCGACAGGGCCCGACAGGGCCCGACAGAGCCCGACAGGGCCCGACAGAGCCCGACAGGGCCCGAAAGGGAACAGTAGAGCCCAGTAGAGCCCGACAGAGCCCGACAGAGCCCGACAGAGCCCGACAGGGCCCGACAGAGCCCGACAGGGCCCAGTAGAGCCCGACAGAGTCCGACAGGGCCCGACAGGGCCCGACAGGGCCCAGTAGAGCCCGACAGAGCCCAGTAGAGCCCGACAGAGCCCGACAGAGCCCGACAGGGCCCGACAGGGCCCGACAGAGCCCGACAGGGCCCGACAGAGCCCGACAGAGCCCGACAGGGCCCGACAGAGCCCGACAGAGCCCGACAGGGCCCAGTAGAGCCCGACAGAGCCCGACAGAGCCCGACAGAGCCCGACAAAGCCCGACAGGGCCCGACAGGGCCCGACAGAGCCCGACAGGGCCCGACAGAGCCCGACAGAGCCCGACAGAGCTGGACAGGGCCCGACAGAGCCCAACAGATCCCGACAGAGCCCGACAGGGCCCGACAGAGCCCGACAGAGCCCGACAGGGCCCAGTAGAGCCCGACAGAGCCCGACAGAGCCCGACAGAGCCCGACAGGGCCCGACAGAGCCCGACAGAGCCCAGTAGAGCCCGACAGAGCCCGACAGGGCCCGACAGGGAACAGTAGAGCCCAGTAGAGCCCGACAGAGCCCGACAGAGCCCGACAGAGCCCGACAGGGCCCGACAGAGCCCGACAGGGCCCAGTAGAGCCCGACAGAGCCCGACAGGGCCCGACAGGGCCCGACAGGGCTCAGTAGAGCCCGACAGAGACCAGTAGAGCCCGACAGAGCCCGACAGAGCCCGACAGGGCCTGACATGGCCCGACAGAGCCCGACAGGGCCCGACAGAGCCCGACAGAGCCCGACAGGGCCCGACAGAGCCCGACAGAGCCCGACAGAGCCCAGTAGAGCCCGACAGAGCCCGACAGAGCCCGACAGAGCCCGACAGGGCCCGACAGGGCCCGACAGAGCCCGACAGGGCCCGACAGAGCCCGACAGAGCCCGACAGAGCCGGACAGGGCCCGACAGAGCCCAACAGAGCCCGACAGAGCCCGACAGGGCCCAGTAGAGCCCGACAGAGCCCGACAGGGCCCGACAGAGCACGACAGAGCCCGACAGAGCCCGACAGGGCCCGACAGAGCCCGACAGGGCCCGACAAAGCCCGACAGAGCCCAGTAGAGCCCGACAGAGCCCGACAGGGCCCGACAGGGAACAGTAGAGCCCAGTAGAGCCCGACAGAGCCCGACAGAGCCCGACAGAGCCCGACAGGGCCCGACAGAGCCCGACAGAACCCGACAGAGCCCGACAGAGCCCGACAGGGCCCGACACGGCCCGACAGAGCCCGACAGAGCCCGACAGAACCCGACAGAGCCCAGTAGAGCCCGACAGAGCCCGACAGAACCCGACAGAGCCCGACAGGGCCCGACAGGGCCCGACAGAGCCCGACAGAGCCAGACAGGGCCCGACAGAGCCCGACAGGGCCCGACAGGGAACAGTAGAGCCCAGTAGAGCCCGACAGAGCCCGACAGAGCCCGACAGAGCCCGACAGGGCCCGACAGAGCCCGACAGGGCCCAGTAGAGCCCGACAGAGCCCGACAGGGCCCGACAGGGCCCGACAGGGCCCAGTAGAGCCAGACAGAGCCCAGTAGAGCCCGACAGAGCCCGACAGAGCCCGACAGGGCCCGACAGGGCCCGACAGAGCCCGACAGGGCCCGACAGAGCCCGACAGAGCCTGACAGGGCCCGACAGAGCCCGATAGAGCCCGACAGGGCCCAGTAGAGCCCGACAGAGCCCGACAGAGCCCGACAGAGCCCGACAGGGCCCGACAGAGCCCGACAGGGCCCGACACGGCCCGACAGAGCCCGACAGAGCCCGACAGAACCCGACAGGGCCCAGTAGAGCCCGACAGAGCCCGACAGAGCCCGACAGGGCCCGACAGGGCCTGACAGGGCTCGACAGAGCCCAGTAGAGCCCGACAGAGCCCGACAGAGCCCGACACGGCCCGACAGAGCCCGACAGAGCCCGAGAGGGCCCGACAGAGCCCGACAGAGCCCAGTAGAGCCCGACAGAGCCCGACAGGGCCCGACACGGCCCGACAGAGCCCGACAGAGCCCGAGAGAACCCGACAGATACCGACAGAGCCCAGTAGAGCCCGACAGAGCCCGACAGAGCCCGACAGAGCCCGACAGGTCCCGACAGGGCCCGACAGAGCCCGACAGAGCCCGACAGGGCCCGACAGAGCCCGACAGGGCCCGACAGGGAACAGTAGAGCCCAGTAGAGCCCGACAGAGCCCGACAGAGCCCGACAGAGCCCGACAGGGCCCGACAGGGCCCGACAGAGCCCGACAGGGCCCGACAGAGCCCGACAGAGCCCGATAGAGCCCGACAGGGCCCGACAGGGCCCAGTAGAGCCCGACAGAGCCCGACAGAGCCCGACAGGGCCCGACAGAGCCCGACAGAGCCCGAAAGAGCCCGACAGAGCCCGATAGGGCCCGACAGAACCCGACAGAGCCCGACAGGGCCCGACAGAGCCCGACAGAGCCCGACAGAGCCCAGTAGAGCCCGACAGAGCCCGACAGAGCCCGACAGGGCCCGACAGGGCCCGACAGAGCCCGACAGAGCCCGACAGGGCCCGACAGAGCCCGACAGGGCCCGACAGGGAACAGTAGAGCCCAGTAGAGCCCGACAGAGCCCGACAGAGCCCGACAGAGCCCGACAGGGCCCGACAGAGCCCGACAGGGCCCAGTAGAGCCCGACAGAGCCCGACAGAGCCCGACAGAGCCCGACAGAGCCCGACAGGGCCCGACAGGGCCCGACAGAGCCCGACAGAGCCCGACAGGGCCCAGTAGAGCCCGACAGAGCCCGACAGAGCCCGACAGGGCCCGACAGACCCCGACAGAACCCGACAGAGCCCGACAGAGCCCGACAGGGCCCGATACGGCCCGACAGAGCCCGACAGAGCCCGACAGAACCCGACAGATACCGACAGAGCCCAGTAGAGCCCGACAGAGCCCGACAGAGCCCGACAGAGCCCGACAGGGCCCGACAGGGCCCGACAGAGCCCGACAGAGCCCGACAGGGCCCGACAGAGCCCGACAGAGCCCGACAGGGCCCAGTAGAGCCCGACAGAGCCCGACAGAGCCCGACAGGGCCCGACAGACCCCGACAGAACCCGACAGAGCCCGACAGAGCCCGACAGCGCCCGATACGGCCCGACAGAGCCCGACAGAGCCCGACAGAACCCGACAGATACCGACAGAGCCCAGTAGAGCCCGACAGAGCCCGACAGAGCCCGACAGAGCCCGACAGAGCCCGAGAGGGCCCGACAGGGCCCGACAGGGCCCAGTAGAGCCCGACAGAGCCCGACAGGGCCCAGTTTAGCCCAGTAGAGCCCGACAGAGCCCGACAGAGCCCGACAGAGCCCAGTAGAGCCCGACAGAGCCCGACAGAGCCCGACAGGGCCCGAGAGAGCCCGTCAGAGACCAGTAGAGCCCGACAGAGCCCGACAGAGCCCGACAGAGCCCGACAGGGCCCGACAGGGCCCGACAGGGCCCAGTAGAGCCCGACAGAGCCCGACAGGGCCCGACAGAGCCCGACAGGGCCCGACAGAGCCCGACAGAGCCCGACAGGGCCCAGTAGAGCCCAACAGAGCCCGACAGAGCCCGACAGAGACCAGTAGAGCCCGACAGAGCCCGACAGAGCCCGAAAGAGCCCGACAGAGCCCGACAGGGCCCGACAGATCCTGACAGAGCCCGACAGGGCCCGACAGAGCCCGACAGAGCCCGACAGAGCCCGACAGAGCCGAGTAGAGCCCGACAGAGCCCGACAGAGCCCAATAGAGCCCGACAGAGCCCAGTAGAGCCCGACAGAGCCCGACAGAGCCCGACAGGGCCCGACAGGGAACAGTAGAGCCCAGTAGAGCCCGACAGGGCCCGACAGAGCCCGACAGAGCCCGACAGAGCCCAGTAGAGCCCGACAGAGCCCGACAGAGCCCGACAGAGCCCGACAAAGCTCGACAGGGCCCGACAGGGCCCAGTAGAGCCCGACAGGGCCCGACAGAGCCCGACAGAGCCCGACAGAGCCCGACAGAGCCCGACAGGGCCCGACAGAGCCCGACAGAGCCCAGTAGAGCCCGACAGAGCCCGACAGAGCCCGACAGAGCCCGACAGGGCCCGACAGAGCCCGACAGGGTCCGACAGAGCCCGACAGAGCCCAGTAGAGCTCGACAGAGCCCGACAGAGCCCGACAGGGCCCGACAGGGCCCAGTAGAGCCCGACAGAGCCCGACAGAGCCCGACAGGGCCCGACAGGGCCTGACAGGGCTCGACAGAGCCCAGTAGAGCCCGACAGAGCCCGACAGAGCCCGACAGGGCCCGACAGGGCCCGACACGGCCCGACAGAGCCCGACAGAGCCCGAGAGAACCCGACAGATACCGACAGAGCCCAGTAGAGCCCGACAGAGCCCGACAGAGCCCGACAGAGCCCGACAGGGCCCGACAGGGCCCGACAGAGCCCGACAGAGCCCGACAGGGCCCGACAGAGCCCGACAGGGCCCGACAGGGAACAGTAGAGCCCAGTAGAGCCCGACAGAGCCCGACAGAGCCCGACAGAGCCCGACAGGGCCCGACAGGGCCCGACAGAGCCCGACAGGGCCCGACAGAGCCCGACAGAGCCCGATAGAGCCCGACAGGGCCCGACAGGACCCAGTAGAGCCCGACAGAGCCCGACAGAGCCCGACCGGGCCCGACAGAGCCCGACAGAACCCGAAAGAGCCCGACAGAGCCCGATAGGGCCCGACAGAACCCGACAGAGCCCGACAGGGCCCGACAGAGCCCGACAGAGCCCGACAGAGCCCAGTAGAGCCCGACAGAGCCCGACAGAGCCCGACAGGGCCCGACAGGGCCCGACAGATCCCGACAGAGCCCGACAGGGCCCGACAGAGCCCGACAGGGCCCGACAGGGAACAGTAGAGCCCAGTAGAGCCCGACAGAGCCCGACAGAGCCCGACAGAGCCCGACAGGGCCCGACAGAGCCCGACAGGGCCCAGTAGAGCCCGACAGAGCCCGACAGAGCCCGACAGAGCCCGACAGGGCCCGACAGAGCCCGACAGAGCCCGACAGAACCCGACAGAGCCTGACAGGCCCCGACAGGGCCCGACAGAGCCCGACAGAGCCCGACAGAGCCCGACAGGGCCCGACAGACCCCGACAGAACCCGACAGAGCCCGACAGAGCCCGACAGGGCCCGATACGGCCCGACAGAGCCCGACAGAGCCCGACAGAACCCGACAGATACCGACAGAGCCCAGTAGAGCCCGACAGAGCCCGACAGAGCCCGACAGGGCCCGACAGGGCCCGACAGAGCCCGACAGAGCCCGACAGGGCCCGACAGAGCCCGACAGGGCCCGACAGGGAACAGTAGAGCCCAGTAGAGCCCGACATAGCCCGACATAGCCCGACAGAGCCCGACAGGGCCCGACAGAGCCCGACAGGGCCCAGTAGAGCCCGACAGAGCCCGACAGGGCCCGACAGGGCCCGACAGGGCCCAGTAGAGCCCGACAGAGCCCAGTAGAGCCCGACAGAGCCCGACAGAGCCCGACAGGGCCCGACAGAGCCCGACAGGGCCCGACAGAGCCCGACAGAGCCCGACAGGGCCCGACAGAGCCCGACAGAGCCCGACAGGGCCCAGTAGAGCCCGACAGAGCCCGACAGAGCCCGACAGAACCCGACAAAGCCCGACAGGGCCCGAGAGACCCCAACAGAGCCCGACAGAGCCCGACAGAGCCCGACAGAGCCCGACAGGGCCCGACAGAGCCCGACAGAGCCCAGTAGAGCTCGACAGGGCCCGACAGAGCCCGACAGGGCCCGACAGGGCCCAGTAGAGCCTGACAGGGCCCGACAGAGCCCGACAGAGCCCAGTCGAGCTCGACAGAGCCCGACAGAGCCCGATAGGGCCCGACAGGGCGCAGTAGAGCCCGACAGAACCCGACAGAGCCCGACAGGGCCCGACAGGGCCCGACAGAACCCGTCAGAGACCAGTAGAGCCCGACAGAGCCCGACAGAGCCCGACAGAGCCCAGTAGAGCCCGACCGAGCCCGACAGAGCACAGTAGAGCCCGACAGAGCCCGACAGGGCCCGACAGGGCCCGACAGAGCCCAGTAGAGCCCGACAGAGCCCGACAGGGCCCGACAGAGCCCGACAGAGCCCGACAGGGCCCGACAGAGCCCGACAGAGCCCAGTAGAGCCCGACAGAGCCCGACAGAGCCCGACAGAGCCCGACAGGGCCCGACAGAGCCCGACAGAGCCCGCAAGGGCCCGACAGGGCCCGACAGAGCCCGACAGAGCCCGACAGAGCCCAGTAGAGCCCGACAGAGCCCGACAGAGCCCGACAGGGCCCGACAGAGCCCGACAGGGCCCAGTAGAGCCCGACAGAGCCCGACAGGGCCCGACAGGGCCCGACAGGGCCCAGTAGAGCCCGACAGAGCCCGACAGAGCCCGACAGAGCCCGACAGGGCCCGACAGGGCCCAGTAGAGCCCGACAGAGCCCGACAGAGCCCGACAGAGCCCGACACGGCCCAGTTTAGCCCAGTAGAGCCCGACAGAGCCCGACAGAGCCCGACAGAGCCCAACAGAGCCCGACAGAGCCCGACAGGGCCCGACAGAGCCCGACAGAGCCCAGTAGAGCTCGACAGAGCCCGACAGAGCCCGACAGGGCCCGAAAGGGCCCGACAGAGCCCGACAGGGCCCGACAGGGCCTGACAGGGCCCAGTAGAGCCCAACAGAGCCCGACAGGGCCCGACAGAGCCCGAAAGAGCCCGACAGAGCCCGACAGGGCCCGACAGAGCCCGACAGCGCCCGACAGAACCCGACAGAGCCCGACAGGGCCCGACAGGGCCCGACAGAGCCCGACAGAGCCCGACAGAGCCCTACAGGGCCCAGTAGAGCCCGACAGAGCCCAACAGAGCCCGACAGGGCCCGACAGGGCCCGACAGGGAACAGTAGAGCCCAGTAGAGCCCGACAGAGCCCGACAGAGCCCGACAGAGCCCAACAGGGCCCGACAGAGCCCGACAGAACCCGACAGAGCCCGACAGAGCCCAACAGGGCCCGACACCGCCCGACAGAGCCCGACAGAGCCCGACAGAACCCGACAGAGCCCGACAGAGCCCAGTAGAGCCCGACAGAGCCCGACAGAGCCCGACAGAGCCCGACAGGGCCCGACAGGGCCCGACAGAGCCCAGTAGAGCCCGACAGAGCCCGACAGGGCCCGACAGGGAACAGTAGAGCCCAGTAGAGCCCGACAGAGCCCGACAGAGCCCGACAGAGCCCGACAGGGCCCGACAGAGCCCGACAGGGCCCAGTAGAGCCCGACAGAGCCCGACAGGGCCCGACAGGGCCCGACAGGGCCCAGTAGAGCCCGACAGAGACCAGTAGAGCCCGACAGAGCCCGACAGAGCCCGACAGGGCCTGACAGGGCCCGACAGAGCCCGACAGAGCCCGACAGGGCCCGACAGAGCCCGACAGAGCCCGACAGAGCCCAGTAGAGCCCGACAGAGCCCGACAGAGCCCGACAGAGCCCGACAGAGCCCGACAGGGCCCGACAGGGCCCGACAGAGCCCGAGAGGGCCCGACAGAGCCCGACAGAGCCCGACAGAGCCGGACAGGGCCCGACAGAGCCCAACAGAGCCCGACAGATCCCGACAGGGCCCAGTAGAGCCCGACAGAGCCCGACAGGGCCCGACAGAGCCCGACAGAGCCCGACAGAGCCCGACAGGGCCCGACAGAGCCCGACAGGGCCCGACAAAGCCCGACAGAGCCCGACAGGGCCCGACAGAGCCCGAGAGGGCCCGACAGAGCCCGACAGAGCCCAGTAGAGCCCGACAGAGCCCGACAGGGCCCGACAGGGAACAGTAGAACCCAGTAGAGCCCGACAGAGCCCGACAGAGCCCGACAGAGCCCGACAGGGCCCGACAGAGCCCGACAGAACCCGACAGAGCCCGACAGAGCCCGACAGGGCCCGACACGGCCCGACAGAGCCCGACAGAGCCCGACAGAACCCGACAGAGCCCAGTAGAGCCCGACAGAGCCCGACAGAGCCCGACAGAGCCCGACAGGGCCCGACAGGGCCCGACAGAGCCAGACAGGGCCCGACAGAGCCCGACAGGGCCCGACAGGGAACAGTAGAGCCCAGTAGAGCCCGACAGAGCCCGACAGAGCCCGACAGAGCCCGACAGGGCCCGACAGAGCCCGACAGGGCCCAGTAGAGCCCGACAGAGCCCGACAGGGCCCGACAGGGCCCGACAGGGCCCAGTAGAGCCAGACAGAGCCCAGTAGAGCCCGACAGAGCCCGACAGAGCCCGACAGGGCCCGACAGGGCCCGACAGAGCCCGACAGGGCCCGACAGAGCCCGACAGAGCCCGACAGGGCCCGACAGAGCCCGACAGAGCCCGACAGGGCCCAGTAGAGCCCGACAGAGCCCGACAGAGCCCGACAGAGCCCGACAGGGCCCGACAGAGCCCGACAGGGCCCGACAGAGCCCGACAGATCCCAGTAGAGCCCGACAGAGCCCGACAGGGCCCGACAGGGAACAGTAGAGCCCAGTAGAGCACGACAGAGCCCGACAGAGCCCGACAGAGCCCGACAGGGCCCGACAGAGCCCGACAGAACCCGACAGAGCCCGACAGAGCCCGACAGGGCCCGACACGGCCCGACAGAGCCCGACAGAGCCCGACAGAACCCGACAGAGCCCGACAGAGCCCAGTAGAGCCCGACAGAGCCCGACAGAGCCCGACAGAGCCCGACAGGGCCCGACAGGGCCCGACAGAGCCCGACAGGGCCCGACAGAGCCCGACAGGGCCCGAAAGGGAACAGTAGAGCCCAGTAGAGCCCGACAGAGCCCGACAGAGCCCGACAGAGCCCGACAGGGCCCGACAGAGCCCGACAGGGCCCAGTAGAGCCCGACAGAGTCCGACAGGGCCCGACAGGGCCCGACAGGGCCCAGTAGAGCCCGACAGAGCCCAGTAGAGCCCGACAGAGCCCGACAGAGCCCGACAGGGCCCGACAGGGCCCGACAGAGCCCGACAGGGCCCGACAGAGCCCGACAGAGCCCGACAGGGCCCGACAGAGCCCGACAGAGCCCGACAGGGCCCAGTAGAGCCCGACAGAGCCCGACAGAGCCCGACAGAGCCCGACAAAGCCCGACAGGGCCCGACAGGGCCCGACAGAGCCCGACAGGGCCCGACAGAGCCCGACAGAGCCCGACAGAGCTGGACAGGGCCCGACAGAGCCCAACAGATCCCGACAGAGCCCGACAGGGCCCGACAGAGCCCGACAGAGCCCGACAGGGCCCAGTAGAGCCCGACAGAGCCCGACAGAGCCCGACAGAGCCCGACAGGGCCCGACAGAGCCCGACAGAGCCCAGTAGAGCCCGACAGAGCCCGACAGGGCCCGACAGGGAACAGTAGAGCCCAGTAGAGCCCGACAGAGCCCGACAGAGCCCGACAGAGCCCGACAGGGCCCGACAGAGCCCGACAGGGCCCAGTAGAGCCCGACAGAGCCCGACAGGGCCCGACAGGGCCCGACAGGGCCCAGTAGAGCCCGACAGAGACCAGTAGAGCCCGACAGAGCCCGACAGAGCCCGACAGGGCCTGACATGGCCCGACAGAGCCCGACAGGGCCCGACAGAGCCCGACAGAGCCCGACAGGGCCCGACAGAGCCCGACAGAGCCCGACAGAGCCCAGTAGAGCCCGACAGAGCCCGACAGAGCCCGACAGAGCCCGACAGAGCCCGACAGGGCCCGACAGGGCCCGACAGAGCCCGACAGGGCCCGACAGAGCCCGACAGAGCCCGACAGAGCCGGACAGGGCCCGACAGAGCCCAACAGAGCCCGACAGAGCCCGACAGGGCCCAGTAGAGCCCGACAGAGCCCGACAGGGCCCGACAGAGCACGACAGAGCCCGACAGAGCCCGACAGGGCCCGACAGAGCCCGACAGGGCCCGACAAAGCCCGACAGAGCCCAGTAGAGCCCGACAGAGCCCGACAGGGCCCGACAGGGAACAGTAGAGCCCAGTAGAGCCCGACAGAGCCCGACAGAGCCCGACAGAGCCCGACAGGGCCCGACAGAGCCCGACAGAACCCGACAGAGCCCGACAGAGCCCGACAGGGCCCGACACGGCCCGACAGAGCCCGACAGAGCCCGACAGAACCCGACAGAGCCCAGTAGAGCCCGACAGAGCCCGACAGAACCCGACAGAGCCCGACAGGGCCCGACAGGGCCCGACAGAGCCCGACAGAGCCAGACAGGGCCCGACAGAGCCCGACAGGGCCCGACAGGGAACAGTAGAGCCCAGTAGAGCCCGACAGAGCCCGACAGAGCCCGACAGAGCCCGACAGGGCCCGACAGAGCCCGACAGGGCCCAGTAGAGCCCGACAGAGCCCGACAGGGCCCGACAGGGCCCGACAGGGCCCAGTAGAGCCAGACAGAGCCCAGTAGAGCCCGACAGAGCCCGACAGAGCCCGACAGGGCCCGACAGGGCCCGACAGAGCCCGACAGGGCCCGACAGAGCCCGACAGAGCCTGACAGGGCCCGACAGAGCCCGATAGAGCCCGACAGGGCCCAGTAGAGCCCGACAGAGCCCGACAGAGCCCGACAGAGCCCGACAGGGCCCGACAGAGCCCGACAGGGCCCGACAGAGCCCGACAGAGCCCAGTAGAGCCCGACAGAGCCCGACAGGGCCCGACAGGGAACAGTAGAGCCCAGTAGAGCACGACAGAGCCCGACAGAGCCCGACAGAGCCCGACAGGGCCCGACAGAGCCCGACAGAACCCGACAGAGCCCGACAGAGCCCGACAGGGCCCGACACGGCCCGACAGAGCCCGACAGAGCCCGACAGAACCCGACAGAGCCCGACAGAGCCCAGTAGAGCCCGACAGAGCCCGACAGAGCCCGACAGAGCCCGACAGGGCCCGACAGGGAACAGTAGAGCCCAGTAGAGCCCGACAGAGCCCGACAGAGCCCGACAGAGCCCGACAGGGCCCGACAGAGCCCGACAGGGCCCAGTAGAGCCCGACAGAGCCCGACAGGGCCCGACAGGGCCCGACAGGGCCCAGTAGAGCCCGACAGAGCCCAGTAGAGCCCGACAGGGCCCGACAGAGCCCGACAGAGCCCGAGAGAGCCCGACAGAGCCCGACAGGGCCCAGTAGAGCCCGACAGAGCCCGACAGAGCCCGACAGAGCCCGACAAAGCCCGACAGGGCCCGACAGGGCCCGACAGAGCCCGACAGGGCCCGACAGAGCCCGACAGAGGCCGACAGAGCCGGACAGGGCCCGACAGAGCCCAACAGATCCCGACAGAGCCCGACAGGGCCCGACAGAGCCCGACAGAGCCCGACAGGGCCCAGTAGAGCCCGACAGAGCCCGACAGAGCCCGACAGAGCCCGACAGGGCCCGACAGAGCCCGACAGAGCCCAGTAGAGCCCGACAGAGCCCGACAGGGCCCGACAGGGAACAGTAGAGCCCAGTAGAGCCCGACAGAGCCCGACAGAGCCCGACAGGGCCCGACACGGCCCGACAGAGCCCGACAGAGCCCGACAGAACCCGACAGAGCCCGACAGAGCCCAGTAGAGCCCGACAGAGCCCGACAGAGCCCGACAGGGCCCGACAGGGCCCGACAGAGCCCGACAGAGCCCGACAGGGCCCGACAGGGAACAGTAGAGCCCAGTAGAGCCCGACAGAGCCCGACAGAGCCCGACAGAGCCCGACAGGGCCCGACAGAGCCCGACAGAGCCCAGTAGAGCCCGACAGAGCCCGACAGGGCCCGACAGGGAACAGTAGAGCCCAGTAGAGCACGACAGAGCCCGACAGAGCCCGACAGAGCCCGACAGGGCCCGACAGAGCCCGACAGAACCCGACAGAGCCCGACAGAGCCCGACAGGGCCCGACACGGCCCGACAGAGCCCGACAGAGCCCGACAGAACCCGACAGAGCCCGACAGAGCCCAGTAGAGCCCGACAGAGCCCGACAGAGCCCGACAGAGCCCGACAGGGCCCGACAGGGAACAGTAGAGCCCAGTAGAGCCCGACAGAGCCCGACAGAGCCCGACAGAGCCCTACAGGGCCCGACAGAGCCTGACAGGGCCCAGTAGAGCCCGACAGAGCCCGACAGGGCCCGACAGGGCCCGACAGGGCCCAGTAGAGCCCGACAGAGCCCGACAGGGCCCAGTAGAGCCCAACAGAGCCCGACAGAGCCCGACAGAGCCCAGTAGAGCCCGACAGAGCCCGACAGAGCCCGACAGGGCCCGACAGATCCTGACAGAGCCCGACAGGGCCCGACAGAGCCCGACAGAGCCCAACAGAGCCCGACAGAGCCCAGTAGAGCCCGACAGAGCCCGACAGAGCCCGACAGGGCCCGACAGGGCCCGACAGGGCCCGACAGAGGCCGACAGGACCCGACAGAGCCCGACAGGGCCCGACAGGGCCCGACAGGACCCGACAGAGCCCGACAGAGCCCGACAGGGCCCGACAGGGCCCGACAGGGCCCGACAGAGCCCGACAGAGCCCGACAGAGCCCGACAGGGCCCGACAGAGCCCGACAGGGCCCAGTAGAGCCTGACAGAGCCCGACAGGGCCCGACAGGGCCCGACAGAGCCCGACAGAGCCCGACAGAGCCCGACAGAAACCGACAGAGCCCGACAGGGCCCGACAGGGCCCGACAGGGCCCGACAGGGCCCGACAGAGCCCGACAGAGCCCGACAGGGCCCGACAGAGCCCGACAGAGCCCGACAGGGCCCAGTAGAGCCCGACAGAGCCCGACAGAGCCCGATAGAGCCCGACAAATCTCGACAGGGCCCGACAGGGCCCAGTAGAGCCCGACAGAGCCCAGTAGAGCCCGACAGAGCCCGACAGAGCCCGACAGAGCCCGACAGGGCCCGACAGGGCCCGACTGGGCCCGACAGAGCCCAGTAGAGCTCGACAGAGCCCGACAGAGCCCGACAGGGCCCGACAGGGCCCAGTAGAGCCCGACAGAGCCCGACAGAGCCCGACAGGGCCCGACAGGGCCCGACAGAGCCCGACAGAGCCCGACAGGGCCCGACAGACCCCAATAGAGCCCGACAGAGCCCAGTAGAGCCCGACAGAGCCCGACAGAGCCCGACAGAGCCCGACAGGGCCCGACAGGGCCCGACAGAGCCCAGTAGAGCCCGACAGAGCCCGACAGAGCCCGACAGGGCCCGACAGGGAACAGTAGAACCCAGTAGAGCCCGACAGAGCCCGACAGAGCCCGACAGAGCCCGACAGGGCCCGACAGAGCCCGACAGAACCCGACAGAGCCCGACAGAGCCCGACAGGGCCCGACACGGCCCGACAGAGCCCGACAGAGCCCGACAGAACCCGACAGAGCCCAGTAGAGCCCGACAGAGCCCGACAGAGCCCGACAGAGCCCGACAGGGCCCGACAGGGCCCGACAGAGCCAGACAGGGCCCGACAGAGCCCGACAGGGCCCGACAGGGAACAGTAGAGCCCAGTAGAGCCCGACAGAGCCCGACAGAGCCCGACAGAGCCCGACAGGGCCCGACAGAGCCCGACAGGGCCCAGTAGAGCCCGACAGAGCCCGACAGGGCCCGACAGGGCCCGACAGGGCCCAGTAGAGCCAGACAGAGCCCAGTAGAGCCCGACAGAGCCCGACAGAGCCCGACAGGGCCCGACAGGGCCCGACAGAGCCCGACAGGGCCCGACAGAGCCCGACAGAGCCCGACAGGGCCCGACAGAGCCCGACAGAGCCCGACAGGGCCCAGTAGAGCCCGACAGAGCCCGACAGAGCCCGACAGAGCCCGACAGGGCCCGACAGAGCCCGACAGGGCCCGACAGAGCCCGACAGATCCCAGTAGAGCCCGACAGAGCCCGACAGGGCCCGACAGGGAACAGTAGAGCCCAGTAGAGCACGACAGAGCCCGACAGAGCCCGACAGAGCCCGACAGGGCCCGACAGAGCCCGACAGAACCCGACAGAGCCCGACAGAGCCCGACAGGGCCCGACACGGCCCGACAGAGCCCGACAGAGCCCGACAGAACCCGACAGAGCCCGACAGAGCCCAGTAGAGCCCGACAGAGCCCGACAGAGCCCGACAGAGCCCGACAGGGCCCGACAGGGCCCGACAGAGCCCGACAGGGCCCGACAGAGCCCGACAGGGCCCGAAAGGGAACAGTAGAGCCCAGTAGAGCCCGACAGAGCCCGACAGAGCCCGACAGAGCCCGACAGGGCCCGACAGAGCCCGACAGGGCCCAGTAGAGCCCGACAGAGTCCGACAGGGCCCGACAGGGCCCGACAGGGCCCAGTAGAGCCCGACAGAGCCCAGTAGAGCCCGACAGAGCCCGACAGAGCCCGACAGGGCCCGACAGGGCCCGACAGAGCCCGACAGGGCCCGACAGAGCCCGACAGAGCCCGACAGGGCCCGACAGAGCCCGACAGAGCCCGACAGGGCCCAGTAGAGCCCGACAGAGCCCGACAGAGCCCGACAGAGCCCGACAAAGCCCGACAGGGCCCGACAGGGCCCGACAGAGCCCGACAGGGCCCGACAGAGCCCGACAGAGCCCGACAGAGCTGGACAGGGCCCGACAGAGCCCAACAGATCCCGACAGAGCCCGACAGGGCCCGACAGAGCCCGACAGAGCCCGACAGGGCCCAGTAGAGCCCGACAGAGCCCGACAGAGCCCGACAGAGCCCGACAGGGCCCGACAGAGCCCGACAGAGCCCAGTAGAGCCCGACAGAGCCCGACAGGGCCCGACAGGGAACAGTAGAGCCCAGTAGAGCCCGACAGAGCCCGACAGAGCCCGACAGAGCCCGACAGGGCCCGACAGAGCCCGACAGGGCCCAGTAGAGCCCGACAGAGCCCGACAGGGCCCGACAGGGCCCGACAGGGCCCAGTAGAGCCCGACAGAGACCAGTAGAGCCCGACAGAGCCCGACAGAGCCCGACAGGGCCTGACATGGCCCGACAGAGCCCGACAGGGCCCGACAGAGCCCGACAGAGCCCGACAGGGCCCGACAGAGCCCGACAGAGCCCGACAGAGCCCAGTAGAGCCCGACAGAGCCCGACAGAGCCCGACAGAGCCCGACAGGGCCCGACAGGGCCCGACAGAGCCCGACAGGGCCCGACAGAGCCCGACAGAGCCCGACAGAGCCGGACAGGGCCCGACAGAGCCCAACAGAGCCCGACAGAGCCCGACAGGGCCCAGTAGAGCCCGACAGAGCCCGACAGGGCCCGACAGAGCACGACAGAGCCCGACAGAGCCCGACAGGGCCCGACAGAGCCCGACAGGGCCCGACAAAGCCCGACAGAGCCCAGTAGAGCCCGACAGAGCCCGACAGGGCCCGACAGGGAACAGTAGAGCCCAGTAGAGCCCGACAGAGCCCGACAGAGCCCGACAGAGCCCGACAGGGCCCGACAGAGCCCGACAGAACCCGACAGAGCCCGACAGAGCCCGACAGGGCCCGACACGGCCCGACAGAGCCCGACAGAGCCCGACAGAACCCGACAGAGCCCAGTAGAGCCCGACAGAGCCCGACAGAACCCGACAGAGCCCGACAGGGCCCGACAGGGCCCGACAGAGCCCGACAGAGCCAGACAGGGCCCGACAGAGCCCGACAGGGCCCGACAGGGAACAGTAGAGCCCAGTAGAGCCCGACAGAGCCCGACAGAGCCCGACAGAGCCCGACAGGGCCCGACAGAGCCCGACAGGGCCCAGTAGAGCCCGACAGAGCCCGACAGGGCCCGACAGGGCCCGACAGGGCCCAGTAGAGCCAGACAGAGCCCAGTAGAGCCCGACAGAGCCCGACAGAGCCCGACAGGGCCCGA
The DNA here is from genome assembly GCF_036013445.1 of Caloenas nicobarica. Lineage (NCBI taxonomy): Eukaryota > Metazoa > Chordata > Aves > Columbiformes > Columbidae > Caloenas > Caloenas nicobarica. Next base: position 263,846 of record NW_027016970.1, read on the forward strand.
CAGGGCCCGACAGAGCCCGACAGGGCCCGACAGAGCCCGACAGAGCCTGACAGGGCCCGACAGAGCCCGATAGAGCCCGACAGGGCCCAGTAGAGCCCGACAGAGCCCGACAGAGCCCGACAGAGCCCGACAGGGCCCGACAGAGCCCGACAGGGCCCGACAGAGCCCGACAGAGCCCAGTAGAGCCCGACAGAGCCCGACAGGGCCCGACAGGGAACAGTAGAGCCCAGTAGAGCACGACAGAGCCCGACAGAGCCCGACAGAGCCCGACAGGGCCCGACAGAGCCCGACAGAACCCGACAGAGCCCGACAGAGCCCGACAGGGCCCGACACGGCCCGACAGAGCCCGACAGAGCCCGACAGAACCCGACAGAGCCCGACAGAGCCCAGTAGAGCCCGACAGAGCCCGACAGAGCCCGACAGAGCCCGACAGGGCCCGACAGGGAACAGTAGAGCCCAGTAGAGCCCGACAGAGCCCGACAGAGCCCGACAGAGCCCGACAGGGCCCGACAGAGCCCGACAGGGCCCAGTAGAGCCCGACAGAGCCCGACAGGGCCCGACAGGGCCCGACAGGGCCCAGTAGAGCCCGACAGAGCCCAGTAGAGCCCGACAGGGCCCGACAGAGCCCGACAGAGCCCGAGAGAGCCCGACAGAGCCCGACAGGGCCCAGTAGAGCCCGACAGAGCCCGACAGAGCCCGACAGAGCCCGACAAAGCCCGACAGGGCCCGACAGGGCCCGACAGAGCCCGACAGGGCCCGACAGAGCCCGACAGAGGCCGACAGAGCCGGACAGGGCCCGACAGAGCCCAACAGATCCCGACAGAGCCCGACAGGGCCCGACAGAGCCCGACAGAGCCCGACAGGGCCCAGTAGAGCCCGACAGAGCCCGACAGAGCCCGACAGAGCCCGACAGGGCCCGACAGAGCCCGACAGAGCCCAGTAGAGCCCGACAGAGCCCGACAGGGCCCGACAGGGAACAGTAGAGCCCAGTAGAGCCCGACAGAGCCCGACAGAGCCCGACAGGGCCCGACACGGCCCGACAGAGCCCGACAGAGCCCGACAGAACCCGACAGAGCCCGACAGAGCCCAGTAGAGCCCGACAGAGCCCGACAGAGCCCGACAGGGCCCGACAGGGCCCGACAGAGCCCGACAGAGCCCGACAGGGCCCGACAGGGAACAGTAGAGCCCAGTAGAGCCCGACAGAGCCCGACAGAGCCCGACAGAGCCCGACAGGGCCCGACAGAGCCCGACAGAGCCCAGTAGAGCCCGACAGAGCCCGACAGGGCCCGACAGGGAACAGTAGAGCCCAGTAGAGCACGACAGAGCCCGACAGAGCCCGACAGAGCCCGACAGGGCCCGACAGAGCCCGACAGAACCCGACAGAGCCCGACAGAGCCCGACAGGGCCCGACACGGCCCGACAGAGCCCGACAGAGCCCGACAGAACCCGACAGAGCCCGACAGAGCCCAGTAGAGCCCGACAGAGCCCGACAGAGCCCGACAGAGCCCGACAGGGCCCGACAGGGAACAGTAGAGCCCAGTAGAGCCCGACAGAGCCCGACAGAGCCCGACAGAGCCCTACAGGGCCCGACAGAGCCTGACAGGGCCCAGTAGAGCCCGACAGAGCCCGACAGGGCCCGACAGGGCCCGACAGGGCCCAGTAGAGCCCGACAGAGCCCGACAGGGCCCAGTAGAGCCCAACAGAGCCCGACAGAGCCCGACAGAGCCCAGTAGAGCCCGACAGAGCCCGACAGAGCCCGACAGGGCCCGACAGATCCTGACAGAGCCCGACAGGGCCCGACAGAGCCCGACAGAGCCCAACAGAGCCCGACAGAGCCCAGTAGAGCCCGACAGAGCCCGACAGAGCCCGACAGGGCCCGACAGGGCCCGACAGGGCCCGACAGAGGCCGACAGGACCCGACAGAGCCCGACAGGGCCCGACAGGGCCCGACAGGACCCGACAGAGCCCGACAGAGCCCGACAGGGCCCGACAGGGCCCGACAGGGCCCGACAGAGCCCGACAGAGCCCGACAGAGCCCGACAGGGCCCGACAGAGCCCGACAGGGCCCAGTAGAGCCTGACAGAGCCCGACAGGGCCCGACAGGGCCCGACAGAGCCCGACAGAGCCCGACAGAGCCCGACAGAAACCGACAGAGCCCGACAGGGCCCGACAGGGCCCGACAGGGCCCGACAGGGCCCGACAGAGCCCGACAGAGCCCGACAGGGCCCGACAGAGCCCGACAGAGCCCGACAGGGCCCAGTAGAGCCCGACAGAGCCCGACAGAGCCCGATAGAGCCCGACAAATCTCGACAGGGCCCGACAGGGCCCAGTAGAGCCCGACAGAGCCCAGTAGAGCCCGACAGAGCCCGACAGAGCCCGACAGAGCCCGACAGGGCCCGACAGGGCCCGACTGGGCCCGACAGAGCCCAGTAGAGCTCGACAGAGCCCGACAGAGCCCGACAGGGCCCGACAGGGCCCAGTAGAGCCCGACAGAGCCCGACAGAGCCCGACAGGGCCCGACAGGGCCCGACAGAGCCCGACAGAGCCCGACAGGGCCCGACAGACCCCAATAGAGCCCGACAGAGCCCAGTAGAGCCCGACAGAGCCCGACAGAGCCCGACAGAGCCCGACAGGGCCCGACAGGGCCCGACAGAGCCCAGTAGAGCCCGACAGAGCCCGACAGAGCCCGACAGAGCCCGACAGGGCCCGACAGGGCCCGACAGGGCCCAGTGGAGCCCGACAGGGCCCGACAGAGCCCGACAGAGCCCGACAGAGCCCGACAGAGCCCGACAGGGCCCGACAGAGCCCGACAGAGCCCAGTAGAGCCCGACAGAGCCCGACAGAACCCGACAGAGCCCGAGAGGGCCCGACAGGGCCCGACAGGGCCCAGTAGAGCCCGACAGAGCCCGACACAGCCCGACAGAGCCCGACAGGGCCCGACAGAGCCCGACAGAGCCCGCAAGGGCCCGACAGGGCCCGACAGAGCCCGACAGAGCCCGACAGGGCCCGACAGGGAACAGTAGAGCCCAGTAGAGCCCGACAGAGCCCGACAGAGCCCGACAGGGCCCGACACGGCCCGACAGAGCCCGACAGAGCCCGACAGAACCCGACAGAGCCCGACAGAGCCCAGTAGAGCCCGACAGAGCCCGACAGAGCCCGACAGAGCCCGACAGGGCCCGACAGGGCCCGACAGAGCCCGACAGAGCCCGACAGGGCCCGACAGGGAACAGTAGAGCCCAGTAGAGCCCGACAGAGCCCGACAGAGCCCGACAGAGCCCGACAGGGCCCGACAGAGCCCGACAGAGCCCAGTAGAGCCCGACAGAGCCCGACAGGGCCCGACAGGGAACAGTAGAGCCCAGTAGAGCACGACAGAGCCCGACAGAGCCCGACAGAGCCCGACAGGGCCCGACAGAGCCCGACAGAACCCGACAGAGCCCGACAGAGCCCGACAGGGCCCGACACGGCCCGACAGAGCCCGACAGAGCCCGACAGGGCCCGACAGGGCCCGACAGAGCCCAGTAGAGCCCGACAGAGCCCGACAGAGCCCGACAGAGCCCGACAGGGCCCGACAGGGCCCGACAGGGCCCAGTGGAGCCCGACAGGGCCCGACAGGGCCCGACAGAGCCCGACAGAGCCCGACAGAGCCCGACAGGGCCCGACAGAGCCCGACAGAGCCCAGTAGAGCCCGACAGAGCCCGACAGAACCCGACAGAGCCCGAGAGGGCCCGACAGGGCCCGACAGGGCCCAGTAGAGCCCGACAGAGCCCGACACAGCCCGACAGAGCCCGACAGGGCCCGACAGAGCCCGACAGAGCCCGCAAGGGCCCGACAGGGCCCGACAGAGCCCGACAGAGCCCGACAGGGCCCGACAGGGAACAGTAGAGCCCAGTAGAGCCCGACAGAGCCCGACAGAGCCCGACAGAGCCCAGTAGAGCCCGACAGAGCCCGACAGAACCCGACAGAGCCCGAGAGGGCCCGACAGGGCCCGACAGGGCCCAGTAGAGCCCGACAGAGCCCGACACAGCCCGACAGAGCCCGACAGGGCCCGACAGAGCCCGACAGAGCCCGCAAGGGCCCGACAGGGCCCGACAGAGCCCGACAGAGCCCGACAGGGCCCGACAGACCCCAATAGAGCCCGACAGAGCCCAGTAGAGCCCGAGAGAGCCCGACAGAGCCCGACAGAGCCCGACAGGGCCTGACAGGGCCCGACAGAGCCCGACAGGGCCCAGTTTAGCCCAGTAGAGCCCGACAGAGCCCGACAGAGCCCGACAGAGCCCAGTAGAGCCCGACAGAGCCCGACAGAGCCCGACAGGGCCCGACAGAGCCCGACAGAGACCAGTAGAGCCCGACAGAGCCCGACAGAGCCCGACAGAGCCCGACAGGGCCCGACAGGGCCCGACAGGGCCCAGTAGAGCCCGACAGAGCCCAACAGAGCCCGACAGAGCCCGACAGGGCCCGACAGAGCCCGACAGGGCCCGACAGAGCCCGACAGAGCCCGACAGGGCCCAGTAGAGCCCAACAGAGCCCGACAGAGCCCGACAGAGCCCAGTAGAGCCCGACAGAGCCCGACAGAGCCCGAAAGAGCCCGACAGAGCCCGACAGGGCCCGACAGATCCTGACAGAGCCCGACAGGGCCCGACAGAGCCCGACAGAGCCCAACAGAGCCCGACAGAGCCGAGTAGAGCCCGACAGAGCCCGACAGAGCCCAATAGAGCCCGACAGAGCCCAGTAGAGCCCGACAGAGCCCGACAGAGCCCGACAGAGCCCGACAGGGCCCGACAGAGCCCGACAGAGCCCGACAGGGCCCGACAGAGCCCAGTAGAGCCCGACAGAGCCCGACAGAGCCCGACAGAGCCCGACAGGGCCCGACAGAGCCCGACAGGGCCCGACAGAAACCGACAGAGCCCGACAGGGCCCAGTAGAGCCCGACAGAGCCCGACAGAGCCCGACAGGGCCCGACAGGGAACAGTAGAGCCCAGTAGAGCCCGACAGGGCCCGACAGAGCCCGACAGAGCCCGACAGAGCCCAGTAGAGCCCGACAGAGCCCGACAGAGCCCGACAGAGCCCGACAAAGCTCGACAGGGCCCGACAGGGCCCAGTAGAGCCCGACAGGGCCCGACAGAGCCCGACAGAGCCCGACAGAGCCCGACAGAGCCCGACAGGGCCCGACAGAGCCCGACAGAGCCCAGTAGAGCCCGACAGAGCCCGACAGAGCCCGACAGAGCCCGACAGGGCCCGACAGAGCCCGACAGGGCCCGACAGAGCCCGACAGAGCCCAGTAGAGCTCGACAGAGCCCGACAGAGCCCGACAGGGCCCGACAGGGCCCAGTAGAGCCCGACAGAGCCCGACAGAGCCCGACAGGGCCCGACAGGGCCTGACAGGGCTCGACAGAGCCCAGTAGAGCCCGACAGAGCCCGACAGAGCCCGACAGGGCCCGACAGGGACCGACACGGCCCGACAGAGCCCGACAGAGCCCGAGAGAACCCGACAGATACCAACAGAGCCCAGTAGAGCCCGACAGAGCCCGACAGAGCCCGACAGAGCCCGACAGGGCCCGACAGGGCCCGACAGAGCCCGACAGAGCCCGACAGGGCCCGACAGAGCCCGACAGGGCCCGACAGGGAACAGTAGAGCCCAGTAGAGCCCGACAGAGCCCGACAGAGCCCGACAGAGCCCGACAGGGCCCGACAGGGCCCGACAGAGCCCGACAGGGCCCGACAGAGCCCGACAGAGCCCGATAGAGCCCGACAGGGCCCGACAGGGCCCAGTAGAGCCCGACAGAGCCCGACAGAGCCCGACAGGGCCCGACAGAGCCCGACAGGGCCCAGTAGAGCCCGACAGAGCCCGACAGAGCCCGACAGAGCCCGACAGGGCCCGACAGAGCCCGACAGAGCCCGACAGAACCCGACAGAGCCCGACAGGGCCCGACAGGGCCCGACAGAGCCCGACAGAGCCCGACAGGGCCCAGTAGAGCCCGACAGAGCCCGACAGAGCCCGACAGAGCCCGACAGGGCCCGACAGACCCCGACAGAACCCGACAGAGCCCGACAGAGCCCGACAGGGCCCGATACGTCCCGACAGAGCCCGACAGAGCCCGACAGAACCCGACAGATACCGACAGAGCCCAGTAGAGCCCGACAGAGCCCGACAGAGCCCGACAGAGCCCGACAGGGCCCGACAGGGCCCGACAGAGCCCGACAGAGCCCGACAGGGCCCGACAGAGCCCGACAGGGCCCGACAGGGAACAGTAGAGCCCAGTAGAGCCCGACATAGCCCGACATAGCCCGACAGAGCCCGACAGGGCCCGACAGAGCCCGACAGGGCCCAGTAGAGCCCGACAGAGCCCGACAGGGCCCGACAGGGCCCGACAGGGCCCAGTAGAGCCCGACAGAGCCCAGTAGAGCCCGACAGAGCCCGACAGAGCCCGACAGGGCCCGACAGAGCCCGACAGGGCCCGACAGAGCCCGACAGAGCCCGACAGGGCCCAGTAGAGCCCGACAGAGCCCGACAGAGCCCGACAGAACCCGACAAAGCCCGACAGGGCCCGACAGACCCCAACAGAGCCCGACAGAGCCCGACAGGGCCCAGTAGAGCCTGACAGAGCCCGACAGAGCCCGACAGAGCCCGACAGGGCCCGACAGAGCCCGACAGGGCCCGACAGAGCCCGACAGAGCCCAGTAGAGCTCGACAGAGCCCGACAGGGCCCGACAGGGCCCGACAGGGCCCGACAGAGCCCGACAGAGCCCGACAGGGCCCGACAGAGCCCGACAGAGCCCGACAGGGCCCAGTAGAGCCCGACAGAGCCCGACAGAGCCCAGTAGAGCCCGACAGAGCCCGACAGAGCCCGACAGGGCCCGACAGAGCCCGACAGGGCCCGACAGAGCCCGACAGAGCCCGACAGGGCCCAGTAGAGCCCGACAGAGCCCGACAGAGCCCGACAGAACCCGACAAAGCCCGACAGGGCCCGACAGACCCCAACAGAGCCCGACAGAGCCCGACAGGGCCCAGTAGAGCCTGACAGAGCCCGACAGAGCCCGACAGAGCCCGACAGGGCCCGACAGAGCCCGACAGGGCCCGACAGAGCCCGACAGAGCCCAGTAGAGCTCGACAGAGCCCGACAGGGCCCGACAGGGCCCGACAGGGCCCGACAGAGCCCGACAGAGCCCGACAGGGCCCGACAGAGCCCGACAGAGCCCGACAGGGCCCAGTAGAGCCCGACAGAGCCCGACAGAGCCCGACAGAGCCCGACAAATCTCGACAGGGCCCGACAGGGCCCAGTAGAGCCCGACAGGGCCCGACAGAGCCCGACAGAGCCCGACAGAGCCCGACAGAGCCCGACAGGGCCCGACAGAGACCGACAGAGCCCAGTAGAGCCCGACAGAGCCCGACAGAGCCCGACAGAGCCCGACAGGGCCCGACAGGGCCCAGTAGAGCCCGACAGAGCCCGACAGAGCCCGACAGGGCCCGACAGGGCCCGACAGAGCCCGACAGAGCCCGACAGAGCCCGACAGGGCCCGACAGACCCCAATAGAGCCCGACAGAGCCCAGTAGAGCCCGAGAGAGCCCGACAGAGCCCGACAGAGCCCGACAGGGCCTGACAGGGCCCGACAGAGCCCGACAGGGCCCAGTTTAGCCCAGTAGAGCCCGACAGAGCCCGACAGAGCCCGACAGAGCCCAGTAGAGCCCGACAGAGCCCGACAGAGCCCGACAGGGCCCGACAGAGCCCGACAGAGACCAGTAGAGCCCGACAGAGCCCGACAGAGCCCGACAGAGCCCGACAGGGCCCGACAGGGCCCGACAGGGCCCAGTAGAGCCCGACAGAGCCCAACAGAGCCCGACAGAGCCCGACAGGGCCCGACAGAGCCCGACAGGGCCCGACAGAGCCCGACAGAGCCCGACAGGGCCCAGTAGAGCCCAACAGAGCCCGACAGAGCCCGACAGAGCCCAGTAGAGCCCGACAGAGCCCGACAGAGCCCGAAAGAGCCCGACAGAGCCCGACAGGGCCCGACAGATCCTGACAGAGCCCGACAGGGCCCGACAGAGCCCGACAGAGCCCAACAGAGCCCGACAGAGCCGAGTAGAGCCCGACAGAGCCCGACAGAGCCCAATAGAGCCCGACAGAGCCCAGTAGAGCCCGACAGAGCCCGACAGAGCCCGACAGAGCCCGACAGGGCCCGACAGAGCCCGACAGAGCCCGACAGGGCCCGACAGAGCCCAGTAGAGCCCGACAGAGCCCGACAGAGCCCGACAGAGCCCGACAGGGCCCGACAGAGCCCGACAGGGCCCGACAGAAACCGACAGAGCCCGACAGGGCCCAGTAGAGCCCGACAGAGCCCGACAGAGCCCGACAGGGCCCGACAGGGAACAGTAGAGCCCAGTAGAGCCCGACAGGGCCCGACAGAGCCCGACAGAGCCCGACAGAGCCCAGTAGAGCCCGACAGAGCCCGACAGAGCCCGACAGAGCCCGACAAAGCTCGACAGGGCCCGACAGGGCCCAGTAGAGCCCGACAGGGCCCGACAGAGCCCGACAGAGCCCGACAGAGCCCGACAGAGCCCGACAGGGCCCGACAGAGCCCGACAGAGCCCAGTAGAGCCCGACAGAGCCCGACAGAGCCCGACAGAGCCCGACAGGGCCCGACAGAGCCCGACAGGGCCCGACAGAGCCCGACAGAGCCCAGTAGAGCTCGACAGAGCCCGACAGAGCCCGACAGGGCCCGACAGGGCCCAGTAGAGCCCGACAGAGCCCGACAGAGCCCGACAGGGCCCGACAGGGCCTGACAGGGCTCGACAGAGCCCAGTAGAGCCCGACAGAGCCCGACAGAGCCCGACAGGGCCCGACAGGGACCGACACGGCCCGACAGAGCCCGACAGAGCCCGAGAGAACCCGACAGATACCAACAGAGCCCAGTAGAGCCCGACAGAGCCCGACAGAGCCCGACAGAGCCCGACAGGGCCCGACAGGGCCCGACAGAGCCCGACAGAGCCCGACAGGGCCCGACAGAGCCCGACAGGGCCCGACAGGGAACAGTAGAGCCCAGTAGAGCCGACAGAGCCCGACAGAGCCCGACAGAGCCCGACAGGGCCCGACAGGGCCCGACAGAGCCCGACAGGGCCCGACAGAGCCCGACAGAGCCCGATAGAGCCCGACAGGGCCCGACAGGGCCCAGTAGAGCCCGACAGAGCCCGACAGAGCCCGACAGGGCCCGACAGAGCCCGACAGGGCCCAGTAGAGCCCGACAGAGCCCGACAGAGCCCGACAGAGCCCGACAGGGCCCGACAGAGCCCGACAGAGCCCGACAGAACCCGACAGAGCCCGACAGGGCCCGACAGGGCCCGACAGAGCCCGACAGAGCCCGACAGGGCCCAGTAGAGCCCGACAGAGCCCGACAGAGCCCGACAGAGCCCGACAGGGCCCGACAGACCCCGACAGAACCCGACAGAGCCCGACAGAGCCCGACAGGGCCCGATACGTCCCGACAGAGCCCGACAGAGCCCGACAGAACCCGACAGATACCGACAGAGCCCAGTAGAGCCCGACAGAGCCCGACAGAGCCCGACAGAGCCCGACAGGGCCCGACAGGGCCCGACAGAGCCCGACAGAGCCCGACAGGGCCCGACAGAGCCCGACAGGGCCCGACAGGGAACAGTAGAGCCCAGTAGAGCCCGACATAGCCCGACATAGCCCGACAGAGCCCGACAGGGCCCGACAGAGCCCGACAGGGCCCAGTAGAGCCCGACAGAGCCCGACAGGGCCCGACAGGGCCCGACAGGGCCCAGTAGAGCCCGACAGAGCCCAGTAGAGCCCGACAGAGCCCGACAGAGCCCGACAGGGCCCGACAGAGCCCGACAGGGCCCGACAGAGCCCGACAGAGCCCGACAGGGCCCAGTAGAGCCCGACAGAGCCCGACAGAGCCCGACAGAACCCGACAAAGCCCGACAGGGCCCGACAGACCCCAACAGAGCCCGACAGAGCCCGACAGGGCCCAGTAGAGCCTGACAGAGCCCGACAGAGCCCGACAGAGCCCGACAGGGCCCGACAGAGCCCGACAGGGCCCGACAGAGCCCGACAGAGCCCAGTAGAGCTCGACAGAGCCCGACAGGGCCCGACAGGGCCCGACAGGGCCCGACAGAGCCCGACAGAGCCCGACAGGGCCCGACAGAGCCCGACAGAGCCCGACAGGGCCCAGTAGAGCCCGACAGAGCCCGACAGAGCCCGACAGAGCCCGACAAATCTCGACAGGGCCCGACAGGGCCCAGTAGAGCCCGACAGGGCCCGACAGAGCCCGACAGAGCCCGACAGAGCCCGACAGAGCCCGACAGGGCCCGACAGAGACCGACAGAGCCCAGTAGAGCCCGACAGAGCCCGACAGAGCCCGACAGAGCCCGACAGGGCCCGACAGGGCCCAGTAGAGCCCGACAGAGCCCGACAGAGCCCGACAGGGCCCGACAGGGCCCGACAGAGCCCGACAGAGCCCGACAGGGCCCGACAGACCCCAATAGAGCCCGACAGAGCCCAGTAGAGCCCGACAGGGCCCGACAGAGCCCGACAGAGCCCGACAGAGCCCGACAGAGCCCGACAGGGCCCGACAGAGCCCGACAGAGCCCGACAGAGCCCGACAGAGACCGACAGAGCCCAGTAGAGCCCGACAGAGCCCGACAGAGCCCGACAGAGCCCGACAGGGCCCGACAGGGCCCAGTAGAGCCCGACAGAGCCCGACAGAGCCCGACAGGGCCCGACAGGGCCCGACAGAGCCCGACAGAGCCCGACAGGGCCCGACAGACCCCAATAGAGCCCGACAGAGCCCAGTAGAGCCCGACAGGGCCCGACAGAGCCCGACAGAGCCCGACAGAGCCCGACAGAGCCCGACAGGGCCCGACAGAGCCCGACAGGGCCCGACAGAAACCGACAGAGCCCGACAGGGCCCAGTAGAGCCCGACAGAGCCCGACAGAGCCCGACAGGGCCCGACAGGGAACAGTAGAGCCCAGTAGAGCCCGACAGGGCCCGACAGAGCCCGACAGAGCCCGACAGAGCCCAGTAGAGCCCGACAGAGCCCGACAGAGCCCGACAGAGCCCGACAAAGCTCGACAGGGCCCGACAGGGCCCAGTAGAGCCCGACAGGGCCCGACAGAGCCCGACAGAGCCCGACAGAGCCCGACAGAGCCCGACAGGGCCCGACAGAGCCCGACAGAGCCCAGTAGAGCCCGACAGAGCCCGACAGAGCCCGACAGAGCCCGACAGGGCCCGACAGAGCCCGACAGGGCCCGACAGAGCCCGACAGAGCCCAGTAGAGCTCGACAGAGCCCGACAGAGCCCGACAGGGCCCGACAGGGCCCAGTAGAGCCCGACAGAGCCCGACAGAGCCCGACAGGGCCCGACAGGGCCTGACAGGGCTCGACAGAGCCCAGTAGAGCCCGACAGAGCCCGACAGAGCCCGACAGGGCCCGACAGGGACCGACACGGCCCGACAGAGCCCGACAGAGCCCGAGAGAACCCGACAGATACCAACAGAGCCCAGTAGAGCCCGACAGAGCCCGACAGAGCCCGACAGAGCCCGACAGAGCCCGACAGGGCCCGACAGACCCCGACAGAACCCGACAGAGCCCGACAGAGCCCGACAGGGCCCGATACGTCCCGACAGAGCCCGACAGAGCCCGACAGAACCCGACAGATACCGACAGAGCCCAGTAGAGCCCGACAGAGCCCGACAGAGCCCGACAGAGCCCGACAGGGCCCGACAGGGCCCGACAGAGCCCGACAGAGCCCGACAGGGCCCGACAGAGCCCGACAGGGCCCGACAGGGAACAGTAGAGCCCAGTAGAGCCCGACATAGCCCGACATAGCCCGACAGAGCCCGACAGGGCCCGACAGAGCCCGACAGGGCCCAGTAGAGCCCGACAGAGCCCGACAGGGCCCGACAGGGCCCGACAGGGCCCAGTAGAGCCCGACAGAGCCCAGTAGAGCCCGACAGAGCCCGACAGAGCCCGACAGGGCCCGACAGAGCCCGACAGGGCCCGACAGAGCCCGACAGAGCCCGACAGGGCCCAGTAGAGCCCGACAGAGCCCGACAGAGCCCGACAGAACCCGACAAAGCCCGACAGGGCCCGACAGACCCCAACAGAGCCCGACAGAGCCCTACAGGGCCCAGTAGAGCCTGACAGAGCCCGACAGAGCCCGACAGAGCCCGACAGAGCCCGACAGAGCCCGACAGGGCCCGACAGAGCCCGACAGAGCCCAGTAGAGCTCGACAGAGCCCGACAGGGCCCGACAGGGCCCGACAGGGCCCGACAGAGCCCGACAGAGCCCGACAGGGCCCGACAGAGCCCGACAGAGCCCGACAGGGCCCAGTAGAGCCCGACAGAGCCCGACAGAGCCCGACAGAGCCCGACAAATCTCGACAGGGCCCGACAGGGCCCAGTAGAGCCCGACAGGGCCCGACAGAGCCCGACAGAGCCCGACAGAGCCCGACAGAGCCCGACAGGGCCCGACAGAGACCGACAGAGCCCAGTAGAGCCCGACAGAGCCCGACAGAGCCCGACAGAGCCCGACAGGGCCCGACAGGGCCCAGTAGAGCCCGACAGAGCCCGACAGAGCCCGACAGGGCCCGACAGGGCCCGACAGAGCCCGACAGAGCCCGACAGGGCCCGACAGACCCCAATAGAGCCCGACAGAGCCCAGTAGAGCCCGACAGGGCCCGACAGAGCCCGACAGAGCCCGACAGGGCCCGACAGGGCCCGACAGAGCCCAGTAGAGCCCGACAGAGCCCGACAGAGCCCGACAGAACCCGACAGGGCCCGACAGGGCCCGACAGGGCCCAGTAGAGCCCGACAAGGCCCGACAGAGCCCGACAGAGCCCGACAGAGCCCGACAGAGCCCGACAGGGCCCGACAGAGCCCGACAGAGCCCAGTAGAGCCCGACAGAGCCCGACAGAGCCCGACAGAGCCCGAGAGGGCCCGACAGGGCCCGACAGGGCCCAGTAGAGCCCGACAGAGCCCGACAGAGCCCGACAGAGCCCGACAGGGCCCGACAGAGCCCGACAGAGCCCGCAAGGGCCCGACAGGGCCCGACAGAGCCCGACAGAGCCCGACAGGGCCCGACAGACCCCAATAGAGCCCGACAGAGCCCAGTAGAGCCCGAGAGAGCCCGACAGAGCCCGACAGAGCCCGACAGGGCCCGACAGGGCCCGACAGAGCCCGACAGGGCCCAGTTTAGCCCAGTAGAGCCCGACAGAGCCCGACAGAGCCCGACAGAGCCCAGTAGAGCCCGACAGAGCCCGACAGAGCCCGACAGGGCCCGACAGAGCCCGACAGAGACCAGTAGAGCCCGACAGAGCCCGACAGAGCCCGACAGAGCCCGACAGGGCCCGACAGGGCCCGACAGGGCCCAGTAGAGCCCGACAGAGCCCGACAGAGCCCGACAGAGCCCGACAGGGCCCGACAGAGCCCGACAGGGCCCGACAGAGCCCGACAGAGCCCGACAGGGCCCAGTAGAGCCCAACAGAGCCCGACAGAGCCCGACAGAGCCCAGTAGAGCCCGACAGAGCCCGACAGAGCCCGAAAGAGCCCGATAGAGCCCGACAGGGCCCGACAGATCCTGACAGAGCCCGACAGGGCCCGACAGAGCCCGACAGAGCCCAACAGAGCCCGACAGAGCCGAGTAGAGCCCGACAGAGCCCGACAGAGCCCAATAGAGCCCGACAGAGCCCAGTAGAGCCCGACAGAGCCCGACAGAGCCCGACAGAGCCCGACAGGGCCCGACAGAGCCCGACAGAGCCCGACAGGGCCCGACAGAGCCCAGTAGAGCCCGACAGAGCCCGACAGAGCCCGACAGAGCCCGACAGGGCCCGACAGAGCCCGACAGAGCCCGACAGAAACCGACAGAGCCCGACAGGGCCCAGTAGAGCCCGACAGAGCCCGACAGAGCCCGACAGGGCCCGACAGGGAACAGTAGAGCCTGACAGAGCCCGACAGGGCCCGACAGAGCCCGACAGAGCCCGACAGAACCCGACAGGGCCCAGTAGAGCCCGACAGAGCCCGACAGAGCCCGACAGAGCCCGACAAAGCTCGACAGGGCCCGACAGGGCCCAGTAGAGCCCGACAGGGCCCGACAGAGCCCGACAGAGCCCGACAGAGCCCGACAGAGCCCGACAGGGCCCGACAGAGCCCGACAGAGCCCAGTAGAGCCCGACAGAGCCCGACAGAGCCCGACAGAGCCCGACAGGGCCCGACAGAGCCTGACAGGGTCCGACAGAGCCCGACAGAGCCCAGTAGAGCTCGACAGAGCCCGACAGAGCCCGACAGGGCCCGACAGGGCCCAGTAGAGCCCGACAGAGCCCGACAGAGCCCGACAGGGCCCGACAGGGCCTGACAGGGCTCGACAGAGCCCAGTAGAGCCCGACAGAGCCCGACAGAGCCCGACAGGGCCCGACAGGGCCCGACACGGCCCGACAGAGCCCGACAGAGCCCGAGAGAACCCGACAGATACCGACAGAGCCCAGTAGAGCCCGACAGAGCCCGACAGAGCCCGACAGAGCCCGACAGGGCCCGACAGGGCCCGACAGAGCCCGACAGAGCCCGACAGGGCCCGACAGAGCCCGACAGGGCCCGACAGGGAACAGTAGAGCCCAGTAGAGCCCGACAGAGCCCGACAGAGCCCGACAGAGCCCGACAGGGCCCGACAGGGCCCGACAGAGCCCGACAGGGCCCGACAGAGCCCGACAGAGCCCGATAGAGCCCGACAGGGCCCGACAGGGCCCAGTAGAGCCCGACAGAGCCCGACAGAGCCCGACAGGGCCCGACAGAGCCCGACAGAACCCGAAAGAGCCCGACAGAGCCCGATAGGGCCCGACAGAACCCGACAGAGCCCGACAGGGCCCGACAGAGCCCGACAGAGCCCGACAGAGCCCAGTAGAGCCCGACAGAGCCCGACAGAGCCCGACAGAGCCCGACAGGGCCCAGTAGAGCCCGACAGAGCCCGACAGAGCCCGACAGAGCCCGACAGGGCCCGACAGAGCCCGACAGAGCCCGACAGGGCCCGACAGGGAACAGTAGAGCCCAGTAGAGCCCGACAGAGCCCGACAGGGCCCGACAGAGCCCGACAGGGCCCAGTAGAGCCCGACAGAGCCCGACAGAGCCCAACAGAGCCCGACAGGGCCCGACAGAGCCCGACAGAGCCCGACAGAACCCGACAGAGCCCGACAGGGCCCAACAGGGCCCGACAGAGCCCGACAGAGCCCGACAGGGCCCAGTAGAGCCCGACAGAGCCCGACAGAGCCCGACAGAGCCCGACAGGGCCCGACAGACCCCGACAGAACCCGACAGAGCCCGACAGAGCCCGACAGGGCCCGATACGGCCCGACAGAGCCCGACAGAGCCCGACAGAACCCGACAGATACCGACAGAGCCCAGTAGAGCCCGACAGAGCCCGACAGAGCCCGACAGGGCCCGACAGGGCCCGACAGAGCCCGACAGAGCCCGACAGGGCCCGACAGAGCCCGACAGGGCCCGACAGGGAACAGTAGAGCCCAGTAGAGCCCGACATAGCCCGACATAGCCCGACAGAGCCCGACAGGGCCCGACAGAGCCCGACAGGGCCCAGTAGAGCCCGACAGAGCCCGACAGGGCCCGACAGGGCCCGACAGGGCCCAGTAGAGCCCGACAGAGCCCAGTAGAGCCCGACAGAGCCCGACAGAGCCCGACAGGGCCCGACAGAGCCCGACAGGGCCCGACAGAGCCCGACAGAGCCCGACAGGGCCCGACAGAGCCCGACAGAGCCCGACAGGGCCCAGTAGAGCCCGACAGAGCCCGACAGAGCCCGACAGAACCCGACAAAGCCCGACAGGGCCCGACAGACCCCAACAGAGCCCGACAGAGCCCGACAGGGCCCAGTAGAGCCCGACAGAGCCCGACAGAGCCCGACAGAGCCCGACAGGGCCCGACAGAGCCCGACAGGGCCCGACAGAGCCCGACAGAGCCCAGTAGAGCTCGACAGAGCCCGACAGAGCCCGACAGGGCCCGACAGGGCCCAGTAGAGCCCGACAGGGCCCGACAGAGCCCGACAGAGCCCAGTCGAGCTCGACAGAGCCCGACAGAGCCCGACAGGGCCCGACAGGGCGCAGTAGAGCCCGACAGAACCCGACAGAGCCCGACAGGGCCCGACAGGGCCCGACAGAACCCGTCAGAGACCAGTAGAGCCCGACAGAGCCCGACAGAGCCCGACAGAGCCCGACAGGGCCCGACCGAGCCCGACAGAGCACAGTAGAGCCCGACAGAGCCCGACAGGGCCCGACAGGGCCCGACAGAGCCCAGTAGAGCCCGACAGAGCCCGACAGGGCCCGACAGAGCCCGACAGAGCCCAGTAGAGCCCGACAGAGCCCGACAGAGCCCGACAGAGCCCTAGAGGGCCCGACAGGGCCCGACAGGGCCCAGTAGAGCCCGACAGGGCCCGACAGAGCCCGACAGAGCCCGACAGGGCCCGACAGAGCCCGACAGAGCCCGCAAGGGCCCGACAGGGCCCGACAGAGCCCGACAGAGCCCGACAGAGCCCAGTAGAGCCCGACAGAGCCCGACAGAGCCCGACAGGGCCCGACAGGGCCCGACAGGGCCCAGTAGAGCCCGACAGAGCCCGACAGGGCCCGACAGGGCCCGACAGGGCCCAGTAGAGCCCGACAGAGCCCGACAGAGCCCGACAGAGCCCGACAGGGCCCGACAGGGCCCAGTAGAGCCCGACAGAGCCCGACAGAGCCCGACAGAGCCCGACACGGCCCAGTTTAGCCCAGTAGAGCCCGACAGAGCCCGACAGAGCCCGACAGAGCCCAACAGAGCCCGACAGAGCCCGACAGGGCCCGACAGAGCCCGACAGAGCCCAGTAGAGCTCGACAGAGCCCGACAGAGCCCGACAGGGCCCGAAAGGGCCCGACAGAGCCCGACAGGGCCCGACAGGGCCTGACAGGGCCCAGTAGAGCCCAACAGAGCCCGACAGGGCCCGACAGAGCCCGACAGAGCCCGACAGAGCCCGACAGGGCCCGACAGAGCCCGACAGGGCCCGACAGGGCCCGACAGAGCCCGACAGAGCCCGACAGAGCCCTACAGGGCCCAGTAGAGCCCGACAGAGCCCGACAGAGCCCGACAGGGCCCGACAGGGCCCGACAGGGAACAGTAGAGCCCAGTAGAGCCCGACAGAGCCCGACAGAGCCCGACAGAGCCCGACAGGGCCCGACAGAGCCCGACAGAACCCGACAGAGCCCGACAGAGCCCAACAGGGCCCGACACGGCCCGACAGAGCCCGACAGAGCCCGACAGAACCCGACAGAGCCCGACAGAGCCCAGTAGAGCCCGACAGAGCCCGACAGAGCCCGACAGAGCCCGACAGGGCCCGACAGGGCCCGACAGAGCCCAGTAGAGCCCGACAGAGCCCGACAGGGCCCGACAGGGAACAGTAGAGCCCAGTAGAGCCCGACAAAGCCCGACAGAGCCCGACAGAGCCCGACAGGGCCCGACAGAGCCCGACAGGGCCCAGTAGAGCCCGACAGAGCCCGACAGGGCCCGACAGGGCCCGACAGGGCCCAGTAGAGCCCGACAGAGACCAGTAGAGCCCGACAGAGCCCGACAGAGCCCGACAGGGCCTGACAGGGCCCGACAGAGCCCGACAGAGCCCGACAGGGCCCGACAGAGCCCGACAGAGCCCGACAGAGCACAGTAGAGCCCGACAGAGCCCGACAGAGCCCGACAGAGCCCGACAGAGCCCGACAGGGCCCGACAGGGCCCGACAGAGCCCGAGAGGGCCCGACAGAGCCCGACAGAGCCCGACAGAGCCGGACAGGGCCCGACAGAGCCCAACAGAGCCCGACAGATCCCGACAGGGCCCAGTAGAGCCCGACAGAGCCCGACAGGGCCCGACAGAGCCCGACAGAGCCCGACAGAGCCCGACAGGGCCCGACAGAGCCCGACAGGGCCCGACAAAGCCCGACAGAGCCCGACAGGGCCCGACAGAGCCCGAGAGGGCCCGACAGAGCCCGACAGAGCCCAGTAGAGCCCGACAGAGCCCGACAGAGCCCGACAGAGCCCGACAGGGCCCGACAGAGCCCGACAGAACCCGACAGAGCCCGACAGAGCCCGACAGGGCCCGACACGGCCCGACAGAGCCCGACAGAGCCCGACAGAACCCGACAGAGCCCAGTAGAGCCCGACAGAGCCCGACAGAGCCCGACAGAGCCCGACAGGGCCCGACAGGGCCCGACAGAGCCAGACAGGGCCCGACAGAGCCCGACAGGGCCCGACAGGGAACAGTAGAGCCCAGTAGAGCCCGACAGAGCCCGACAGAGCCCGACAGGGCCCGACAGAGCCCGACAGGGCCCAGTAGAGCCTGACAGAGCCCGACAGGGCCCGACAGGGCCCGACAGGGCCCAGTAGAGCCAGACAGAGCCCAGTAGAGCCCGACAGAGCCCGACAGAGCCCGACAGGGCCCGACAGGGCCCGACAGAGCCCGACAGGGCCCGACAGAGCCCGACAGAGCCCGACAGGGCCCGACAGAGCCCGACAGAGCCCGACAGGGCCCAGTAGAGCCCGACAGAGCCCGACAGAGCCCGACAGAGCCCGACAGGGCCCGACAGAGCCCGACAGGGCCCGACAGAGCCCGACAGAGCCCAGTAGAGCCCGACAGAGCCCGACAGGGCCCGACAGGGAACAGTAGAGCCCAGTAGAGCACGACAGAGCCCGACAGAGCCCGACAGAGCCCGACAGGGCCCGACAGAGCCCGACAGAACCCGACAGAGCCCGACAGAGCCCGACAGGGCCCGACACGGCCCGACAGAGCCCGACAGAGCCCGACAGAACCCGACAGAGCCCGACAGAGCCCAGTAGAGCCCGACAGAGCCCGACAGAGCCCGACAGAGCCCGACAGGGCCCGACAGGGCCCGACAGAGCCCGACAGGGCCCGACAGAGCCCGACAGGGCCCGAAAGGGAACAGTAGAGCCCAGTAGAGCCCGACAGAGCCCGACAGAGCCCGACAGAGCCCGACAGGGCCCGACAGAGCCCGACAGGGCCAAGTAGAGCCCGACAGAGCCCGACAGGGCCCGACAGGGCCCGACAGGGCCCAGTAGAGCCCGACAGAGCCCAGTAGAGCCCGACAGAGCCCGACAGAGCCCGACAGGGCCCGACAGGGCCCGACAGAGCCCGACAGGGCCCGACAGAGCCCGACAGAGCCCGACAGGGCCCGACAGAGCCCGACAGAGCCCGACAGGGCCCAGTAGAGCCCGACAGAGCCCGACAGAGCCCGACAGAGCCCGACAAAGCCCGACAGGGCCCGACAGGGCCCGACAGAGCCCGACAGGGCCCGACAGAGCCCGACAGAGCCCGACAGAGCCGGACAGGGCCCGACAGAGCCCAACAGATCCCGACAGAGACCGACAGGGCCCGACAGAGCCCGACAGAGCCCGACAGGGCCCAGTAGAGCCCGACAGAGCCCGACAGAGCCCGACAGAGCCCGACAGGGCCCGACAGAGCCCGACAGAGCCCAGTAGAGCCCGACAGAGCCCGACAGGGCCCGACAGGGAACAGTAGAGCCCAGTAGAGCCCGACAGAGCCCGACAGAGCCCGACAGAGCCCGACAGGGCCCGACAGAGCCCGACAAGGCCCAGTAGAGCCCGACAGAGCCCGACAGGGCCCGACAGGGCCCGACAGGGCCCAGTAGAGCCCGACAGAGACCAGTAGAGCCCGACAGAGCCCGACAGAGCCCGACAGGGCCTGACAGGGCCCGACAGAGCCCGACAGGGCCCGACAGAGCCCGACAGAGCCCGACAGGGCCCGACAGAGCCCGACAGAGCCCGACAGAGCCCAGTAGAGCCCGACAGAGCCCGACAGAGCCCGACAGGGCCCGACAGAGCCCGACAGAGCCCGACAGAGCCGGACAGGGCCCGACAGAGCCCAACAGAGCCCGACAGAGCCCGACAGGGCCCAGTAGAGCCCGACAGAGCCCGACAGGGCCCGACAGAGCCCGACAGAGCCCGACAGAGCCCGACAGGGCCCGACAGAGCCCGACAGGGCCCGACAAAGCCCGACAGAGCCCGACAGGGCCCGAAAGAGCCCGAGAGGGCCCGACAGAGCCCGACAGAGCCCAGTAGAGCCCGACAGAGCCCGACAGGGCCCGACAGGGAACAGTAGAGCCCAGTAGAGCCCGACAGAGCCCGACAGAGCCCGACAGAGCCCGACAGGGCCCGACAGAGCCCGACAGAACCTGACAGAGCCCGACAGAGCCCGACAGGGCCCGACACGGCCCGACAGAGCCCGACAGAGCCCGACAGAACCCGACAGAGCCCAGTAGAGCCCGACAGAGCCCGACAGAACCCGACAGAGCCCGACAGGGCCCGACAGGGCCCGACAGAGCCCGACAGAGCCAGACAGGGCCCGACAGAGCCCGACAGGGCCCGACAGGGAACAGTAGAGCCCAGTAGAGCCCGACAGAGCCCGACAGAGCCCGACAGGGCCCGACAGGGAACAGTAGAGCCCAGTAGAGCCCGACAGAGCCCGACAGAGCCCGACAGAGCCCGACAGGGCCCGACAGAGCCCGACAGAACCCGACAGAGCCCGACAGAGCCCGACAGGGCCCGACACGGCCCGACAGAGCCCGACAGAGCCCGACAGAACCCGACAGAGCCCAGTAGAGCCCGACAGAGCCCGACAGAACCCGACAGAGCCCGACAGGGCCCGACAGGGCCCGACAGAGCCCGACAGAGCCCAGTAGAGCCCGACAGAGCCCGACAGGGCCCGACAGGGAACAGTAGAGCCCAGTAGAGCCCGACAGAGCCCGACAGAGCCCGACAGAGCCCGACAGGGCCCGACAGGGCCCGACAGGGCCCAGTAGAGCCCGACAGAGCCCGACAGGGCCCGACAGGGCCCGACAGGGCCCAGTAGAGCCCGACACAGACCAGTAGAGCCCGACAGAGCCCGACAGAGCCCGACAGGGCCTGACAGGGCCCGACAGAGCCCGACAGGGCCCGACAGAGCCCGACAGAGCCCGACAGGGCCCGACAGAGCCCGACAGAGCCCGACAGAGCCCAGTAGAGCCCGACAGAGCCCGACAGAGCCCGACAGGGCCCGACAGAGCCCGACAGAGCCCGATAGAGCCGGACAGGGCCCGACAGAGCCCAACAGAGCCCGACAGAGCCCGACAGGGCCCAGTAGAGCCCGACAGAGCCCGACAGGGCCCGACAGAGCCCGACAGAGCCCGACAGAGCCCGACAGGGCCCGACAGAGCCCGACAGGGCCCGACAAAGCCCGACAGAGCCCGACAGGGCCCGAAAGAGCCCGAGAGGGCCCGACAGAGCCCGACAGAGCCCAGTAGAGCCCGACAGAGCCCGACAGGGCCCGACAGGGAACAGTAGAGCCCAGTAGAGCCCGACAGAGCCCGACAGAGCCCGACAGAGCCCGACAGGGCCCGACAGAGCCCGACAGAACCCGACAGAGCCCGACAGAGCCCGACAGGGCCCGACACGGCCCGACAGAGCCCGACAGAGCCCGACAGAACCCGACAGAGCCCAGTAGAGCCCGACAGAGCCCGACGGAACCCGACAGAGCCCGACAGGGCCCGACAGGGCCCGACAGAGCCCGACAGAGCCAGACAGGGCCCGACAGAGCCCGACAGGGCCCGACAGGGAACAGTAGAGCCCAGTAGAGCCCGACAGAGCCCGACAGAGCCCGACAGAGCCTGACAGGGCCCGACAGAGCCCGACAGGGCCCAGTAGAGCCCGACAGAGCCCGACAGGGCCCGACAGGGCCCGACAGGGCCCAGTAGAGCCAGACAGAGCCCAGTAGAGCCCGACAGAGCCCGACAGAGCCCGACAGGGCCCGACAGGGCCCGACAGAGCCCGACAGGGCCCGACAGAGCCCGACAGAGCCCGACAGGGCCCGACAGAGCCCGATAGAGCCCGACAGGGCCCAGTAGAGCCCGACAGAGCCCGACAGAGCCCGAGAGAGCCCGACAGGGCCCGACAGAGCCCGACAGGGCCCGACAGAGCCCGACAGAGCCCAGTAGAGCCCGACAGAGCCCGACAGGGCCCGACAGGGAACAGTAGCGCCCAGTAGAGCACGACAGAGCCCGACAGAGCCCGACAGAGCCCGACAGGGCCCGACAGAGCCCGACAGAACCCGACAGAGCCCGACAGAGCCCGACAGGGCCCGACAGAGCCCTACAGAGCCCGACAGAGCCCGACAGAACCCGACAGAGCCCGACAGAGCCCAGTAGAGCCCGACAGAGCCCGACAGAGCCCGACAGAGCCCGACAGGGCCCGACAGGGAACAGTAGAGCCCAGTAGAGCCCGACAGAGCCCGACAGAGCCCGACAGAGCCCGACAGGGCCCGACAGAGCCCGACAGGGCCCAGTAGAGCCCGACAGAGCCCGACAGGGCCCGACAGGGCCCGACAGGGCCCAGTAGAGCCCGACAGAGCCCAGTAGAGCCCGACAGGGCCCGACAGAGCCCGACAGAGCCCGACAGGGCCCGACAGGGCCCGACAGAGCCCAGTAGAGCCCGACAGAGCCCGACAGAGCCCGACAGAGCCCGACAGGGCCCGACAGGGCCCGACAGGGCCCAGTAGAGCCCGACAAGGCCCGACAGAGCCCGACAGAGCCCGACAGAGCCCGACAGAGCCCGAGAGGGCCCGACAGAGCCCGACAGAGCCCAGTAGAGCCCGACAGAGCCCGACAGAGCCCGACAGAGCCCGAGAGGGCCCGACAGGGCCCGACAGGGCCCAGTAGAGCCCGACAGAGCCCGACAGAGCCCGACAGAGCCCGACAGGGCCCGACAGAGCCCGACAGAGCCCGCAAGGGCCCGACAGGGCCCGACAGAGCCCGACAGAGCCCGACAGGGCCCGACAGACCCCAATAGAGCCCGACAGAGCCCAGTAGAGCCCGAGAGAGCCCGACAGAGCCCGACAGAGCCCGACAGGGCCCGACAGGGCCCGACAGAGCCCGACAGGGCCCAGTTTAGCCCAGTAGAGCCCGACAGAGCCCGACAGAGCCCGACAGAGCCCAGTAGAGCCCGACAGAGCCCGACAGAGCCCGACAGGGCCCGACAGAGCCCGACAGAGACCAGTAGAGCCCGACAGAGCCCGACAGAGCCCGACAGAGCCCGACAGGGCCCGACAGGGCCCGACAGGGCCCAGTAGAGCCCGACAGAGCCCGACAGAGCCCGACAGAGCCCGACAGAGCCCGACAGGGCCCCGACAGAGCCCGACAGAGCCCGACAGGGCCCAGTAGAGCCCAACAGAGCCCGACAGAGCCCGACAGAGCCCAGTAGAGCCCGACAGAGCCCGACAGAGCCCGAAAGAGCCCGATAGAGCCCGACAGGGCCCGACAGATCCTGACAGAGCCCGACAGGGCCCGACAGAGCCCGACAGAGCCCAACAGAGCCCGACAGAGCCGAGTAGAGCCCGACAGAGCCCGACAGAGCCAATAGAGCCCGACAGAGCCCAGTAGAGCCCGACAGAGCCCGACAGAGCCCGACAGAGCCCGACAGGGCCCGACAGAGCCCGACAGAGCCCGACAGGGCCCGACAGAGCCCAGTAGAGCCCGACAGAGCCCGACAGAGCCCGACAGAGCCCGACAGGGCCCGACAGAGCCCGACAGAGCCCGACAGAAACCGACAGAGCCCGACAGGGCCCAGTAGAGCCCGACAGAGCCCGACAGAGCCCGACAGGGCCCGACAGGGAACAGTAGAGCCTGACAGAGCCCGACAGGGCCCGACAGAGCCCGACAGAGCCCGACAGAACCCGACAGGGCCCAGTAGAGCCCGACAGAGCCCGACAGAGCCCGACAGAGCCCGACAAAGCTCGACAGGGCCCGACAGGGCCCAGTAGAGCCCGACAGGGCCCGACAGAGCCCGACAGAGCCCGACAGAGCCCGACAGAGCCCGACAGGGCCCGACAGAGCCCGACAGAGCCCAGTAGAGCCCGACAGAGCCCGACAGAGCCCGACAGAGCCCGACAGGGCCCGACAGAGCCCGACAGGGTCCGACAGAGCCCGACAGAGCCCAGTAGAGCTCGACAGAGCCCGACAGAGCCCGACAGGCCCGACAGGGCCCAGTAGAGCCCGACAGAGCCCGACAGAGCCCGACAGGGCCCGACAGGGCCTGACAGGGCTCGACAGAGCCCAGTAGAGCCCGACAGAGCCCGACAGAGCCCGACAGGGCCCGACAGGGCCCGACACGGCCCGACAGAGCCCGACAGAGCCCGAGAGAACCCGACAGATACCGACAGAGCCCAGTAGAGCCCGACAGAGCCCGACAGAGCCCGACAGAGCCCGACAGGGCCCGACAGGGCCCGACAGAGCCCGACAGAGCCCGACAGGGCCCGACAGGGCCGACAGGGAACAGTAGAGCCCAGTAGAGCCCGACAGAGCCCGACAGAGCCCGACAGAGCCCGACAGGGCCCGACAGGGCCCGACAGAGCCCGACAGGGCCCGACAGAGCCCGACAGAGCCCGATAGAGCCCGACAGGGCCCGACAGGGCCAGTAGAGCCCGACAGAGCCCGACAGAGCCCGACAGGGCCCGACAGAGCCCGACAGAACCCGAAAGAGCCCGACAGAGCCCGATAGGGCCCGACAGAACCCGACAGAGCCCGACAGGGCCCGACAGAGCCCGACAGAGCCCGACAGGGCCCGACAGGGAACAGTAGAGCCCAGTAGAGCCGACAGAGCCCGACAGGGCCCAGTAGAGCCCGACAGAGCCCGACAGGGCCCGACAGAGCCCGACAGAGCCCGACAGAGCCCGACAGGGCCCGACAGAGCCCGACAGGGCCCGACAAAGCCCGACAGAGCCCGACAGGGCCCGAAAGAGCCCGAGAGGCCCGACAGAGCCCGACAGAGCCCAGTAGAGCCCGACAGAGCCCGACAGGGCCCGACAGGGAACAGTAGAGCCCAGTAGAGCCCGACAGAGCCCGACAGAGCCCGACAGAGCCCGACAGGGCCCGACAGAGCCCGACAGAACCCGACAGAGCCCGACAGAGCCCGACAGGGCCCGACACGGCCCGACAGAGCCCGACAGAGCCCGACAGAACCCGACAGAGCCCAGTAGAGCCCGACAGAGCCCGACGGAACCCGACAGAGCCCGACAGGCCCGACAGGGCCCGACAGAGCCCGACAGAGCCAGACAGGGCCCGACAGAGCCCGACAGGGCCCGACAGGGAACAGTAGAGCCCAGTAGAGCCCGACAGAGCCCGACAGAGCCCGACAGAGCCTGACAGGGCCCGACAGAGCCCGACAGGGCCCAGTAGAGCCCGACAGAGCCCGACAGGGCCCGACAGGCCCGACAGGGCCCAGTAGAGCCAGACAGAGCCCAGTAGAGCCCGACAGAGCCCGACAGAGCCCGACAGGGCCCGACAGGGCCCGACAGAGCCCGACAGGGCCCGACAGAGCCCGACAGAGCCCGACAGGGCCCGACAGAGCCCGATAGAGCCCGACAGGGCCCAGTAGAGCCCGACAGAGCCCGACAGAGCCCGAGAGAGCCCGACAGGGCCCGACAGAGCCCGACAGGGCCCGACAGAGCCCGACAGAGCCCAGTAGAGCCCGACAGAGCCCGACAGGGCCCGACAGGGAACAGTAGCGCCCAGTAGAGCACGACAGAGCCCGACAGAGCCCGACAGAGCCCGACAGGGCCCGACAGAGCCCGACAGAACCCGACAGAGCCCGACAGAGCCCGACAGGGCCCGACACGGCCCTACAGAGCCCGACAGAGCCCGACAGAACCCGACAGAGCCCGACAGAGCCCAGTAGAGCCCGACAGAGCCCGACAGAGCCCGACAGAGCCCGACAGGGCCCGACAGGGAACAGTAGAGCCCAGTAGAGCCCGACAGAGCCCGACAGAGCCCGACAGAGCCCGACAGGGCCCGACAGAGCCCGACAGGGCCCAGTAGAGCCCGACAGAGCCCGACAGGGCCCGACAGGGCCCGACAGGGCCCAGTAGAGCCCGACAGAGCCCAGTAGAGCCCGACAGGGCCCGACAGAGCCCGACAGAGCCCGACAGGGCCCGACAGGGCCCGACAGAGCCCAGTAGAGCCCGACAGAGCCCGACAGAGCCCGACAGAGCCCGACAGGGCCCGACAGGGCCCGACAGGGCCCAGTAGAGCCCGACAAGGCCCGACAGAGCCCGACAGAGCCCGACAGAGCCCGACAGAGCCCGACAGGGCCCGACAGAGCCCGACAGAGCCCAGTAGAGCCCGACAGAGCCCGACAGAGCCCGACAGAGCCCGAGAGGGCCCGACAGGGCCCGACAGGGCCCAGTAGAGCCCGACAGAGCCCGACAGAGCCCGACAGAGCCCGACAGGGCCCGACAGAGCCCGACAGAGCCCGCAAGGGCCCGACAGGGCCCGACAGAGCCCGACAGAGCCCGACAGGGCCCGACAGACCCCAATAGAGCCCGACAGAGCCCAGTAGAGCCCGAGAGAGCCCGACAGAGCCCGACAGAGCCCGACAGGGCCCGACAGGGCCCGACAGAGCCCGACAGGGCCCAGTTTAGCCCAGTAGAGCCCGACAGAGCCCGACAGAGCCCGACAGAGCCCAGTAGAGCCCGACAGAGCCCGACAGAGCCCGACAGGGCCCGACAGAGCCCGACAGAGACCAGTAGAGCCCGACAGAGCCCGACAGAGCCCGACAGAGCCCGACAGGGCCCGACAGGGCCCGACAGGGCCCAGTAGAGCCCGACAGAGCCCGACAGAGCCCGACAGAGCCCGACAGAGCCCGACAGGGCCCGACAGAGCCCGACAGAGCCCGACAGGGCCCAGTAGAGCCCAACAGAGCCCGACAGAGCCCGACAGAGCCCAGTAGAGCCCGACAGAGCCCGACAGAGCCCGAAAGAGCCCGATAGAGCCCGACAGGGCCCGACAGATCCTGACAGAGCCCGACAGGGCCCGACAGAGCCCGACAGAGCCCAACAGAGCCCGACAGAGCCGAGTAGAGCCCGACAGAGCCCGACAGAGCCCAATAGAGCCCGACAGAGCCCAGTAGAGCCCGACAGAGCCCGACAGAGCCCGACAGAGCCCGACAGGGCCCGACAGAGCCCGACAGAGCCCGACAGGGCCCGACAGAGCCCAGTAGAGCCCGACAGAGCCCGACAGAGCCCGACAGAGCCCGACAGGGCCCGACAGAGCCCGACAGAGCCCGACAGAATCCGACAGAGCCCGACAGGGCCCAGTAGAGCCCGACAGAGCCCGACAGAGCCCGACAGGGCCCGACAGGGAACAGTAGAGCCTGACAGAGCCCGACAGGGCCCGACAGAGCCCGACAGAGCCCGACAGAGCCCGACAGGGCCCAGTAGAGCCCGACAGAGCCCGACAGAGCCCGACAGGGCCCAGTAGAGCTCGACAGAGCCCGACAGAGCCCGACAGGGCCCGACAGGGCCCAGTAGAGCCCGACAGAGCCCGACAGAGCCCGACAGGGCCCGACAGGGCCTGACAGGGCTCGACAGAGCCCAGTAGAGCCCGACAGAGCCCGACAGAGCCCGACAGGGCCCGACAGGGCCCGACACGGCCCGACAGAGCCCGACAGAGCCCGAGAGAACCCGACAGATACCGACAGAGCCCAGTAGAGCCCGACAGAGCCCGACAGAGCCCGACAGAGCCCGACAGGGCCCGACAGGGCCCGACAGAGCCCGACAGAGCCCGACAGGGCCCGACAGAGCCCGACAGGGCCCGACAGGGAACAGTAGAGCCCAGTAGAGCCCGACAGAGCCCGACAGAGCCCGACAGAGCCCGACAGGGCCCGACAGGGCCCGACAGAGCCCGACAGGGCCCGACAGAGCCCGACAGAGCCCGATAGAGCCCGACAGGGCCCGACAGGGCCCAGTAGAGCCCGACAGAGCCCGACAGAGCCCGACAGGGCCCGACAGAGCCCGACAGAACCCGAAAGAGCCCGACAGAGCCCGATAGGGCCCGACAGAACCCGACAGAGCCCGACAGGGCCCGACAGAGCCCGACAGAGCCCGACAGAGCCCAGTAGAGCCCGACAGAGCCCGACAGAGCCCGACAGGGCCCGACAGGGCCCGACAGAGCCCGACAGAGCCCGACAGGGCCCGACAGAGCCCGACAGGGCCCGACAGGGAACAGTAGAGCCCAGTAGAGCCCGACAGAGCCCGACAGAGCCCGACAGAGCCCGACAGGGCCCAGTAGAGCCCGACAGAGCCCGACAGAGCCCGACAGAGCCCGACAGGGCCCGACAGAGCCCGACAGAGCCCGACAGGGCCCGACAGGGAACAGTAGAGCCCAGTAGAGCCCGACAGAGCCCGACAGGGCCCAGTAGAGCCCGACAGAGCCCGACAGAGCCCGACAGAGCCCGACAGGGCCCGACAGAGCCCGACAGAGCCCGACAGAACCCGACAGAGCCCGACAGGGCCCAACAGGGCCCGACAGAGCCCGACAGAGCCCGACAGGGCCCAGTAGAGCCCGACAGAGCCCGACAGAGCCCGACAGAGCCCGACAGGGCCCGACAGACCCCGACAGAACCCGACAGAGCCCGACAGAGCCCGACAGGGCCCGATACGGCCCGACAGAGCCCGACAGAGCCCGACAGAACCCGACAGATACCGACAGAGCCCAGTAGAGCCCGACAGAGCCCGACAGAGCCCGACAGGGCCCGACAGGGCCCGACAGAGCCCGACAGAGCCCGACAGGGCCCGACAGGGAACAGTAGAGCCCAGTAGAGCCCGACATAGCCCGACATAGCCCGACAGAGCCCGACAGGGCCCGACAGAGCCCGACAGGGCCCAGTAGAGCCCGACAGAGCCCGACAGGGCCCGACAGGGCCCGACAGGGCCCAGTAGAGCCCGACAGAGCCCAGTAGAGCCCGACAGAGCCCGACAGAGCCCGACAGGGCCCGACAGAGCCCGACAGGGCCCGACAGAGCCCGACAGAGCCCGACAGGGCCCGACAGAGCCCGACAGAGCCCGACAGGGCCCAGTAGAGCCCGACAGAGCCCGACAGAGCCCGACAGAACCCGACAAAGCCCGACAGGGCCCGACAGACCCCAACAGAGCCCGACAGAGCCCGAAAGGGCCCAGTAGAGCCCGACAGAGCCCGACAGAGCCCGACAGAGCCCGACAGGGCCCGACAGAGCCCGACAGGGCCCGACAGAGCCCGACAGAGCCCAGTAGAGCTCGACAGAGCCCGACAGAGCCCGACAGGGCCCGACAGGGCCCAGTAGAGCCCGACAGGGCCCGACAGAGCCCGACAGAGCCCAGTCGAGCTCGACAGAGCCCGACAGAGCCCGACAGGGCCCGACAGGGCGCAGTAGAGCCCGACAGAACCCGACAGAGCCCGACAGGGCCCGACAGGGCCCGACAGAACCCGTCAGAGACCAGTAGAGCCCGACAGAGCCCGACAGAGCCCGACAGAGCCCGACAGGGCCCGACCGAGCCCGACAGAGCACAGTAGAGCCCGACAGAGCCCGACAGGGCCCGACAGGGCCCGACAGAGCCCAGTAGAGCCCGACAGAGCCCGACAGGGCCCGACAGAGCCCGACAGAGCCCAGTAGAGCCCGACAGAGCCCGACAGAGCCCGACAGAGCCCTAGAGGGCCCGACAGGGCCCGACAGGGCCCAGTAGAGCCCGACAGGGCCCGACAGAGCCCGACAGAGCCCGACAGGGCCCGACAGAGCCCGACAGAGCCCGCAAGGGCCCGACAGGGCCCGACAGAGCCCGACAGAGCCCGACAGAGCCCAGTAGAGCCCGACAGAGCCCGACAGAGCCCGACAGGGCCCGACAGGGCCCGACAGGGCCCAGTAGAGCCCGACAGAGCCCGACAGGGCCCGACAGGGCCCGACAGGGCCCAGTAGAGCCCGACAGAGCCCGACAGAGCCCGACAGAGCCCGACAGGGCCCGACAGGGCCCAGTAGAGCCCGACAGAGCCCGACAGAGCCCGACAGAGCCCGACACGGCCCAGTTTAGCCCAGTAGAGCCCGACAGAGCCCGACAGAGCCCGACAGAGCCCAACAGAGCCCGACAGAGCCCGACAGGGCACGACAGAGCCCGACAGAGCCCAGTAGAGCTCGACAGAGCCCGACAGAGCCCGACAGGGCCCGAAAGGGCCCGACAGAGCCCGACAGGGCCCGACAGGGCCTGACAGGGCCCAGTAGAGCCCAACAGAGCCCGACAGGGCCCGACAGAGCCCGACAGAGCCCGACAGAGCCCGACAGGGCCCGACAGAGCCCGACAGGGCCCGACAGGGCCCGACAGAGCCCGACAGAGCCCGACAGAGCCCTACAGGGCCCAGTAGAGCCCGACAGAGCCCGACAGAGCCCGACAGGGCCCGACAGGGCCCGACAGGGAACAGTAGAGCCCAGTAGAGCCCGACAGAGCCCGACAGAGCCCGACAGAGCCCGACAGGGCCCGACAGAGCCCGACAGAACCCGACAGAGCCCGACAGAGCCCAACAGGGCCCGACACGGCCCGACAGAGCCCGACAGAGCCCGACAGAACCCGACAGAGCCCGACAGAGCCCAGTAGAGCCCGACAGAGCCCGACAGAGCCCGACAGAGCCCGACAGGGCCCGACAGGGCCCGACAGAGCCCAGTAGAGCCCGACAGAGCCCGACAGGGCCCGACAGGGAACAGTAGAGCCCAGTAGAGCCCGACAAAGCCCGACAGAGCCCGACAGAGCCCGACAGGGCCCGACAGAGCCCGACAGGGCCCAGTAGAGCCCGACAGAGCCCGACAGGGCCCGACAGGGCCCGACAGGGCCCAGTAGAGCCCGACAGAGACCAGTAGAGCCCGACAGAGCCCGACAGAGCCCGACAGGGCCTGACAGGGCCCGACAGAGCCCGACAGAGCCCGACAGGGCCCGACAGAGCCCGACAGAGCCCGACAGAGCACAGTAGAGCCCGACAGAGCCCGACAGAGCCCGACAGAGCCCGACAGAGCCCGACAGGGCCCGACAGGGCCCGACAGAGCCCGAGAGGGCCCGACAGAGCCCGACAGAGCCCGACAGAGCCGGACAGGGCCCGACAGAGCCCAACAGAGCCCGACAGATCCCGACAGGGCCCAGTAGAGCCCGACAGAGCCCGACAGGGCCCGACAGAGCCCGACAGAGCCCGACAGGGCCCGACAGAGCCCGACAGGGCCCGACAAAGCCCGACAGAGCCCGACAGGGCCCGACAGAGCCCGAGAGGGCCCGACAGAGCCCGACAGAGCCCAGTAGAGCCCGACAGAGCCCGACAGAGCCCGACAGAGCCCGACAGGGCCCGACAGAGCCCGACAGAACCCGACAGAGCCCGACAGAGCCCGACAGGGCCCGACACGGCCCGACAGAGCCCGACAGAGCCCGACAGAACCCGACAGAGCCCAGTAGAGCCCGACAGAGCCCGACAGAGCCCGACAGAGCCCGACAGGGCCCGACAGGGCCCGACAGAGCCAGACAGGGCCCGACAGAGCCCGACAGGGCCCGACAGGGAACAGTAGAGCCCAGTAGAGCCCGACAGAGCCCGACAGAGCCCGACAGGGCCCGACAGAGCCCGACAGGGCCCAGTAGAGCCTGACAGAGCCCGACAGGGCCCGACAGGGCCCGACAGGGCCCAGTAGAGCCAGACAGAGCCCAGTAGAGCCCGACAGAGCCCGACAGAGCCCGACAGGGCCCGACAGGGCCCGACAGAGCCCGACAGGGCCCGACAGAGCCCGACAGAGCCCGACAGGGCCCGACAGAGCCCGACAGAGCCCGACAGGGCCCAGTAGAGCCCGACAGAGCCCGACAGAGCCCGACAGAGCCCGACAGGGCCCGACAGAGCCCGACAGGGCCCGACAGAGCCCGACAGAGCCCAGTAGAGCCCGACAGAGCCCGACAGGGCCCGACAGGGAACAGTAGAGCCCAGTAGAGCACGACAGAGCCCGACAGAGCCCGACAGAGCCCGACAGGGCCCGACAGAGCCCGACAGAACCCGACAGAGCCCGACAGAGCCCGACAGGGCCCGACACGGCCCGACAGAGCCCGACAGAGCCCGACAGAACCCGACAGAGCCCGACAGAGCCCAGTAGAGCCCGACAGAGCCCGACAGAGCCCGACAGAGCCCGACAGGGCCCGACAGGGCCCGACAGAGCCCGACAGGGCCCGACAGAGCCCGACAGGGCCCGAAAGGGAACAGTAGAGCCCAGTAGAGCCCGACAGAGCCCGACAGAGCCCGACAGAGCCCGACAGGGCCCGACAGAGCCCGACAGGGCCAAGTAGAGCCCGACAGAGCCCGACAGGGCCCGACAGGGCCCGACAGGGCCCAGTAGAGCCCGACAGAGCCCAGTAGAGCCCGACAGAGCCCGACAGAGCCCGACAGGGCCCGACAGGGCCCGACAGAGCCCGACAGGGCCCGACAGAGCCCGACAGAGCCCGACAGGGCCCGACAGAGCCCGACAGAGCCCGACAGGGCCCAGTAGAGCCCGACAGAGCCCGACAGAGCCCGACAGAGCCCGACAAAGCCCGACAGGGCCCGACAGGGCCCGACAGAGCCCGACAGGGCCCGACAGAGCCCGACAGAGCCCGACAGAGCCGGACAGGGCCCGACAGAGCCCAACAGATCCCGACAGAGACCGACAGGGCCCGACAGAGCCCGACAGAGCCCGACAGGGCCCAGTAGAGCCCGACAGAGCCCGACAGAGCCCGACAGAGCCCGACAGGGCCCGACAGAGCCCGACAGAGCCCAGTAGAGCCCGACAGAGCCCGACAGGGCCCGACAGGGAACAGTAGAGCCCAGTAGAGCCCGACAGAGCCCGACAGAGCCCGACAGAGCCCGACAGGGCCCGACAGAGCCCGACAAGGCCCAGTAGAGCCCGACAGAGCCCGACAGGGCCCGACAGGGCCCGACAGGGCCCAGTAGAGCCCGACAGAGACCAGTAGAGCCCGACAGAGCCCGACAGAGCCCGACAGGGCCTGACAGGGCCCGACAGAGCCCGACAGGGCCCGACAGAGCCCGACAGAGCCCGACAGGGCCCGACAGAGCCCGACAGAGCCCGACAGAGCCCAGTAGAGCCCGACAGAGCCCGACAGAGCCCGACAGGGCCCGACAGAGCCCGACAGAGCCCGACAGAGCCGGACAGGGCCCGACAGAGCCCAACAGAGCCCGACAGAGCCCGACAGGGCCCAGTAGAGCCCGACAGAGCCCGACAGGGCCCGACAGAGCCCGACAGAGCCCGACAGAGCCCGACAGGGCCCGACAGAGCCCGACAGGGCCCGACAAAGCCCGACAGAGCCCGACAGGGCCCGAAAGAGCCCGAGAGGGCCCGACAGAGCCCGACAGAGCCCAGTAGAGCCCGACAGAGCCCGACAGGGCCCGACAGGGAACAGTAGAGCCCAGTAGAGCCCGACAGAGCCCGACAGAGCCCGACAGAGCCCGACAGGGCCCGACAGAGCCCGACAGAACCTGACAGAGCCCGACAGAGCCCGACAGGGCCCGACACGGCCCGACAGAGCCCGACAGAGCCCGACAGAACCCGACAGAGCCCAGTAGAGCCCGACAGAGCCCGACAGAACCCGACAGAGCCCGACAGGGCCCGACAGGGCCCGACAGAGCCCGACAGAGCCAGACAGGGCCCGACAGAGCCCGACAGGGCCCGACAGGGAACAGTAGAGCCCAGTAGAGCCCGACAGAGCCCGACAGAGCCCGACAGGGCCCGACAGGGAACAGTAGAGCCCAGTAGAGCCCGACAGAGCCCGACAGAGCCCGACAGAGCCCGACAGGGCCCGACAGAGCCCGACAGAACCCGACAGAGCCCGACAGAGCCCGACAGGGCCCGACACGGCCCGACAGAGCCCGACAGAGCCCGACAGAACCCGACAGAGCCCAGTAGAGCCCGACAGAGCCCGACAGAACCCGACAGAGCCCGACAGGGCCCGACAGGGCCCGACAGAGCCCGACAGAGCCCAGTAGAGCCCGACAGAGCCCGACAGGGCCCGACAGGGAACAGTAGAGCCCAGTAGAGCCCGACAGAGCCCGACAGAGCCCGACAGAGCCCGACAGGGCCCGACAGGGCCCGACAGGGCCCAGTAGAGCCCGACAGAGCCCGACAGGGCCCGACAGGGCCCGACAGGGCCCAGTAGAGCCCGACACAGACCAGTAGAGCCCGACAGAGCCCGACAGAGCCCGACAGGGCCTGACAGGGCCCGACAGAGCCCGACAGGGCCCGACAGAGCCCGACAGAGCCCGACAGGGCCCGACAGAGCCCGACAGAGCCCGACAGAGCCCAGTAGAGCCCGACAGAGCCCGACAGAGCCCGACAGGGCCCGACAGAGCCCGACAGAGCCCGACAGAGCCGGACAGGGCCCGACAGAGCCCAACAGAGCCCGACAGAGCCCGACAGGGCCCAGTAGAGCCCGACAGAGCCCGACAGGGCCCGACAGAGCCCGACAGAGCCCGACAGAGCCCGACAGGGCCCGACAGAGCCCGACAGGGCCCGACAAAGCCCGACAGAGCCCGACAGGGCCCGAAAGAGCCCGAGAGGGCCCGACAGAGCCCGACAGAGCCCAGTAGAGCCCGACAGAGCCCAACAGGGCCCGACAGGGAACAGTAGAGCCCAGTAGAGCCCGACAGAGCCCGACAGAGCCCGACAGAGCCCGACAGGGCCCGACAGAGCCCGACAGAACCCGACAGAGCCCGACAGAGCCCGACAGGGCCCGACACGGCCCGACAGAGCCCGACAGAGCCCGACAGAACCCGACAGAGCCCAGTAGAGCCCGACAGAGCCCGACGGAACCCGACAGAGCCCGACAGGGCCCGACAGGGCCCGACAGAGCCCGACAGAGCCAGACAGGGCCCGACAGAGCCCGACAGGGCCCGACAGGGAACAGTAGAGCCCAGTAGAGCCCGACAGAGCCCGACAGAGCCCGACAGGGCCCGACAGAGCCCGACAGGGCCCAGTAGAGCCCGACAGAGCCCGACAGGGCCCGACAGGGCCCGACAGGGCCCAGTAGAGCCCGACAGAGCCCGACAGAGCCCGACAGGGCCCGACAGGGCCCGACAGAGCCCGACAGGGCCCGACAGAGCCCGACAGAGCCCGACAGGGCCCGACAGAGCCCGATAGAGCCCGACAGGGCCCAGTAGAGCCCGACAGAGCCCGACAGAGCCCGACAGAGCCCGACAGGGCCCGACAGAGCCCGACAGGGCCCGACAGAGCCCGACAGAGCCCAGTAGAGCCCGACAGAGCCCGACAGGGCCCGACAGGGAACAGTAGCGCCCAGTAGAGCACGACAGAGCCCGACAGAGCCCGACAGAGCCCGACAGGGCCCGACAGAGCCCGACAGAACCCGACAGAGCCCGACAGAGCCCGACAGGGCCCGACACGGCCCTACAGAGCCCGACAGAGCCCGACAGAACCCGACAGAGCCCGACAGAGCCCAGTAGAGCCCGACAGAGCCCGACAGAGCCCGACAGAGCCCGACAGGGCCCGACAGGGAACAGTAGAGCCCAGTAGAGCCCGACAGAGCCCGACAGAGCCCGACAGAGCCCGACAGGGCCCGACAGAGCCCGACAGGGCCCAGTAGAGCCCGACAGAGCCCGACAGGGCCCGACAGGGCCCGACAGGGCCCAGTAGAGCCCGACAGAGCCCAGTAGAGCCCGACAGAGCCCGACAGAGCCCGACAGGGTCCGACAGGGCCCGACAGAGCCCGACAGGGCCCGACAGAGCCCGACAGAGGCCGACAGGGCCCAGTAGAGCCCGACAGAGCCCGACAGAGCCCGACAGAGCCCGACAAAGCCCGACAGGGCCCGACAGGGCCCGACAGAGCCCGACAGGGCCCGACAGAGCCCGACAGAGGCCGACAGAGCCGGACAGGGCCCGACAGAGCCCAACAGATCCCGACAGAGCCCGACAGGGCCCGACAGAGCCCGACAGAGCCCGACAGGGCCCAGTAGAGCCCGACAGAGCCCGACAGAGCCCGACAGAGCCCGACAGGGCCCGACAGAGCCCGACAGAGCCCAGTAGAGCCCGACAGAGCCCGACAGGGCCCGACAGGGAACAGTAGAGCCCAGTAGAGCCCGACAGAGCCCGACAGAGCCCGACAGGGCCCGACAGAGCCCGACAGAACCCGACAGAGCCCGACAGAGCCCGACAGGGCCCGACACGGCCCGACAGAGCCCGACAGAGCCCGACAGAACCCGACAGAGCCCGACAGAGCCCAGTAGAGCCCGACAGAGCCCGACAGGGCCCGACAGGGAACAGTAGAGCCCAGTAGAGCCCGACAGAGCCCGACAGAGCCCGACAGAGCCCGACAGGGCCCGACAGAGCCCGACAGAGCCCAGTAGAGCCCGACAGAGCCCGACAGGGCCCGACAGGGAACAGTAGAGCCCAGTAGAGCACGACAGAGCCCGACAGAGCCCGACAGAGCCCGACAGGGCCCGACAGAGCCCGACAGAACCCGACAGAGCCCGACAGAGCCCGACAGGGCCCGACACGGCCCGACAGAGCCCGACAGAGCCCGACAGAACCCGACAGAGCCCGACAGAGCCCAGTAGAGCCCGACAGAGCCCGACAGAGCCCGACAGAGCCCGACAGGGTCCGACAGGGCCCGACAGAGCCCGACAGAGCCCGACAGGGCCCGACAGAGCCCGACAGGGCCCGACAGGGAACAGTAGAGCCCAGTAGAGCCCGACAGAGCCCGACAGAGCCCGACAGAGCCCGACAGGGCCCGACAGAGCCTGACAGGGCCCAGTAGAGCCCGACAGAGCCCGACAGGGCCCGACAGGGCCCGACAGGGCCCAGTAGAGCCCGACAGAGCCCAGTAGAGCCCGACAGAGCCCGACAGAGCCCGACAGGGCCCGACAGGGCCCGACAGAGCCCGACAGGGCCCGACAGAGCCCGACAGAGCCCGACAGGGCCCGACAGAGCCCGACAGAGCCCGACAGGGCCCAGTAGAGCCCGACAGAGCCCGACAGAGCCCGACAGAGCCCGACAAAGCCCGACAGGGCCCGACAGGGCCCGACAGAGCCCGACAGGGCCCGACAGAGCCCGACAGAGCCCGACAGAGCCGGTCAGGTCCCGACAGAGCCCAACAGAGCCCGACAGAGCCCGACAGGGCCCGACAGAGCCCGACAGAGCCCGACAGGTCCCAGTAGAGCCCGACAGAGCCCGACAGAGCCCGTCAGAGCCCGACAGGGCCCGACAGAGCCCGACAGAGCCCAGTAGAGCCCGACAGAGCCCGACAGGGCCCGACAGGGAACAGTAGAGCCCAGTAGAGCCCGACAGAGCCCGACAGAGCCCGACAGAGCCCGACAGGGTCCGACAGAGCCCGACAGAACCCGACAGAGCCCGACAGAGCCCGACAGGGCCCGACACGGCCCGACAGAGCCCGACAGAGCCCGACAGAACCCGACAGAGCCCGACAGAGCCCAGTAGAGCCCGACAGAGCCCGACAGAGCCCGACAGAGCCCGACAGGGCCCGACAGGGCCCGACAGAGCCCGACAGAGCCCGACAGGGCCCGACAGAGCCCGACAGGGCCCGACAGGGAACAGTAGAGCCCAGTAGAGCCCGACAGAGCCCGACAGAGCCCGACAGAGCCCGACAGGGCCCGACAGAGCCCGACAGGGCCCAGTAGAGCCCGACAGAGCCCGACAGGGCCCGACAGGGCCCGACAGGGCCCAGTAGAGCCCGACAGAGCCCAGTAGAGCCCGACAGAGCCCGGCAGAGCCCGACAGGGCCCGACAGGGCCCGACAGAGCCCGACAGGGCCCGACAGAGCCCGACAGAGCCCGACAGGGCCCGACAGAGCCCGACAGAGCCCGACAGGGCCCAGTAGAGCCCGACAGAGCCCGACAGAGCCCGACAGAGCCCGACAGGGCCCGACAGAGCCCGACAGGGCCCGACAGAGCCCGACAGAGCCCAGTAGAGCCCGACAGAGCCCGACAGGGCCCGACAGGGAACAGTAGAGCCCAGTAGAGCACGACAGAGCCCGACAGAGCCCGACAGAGCCCGACAGGGCCCGACAGAGCCCGACAGAACCCGACAGAGCCCGACAGAGCCCGACAGGGCCCGACACGGCCCGACAGAGCCCGACAGAGCCCGACAGAACCCGACAGAGCCCGACAGAGCCCAGTAGAGCCCGACAGAGCCCGACAGAGCCCGACAGGGCCTGACAGGGCCCGACAGAGCCCGACAGGGCCCGACAGAGCCCGACAGAGCCCGACAGGGCCCGACAGAGCCCGACAGAGCCCGACAGAGCCCAGTAGAGCCCGACAGAGCCCGACAGAGCCCGACAGGGCCCGACAGAGCCCGACAGAGCCCGACAGAGACGGACAGGGCCCGACAGAGCCCAACAGAGCCCGACAGAGCCCGACAGGGCCCAGTAGAGCCCGACAGAGCCCGACAGGGCCCGACAGAGCCCGACAGAGCCCGACAGAGCCCGACAGGGCCCGACAGAGCCCGACAGGGCCCGACAAAGCCCGACAGAGCCCGACAGGGCCCGAAAGAGCCCGAGAGGGCCCGACAGAGCCCGACAGAGCCCAGTAGAGCCCGACAGAGCCCGACAGGGCCCGACAGGGAACAGTAGAGCCCAGTAGAGCCCGACAGAGCCCGACAGAGCCCGACAGAGCCCGACAGGGCCCGACAGAGCCCGACAGAACCCGACAGAGCCCGACAGAGCCCGACAGGGCCCGACACGGCCCGACAGAGCCCGACAGAGCCCGACAGAACCCGACAGAGCCCAGTAGAGCCCGACAGAGCCCGACAGAACCCGACAGAGCCCGACAGGGCCCGACAGGGCCCGACAGAGCCCGACAGAGCCAGACAGGGCCCGACAGAGCCCGACAGGGCCCGACAGGGAACAGTAGAGCCCAGTAGAGCCCGACAGAGCCCGACAGAGCCCGACAGGGCCCGACAGGGAACAGTAGAGCCCAGTAGAGCCCGACAGAGCCCGACAGAGCCCGACAGAGCCCGACAGGGCCCGACAGAGCCCGACAGAACCCGACAGAGCCCGACAGAGCCCGACAGGGCCCGACACGGCCCGACAGAGCCCGACAGAGCCCGACAGAACCCGACAGAGCCCAGTAGAGCCCGACAGAGCCCGACAGAACCCGACAGAGCCCGACAGGGCCCGACAGGGCCCGACAGAGCCCGACAGAGCCCAGTAGAGCCCGACAGAGCCCGACAGGGCCCGACAGGGAACAGTAGAGCCCAGTAGAGCCCGACAGAGCCCGACAGAGCCCGACAGAGCCCGACAGGGCCCGACAGGGCCCGACAGGGCCCAGTAGAGCCCGACAGAGCCCGACAGGGCCCGACAGGGCCTGACAGGGCCCGACAGAGCCCGACAGAGCCCGACAGGGCCCGACAGAGCCCGACAGAGCCCGACAGAGCCCAGTAGAGCCCGACAGAGCCCGACAGAGCCCGACAGGGCCTGACAGGGCCCGACAGAGCCCGACAGGGCCCGACAGAGCCCGACAGAGCCCGACAGGGCCCGACACGGCCCGACAGAGCCCGACAGAGCCCGACAGAACCCGACAGAGCCCGACAGAGCCCAGTAGAGCCCGACAGAGCCCGACAGAGCCCGACAGAGCCCGACAGGGTCCGACAGGGCCCGACAGAGCCCGACAGAGCCCGACAGGGCCCGACAGAGCCCGACAGGGCCCGACAGGGAACAGTAGAGCCCAGTAGAGCCCGACAGAGCCCGACAGAGCCCGACAGAGCCCGACAGGGCCCGACAGAGCCTGACAGGGCCCAGTAGAGCCCGACAGAGCCCGACAGGGCCCGACAGGGCCCGACAGGGCCCAGTAGAGCCCGACAGAGCCCAGTAGAGCCCGACAGAGCCCGACAGAGCCCGACAGGGCCCGACAGGGCCCGACAGAGCCCGACAGGGCCCGACAGAGCCCGACAGAGCCCGACAGGGCCCGACAGAGCCCGACAGAGCCCGACAGGGCCCAGTAGAGCCCGACAGAGCCCGACAGAGCCCGACAGAGCCCGACAAAGCCCGACAGGGCCCGACAGGGCCCGACAGAGCCCGACAGGGCCCGACAGAGCCCGACAGAGCCCGACAGAGCCGGTCAGGTCCCGACAGAGCCCAACAGAGCCCGACAGAGCCCGACAGGGCCCGACAGAGCCCGACAGAGCCCGACAGGTCCCAGTAGAGCCCGACAGAGCCCGACAGAGCCCGACAGAGCCCGACAGGGCCCGACAGAGCCCGACAGAGCCCAGTAGAGCCCGACAGAGCCCGACAGGGCCCGACAGGGAACAGTAGAGCCCAGTAGAGCCCGACAGAGCCCGACAGAGCCCGACAGAGCCCGACAGGGTCCGACAGAGCCCGACAGAACCCGACAGAGCCCGACAGAGCCCGACAGGGCCCGACACGGCCCGACAGAGCCCGACAGAGCCCGACAGAACCCGACAGAGCCCGACAGAGCCCAGTAGAGCCCGACAGAGCCCGACAGAGCCCGACAGAGCCCGACAGGGCCCGACAGGGCCCGACAGAGCCCGACAGAGCCCGACAGGGCCCGACAGAGCCCGACAGGGCCCGACAGGGAACAGTAGAGCCCAGTAGAGCCCGACAGAGCCCGACAGAGCCCGACAGAGCCCGACAGGGCCCGACAGAGCCCGACAGGGCCCAGTAGAGCCCGACAGAGCCCGACAGGGCCCGACAGGGCCCGACAGGGCCCAGTAGAGCCCGACAGAGCCCAGTAGAGCCCGACAGAGCCCGGCAGAGCCCGACAGGGCCCGACAGGGCCCGACAGAGCCCGACAGGGCCCGACAGAGCCCGACAGAGCCCGACAGGGCCCGACAGAGCCCGACAGAGCCCGACAGGGCCCAGTAGAGCCCGACAGAGCCCGACAGAGCCCGACAGAGCCCGACAGGGCCCGACAGAGCCCGACAGGGCCCGACAGAGCCCGACAGAGCCCAGTAGAGCCCGACAGAGCCCGACAGGGCCCGACAGGGAACAGTAGAGCCCAGTAGAGCACGACAGAGCCCGACAGAGCCCGACAGAGCCCGACAGGGCCCGACAGAGCCCGACAGAACCCGACAGAGCCCGACAGAGCCCGACAGGGCCCGACACGGCCCGACAGAGCCCGACAGAGCCCGACAGAACCCGACAGAGCCCGACAGAGCCCAGTAGAGCCCGACAGAGCCCGACAGAGCCCGACAGAGCCCGACAGGGCCCGACAGGGCCCGACAGAGCCCGACAGGGCCCGACAGAGCCCGACAGGGCCCGAAAGGGAACAGTAGAGCCCAGTAGAGCCCGACAGAGCCCGACAGAGCCCGACAGAGCCCGACAGGGCCCGACAGAGCCCGACAGGGCCAAGTAGAGCCCGACAGAGCCCGACAGGGCCCGACAGGGCCCGACAGGGCCCAGTAGAGCCCGACAGAGCCCAGTAGAGCCCGACAGAGCCCGACAGAGCCCGACAGGGCCCGACAGGGCCCGACAGAGCCCGACAGGGCCCGACAGAGCCCGACAGAGCCCGACAGGGCCCGACAGAGCCCGACAGAGCCCGACAGGGCCCAGTAGAGCCCGACAGAGCCCGACAGAGCCCGACAGAGCCCGACAAAGCCCGACAGGGCCCGACAGGGCCCGACAGAGCCCGACAGGGCCCGACAGAGTCCGACAGAGCCCGACAGAGCCGGACAGGGCCCGACAGAGCCCAACAGATCCCGACAGAGCCCGACAGAGCCCGACAGAGCCCGACAGAGCCCGACAGGGCCCAGTAGAGCCCGACAGAGCCCGACAGAGCCCGACAGAGCCCGACAGGGCCCGACAGAGCCCGACAGAGCCCAGTAGAGCCCGACAGAGCCCGACAGGGCCCGACAGGGAACAGTAGAGCCCAGTAGAGCCCGACAGAGCCCGACAGAGCCCGACAGAGCCCGACAGGGCCCGACAGAGCCCGACAGGGCCCAGTAGAGCCCGACAGAGCCCGACAGGGCCCGACAGGGCCCGACAGGGCCCAGTAGAGCCCGACAGAGACCAGTAGAGCCCGACAGAGCCCGACAGAGCCCGACAGGGCCTGACAGGGCCCGACAGAGCCCGACAGGGCCCGACAGAGCCCGACAGAGCCCGACAGGGCCCGACAGAGCCCGACAGAGCCCGACAGAGCCCAGTAGAGCCCGACAGAGCCCGACAGAGCCCGACAGGGCCCGACAGAGCCCGACAGAGCCCGACAGAGCCGGACAGGGCCCGACAGAGCCCAACAGAGCCCGACAGAGCCCGACAGGGCCCAGTAGAGCCCGACAGAGCCCGACAGGGCCCGACAGAGCCCGACAGAGCCCGACAGAGCCCGACAGGGCCCGACAGAGCCCGACAGGGCCCGACAAAGCCCGACAGAGCCCGACAGGGCCCGAAAGAGCCCGAGAGGGCCCGACAGAGCCCGACAGAGCCCAGTAGAGCCCGACAGAGCCCGACAGGGCCAGACAGGGAACAGTAGAGCCCAGTAGAGCCCGACAGAGCCCGACAGAGCCCGACAGAGCCCGACAGGGCCCGACAGAGCCCGACAGAACCCGACAGAGCCCGACAGAGCCCGACAGGGCCCGACACGGCCCGACAGAGCCCGACAGAGCCCGACAGAACCCGACAGAGCCCAGTAGAGCCCGACAGAGCCCGACAGAACCCGACAGAGCCCGACAGGGCCCGACAGGGCCCGACAGAGCCCGACAGAGCCAGACAGGGCCCGACAGAGCCCGACAGGGCCCGACAGGGAACAGTAGAGCCCAGTAGAGCCCGACAGAGCCCGACAGAGCCCGACAGGGCCCGACAGGGAACAGTAGAGCCCAGTAGAGCCCGACAGAGCCCGACAGAGCCCGACAGAGCCCGACAGGGCCCGACAGAGCCCGACAGAACCCGACAGAGCCCGACAGAGCCCGACAGGGCCCGACACGGCCCGACAGAGCCCGACAGAGCCCGACAGAACTCGACAGAGCCCAGTAGAGCCCGACAGAGCCCGACAGAACCCGACAGAGCCCGACAGGGCCCGACAGGGCCCGACAGAGCCCGACAGAGCCCAGTAGAGCCCGACAGAGCCCGACAGGGCCCGACAGGGAACAGTAGAGCCCAGTAGAGCCCGACAGAGCCCGACAGAGCCCGACAGAGCCCGACAGGGCCCGACAGGGCCCGACAGGGCCCAGTAGAGCCCGACAGAGCCCGACAGGGCCCGACAGGGCCTGACAGGGCCCGACAGAGCCCGACAGAGCCCGACAGGGCCCGACAGAGCCCGACAGAGCCCGACAGAGCCCAGTAGAGCCCGACAGAGCCCGACAGAGCCCGACAGGGCCTGACAGGGCCCCACGGAGCCCGACAGGGCCCGACAGAGCCCGACAGAGCCCGACAGGGCCCGACAGAGCCCGACAGAGCCCGACAGAGCCCAGTAGAGCCCGACAGAGCCCGACAGAGCCCGACAGGGCCCGACAGAGCCCGACAGAGCCCGACAGAGCCGGACAGGGCCCGACAGAGCCCAACAGAGCCCGACAGAGCCCGACAGGGCCCAGTAGAGCCCGACAGAGCCCGACAGGGCCCGACAGAGCCCGACAGAGCCCGACAGAGCCCGACAGGGCCCGACAGAGCCCGACAGGGCCCGACAAAGTCCGACAGAGCCCGACAGGGCCCGAAAGAGCCCGAGAGGGCCCGACAGAGCCCGACAGAGCCCAGTAGAGCCCGACAGAGCCCGACAGGGCCCGACAGGGAACAGTAGAGCCCAGTAGAGCCCGACAGAGCCCTACAGAGCCTGACAGAGCCCGACAGGGCCCGACAGAGCCCGACAGAACCCGACAGAGCCCGACAGAGCCCGACAGGGCCCGACACGGCCCGACAGAGCCCGACAGAGCCCGACAGAACCCGACAGAGCCCAGTAGAGCCCGACAGAGCCCGACAGAACCCGACAGAGCCCGACAGGGCCCGACAGGGCCCGACAGAGCCCGACAGAGCCAGACAGGGCCCGACAGAGCCCGACAGGGCCCGACAGGGAACAGTAGAGCCCAGTAGAGCCCGACAGAGCCCGACAGAGCCCGACAGAGCCCGACAGGGCCCGACAGAGCCCGACAGGGCCCAGTAGAGCCCGACAGAGCCCGACAGGGCCCGACAGGGCCCGACAGGGCCCAGTAGAGCCAGACAGAGCCCAGTAGAGCCCGACAGAGCCCGACAGAGCCCGACAGGGCCCGACAGGGCCCGACAGAGCCCGACAGGGCCCGACAGAGCCCGACAGAGCCCGACAGGGCCCGACAGAGCCCGATAGAGCCCGACAGGGCCCAGTAGAGCCCGACAGAGCCCGACAGAGCCCGACAGAGCCCGACAGGGCCCGACAGAGCCCGACAGGGCCCGACAGAGCCCGACAGAGCCCAGTAGAGCCCGACAGAGCCCGACAGGGCCCGACAGGGAACAGTAGCGCCCAGTAGAGCACGACAGAGCCCGACAGAGCCCGACAGAGCCCGACAGGGCCCGACAGAGCCCGACAGAACCCGACAGAGCCCGACAGAGCCCGACAGGGCCCGACACGGCCCTACAGAGCCCGACAGAGCCCGACAGAACCCGACAGAGCCCGACAGAGCCCAGTAGAGCCCGACAGAGCCCGACAGAGCCCGACAGAGCCCGACAGGGCCCGACAGGGAACAGTAGAGCCCAGTAGAGCCCGACAGAGCCCGACAGAGCCCGACAGAGCCCGACAGGGCCCGACAGAGCCCGACAGGGCCCAGTAGAGCCCGACAGAGCCCGACAGGGCCCGACAGGGCCCGACAGGGCCCAGTAGAGCCCGACAGAGCCCAGTAGAGCCCGACAGAGCCCGACAGAGCCCGACAGGGTCCGACAGGGCCCGACAGAGCCCGACAGGGCCCGACAGAGCCCGACAGAGCCCGACAGGGCCCAGTAGAGCCCGACAGAGCCCGACAGAGCCCGACAGAGCCCGACAAAGCCCGACAGGGCCCGACAGGGCCCGACAGAGCCCGACAGGGCCCGACAGAGCCCGACAGAGG
This sequence comes from Caloenas nicobarica, assembly GCF_036013445.1. Lineage (NCBI taxonomy): Eukaryota > Metazoa > Chordata > Aves > Columbiformes > Columbidae > Caloenas > Caloenas nicobarica. Next base: position 308,724 of record NW_027016970.1, read on the forward strand.
CCGACAGAGCCGGACAGGGCCCGACAGAGCCCAACAGATCCCGACAGAGCCCGACAGGGCCCGACAGAGCCCGACAGAGCCCGACAGGGCCCAGTAGAGCCCGACAGAGCCCGACAGAGCCCGACAGAGCCCGACAGGGCCCGACAGAGCCCGACAGAGCCCAGTAGAGCCCGACAGAGCCCGACAGGGCCCGACAGGGAACAGTAGAGCCCAGTAGAGCCCGACAGAGCCCGACAGAGCCCGACAGGGCCCGACAGAGCCCGACAGAACCCGACAGAGCCCGACAGAGCCCGACAGGGCCCGACACGGCCCGACAGAGCCCGACAGAGCCCGACAGAACCCGACAGAGCCCGACAGAGCCCAGTAGAGCCCGACAGAGCCCGACAGGGCCCGACAGGGAACAGTAGAGCCCAGTAGAGCCCGACAGAGCCCGACAGAGCCCGACAGAGCCCGACAGGGCCCGACAGAGCCCGACAGAGCCCAGTAGAGCCCGACAGAGCCCGACAGGGCCCGACAGGGAACAGTAGAGCCCAGTAGAGCACGACAGAGCCCGACAGAGCCCGACAGGGCCCGACAGAGCCCGACAGAACCCGACAGAGCCCGACAGAGCCCGACAGGGCCCGACACGGCCCGACAGAGCCCGACAGAGCCCGACAGAACCCGACAGAGCCCGACAGAGCCCAGTAGAGCCCGACAGAGCCCGACAGAGCCCGACAGAGCCCGACAGGGTCCGACAGGGCCCGACAGAGCCCGACAGAGCCCGACAGGGCCCGACAGAGCCCGACAGGGCCCGACAGGGAACAGTAGAGCCCAGTAGAGCCCGACAGAGCCCGACAGAGCCCGACAGAGCCCGACAGGGCCCGACAGAGCCTGACAGGGCCCAGTAGAGCCCGACAGAGCCCGACAGGGCCCGACAGGGCCCGACAGGGCCCAGTAGAGCCCGACAGAGCCCAGTAGAGCCCGACAGAGCCCGACAGAGCCCGACAGGGCCCGACAGGGCCCGACAGAGCCCGACAGGGCCCGACAGAGCCCGACAGAGCCCGACAGGGCCCGACAGAGCCCGACAGAGCCCGACAGGGCCCAGTAGAGCCCGACAGAGCCCGACAGAGCCCGACAGAGCCCGACAAAGCCCGACAGGGCCCGACAGGGCCCGACAGAGCCCGACAGGGCCCGACAGAGCCCGACAGAGCCCGACAGAGCCGGTCAGGTCCCGACAGAGCCCAACAGAGCCCGACAGAGCCCGACAGGGCCCGACAGAGCCCGACAGAGCCCGACAGGTCCCAGTAGAGCCCGACAGAGCCCGACAGAGCCCGACAGAGCCCGACAGGGCCCGACAGAGCCCGACAGAGCCCAGTAGAGCCCGACAGAGCCCGACAGGGCCCGACAGGGAACAGTAGAGCCCAGTAGAGCCCGACAGAGCCCGACAGAGCCCGACAGAGCCCGACAGGGTCCGACAGAGCCCGACAGAACCCGACAGAGCCCGACAGAGCCCGACAGGGCCCGACACGGCCCGACAGAGCCCGACAGAGCCCGACAGAACCCGACAGAGCCCGACAGAGCCCAGTAGAGCCCGACAGAGCCCGACAGAGCCCGACAGAGCCCGACAGGGCCCGACAGGGCCCGACAGAGCCCGACAGAGCCCGACAGGGCCCGACAGAGCCCGACAGGGCCCGACAGGGAACAGTAGAGCCCAGTAGAGCCCGACAGAGCCCGAGAGAGCCCGACAGAGCCCGACAGGGCCCGACAGAGCCCGACAGGGCCCAGTAGAGCCCGACAGAGCCCGACAGGGCCCGACAGGGCCCGACAGGGCCCAGTAGAGCCCGACAGAGCCCAGTAGAGCCCGACAGAGTCCGGCAGAGCCCGACAGGGCCCGACAGGGCCCGACAGAGCCCGACAGGGCCCGACAGAGCCCGACAGAGCCCGACAGGGCCCAGTAGAGCCCGACAGAGCCCGACAGAGCCCGACAGAGCCCGACAAAGCCCGACAGGGCCCGACAGGGCCCGACAGAGCCCGACAGGGCCCGACAGAGCCCGACAGAGCCGGATCAGAGCCGGACAGGGCCCGACAGAGCCCAACAGAGCCCGACAGAGCCCGACAGGGCCCAGTAGAGCCCGACAGAGCCCGACAGAGCCCGACAGAGCCCGACAGGGCCCGACAGAGCCCGACAGGGCCCGACAGAGCCCGACAGAGCCCAGTAGAGCTCGATAGAGCCCGACAGAGCCCGACAGGGCCCGACAGGGCCCAGTAGAGCCCGACAGGGCCCGACAGAGCCCGACAGAGCCCGACAGAGCCCGACAGGGCCCGACAGGGCCCGACAGAACCCGTCAGAGACCAGTAGAGCCCGACAGAGCCCGACAGAGCCCGACAGAGCCCGACAGGGCCCGACCGAGCCCGACAGAGCACAGTAGAGCCCGACAGAGCCCGACAGAGCCCGACAGAGCCCGACAGAGCCCAGTAGAACCCAGTAGAACCCGATAGAGCCCAGTAGAGCCCGACAGAGCCCGACAGAGACCGACAGAGCCCGACAGGGCCCGACAGAGCCCGACAGGGCCCGACAGGGCCCGACAGAGCCCGACAGAGCCCGGCAGAGCCCGACAGGGCCCGACAGGGAACAGTAGAGCCCAGTAGAGCACGACAGAGCCCGACAGAGCCCGACAGAGCCCGACAGAACCCGACAGAGCCCGACAGAGCCCGACAGGGCCCGACACGGCCCGACAGAGCCCGACAGAGCCCGACAGAACCCGACAGAGCCCGACAGAGCCCAGTAGAGCCCGACAGAGCCCGACAGAGCCCTACAGAGCCCGACAGGGTCCGACAGGGCCCAGTAGAGCCCGACAGAGCCCGACAGAGCCCGACAGAGCCCGACAAAGCCCGACAGGGCCCGACAGGGCCCGACAGAGCCCGACAGGGCCCGACAGAGCCCGACAGAGCCCGACAGAGCCGGACAGGGCCCGACAGAGCCCAACAGAGCCCGACAGAGCCCGACAGGGCCCGACAGAGCCCGACAGGGTCCAGTAGAGCCCGACAGAGCCCGACAGGGCCCGACAGGGCCCGACAGGGCCCAGTAGAGCCCGACAGAGCCCAGTAGAGCCCGACAGAGCCCGACAGAGCCCGACAGGGCCCGACAGGGCCCGACAGAGCCCGACAGGGCCCGACAGAGCCCGACAGAGCCCGACAGGGCCCGACAGAGCCCGACAGAGCCCGACAGGGCCCAGTAGAGCCCGACAGAGCCCGACAGAGCCCGACAGAGCCCGACAAAGCCCGACAGGGCCCGACAGGGCCCGACAGAGCCCGACAGGGCCCGACAGAGCCCGACAGAGCCCGACAGAGCCGGACAGGGCCCGACAGAGCCCAACAGAGCCCGACAGAGCCCGACAGGGCCCGACAGAGCCCGACAGAGCCCGACAGGTCCCAGTAGAGCCCGACAGAGCCCGACAGAGCCCGACAGAGCCCGACAGGGCCCGACAGAGCCCAACAGAGCCCAGTAGAGCCCGACAGAGCCCGACAGGGCCCGACAGGGAACAGTAGAGCCCAGTAGAGCCCGACAGAGCCCGACAGAGCCCGACAGAGCCCGACAGGGCCCGACAGAGCCCGACAGAACCTGACAGAGCCCGACAGAGCCCGACAGGGCCCGACACGGCCCGACAGAGCCCGACAGAGCCCGACAGAACCCGACAGAGCCCGACAGAGCCCGACAGAGCCCGACAGAGCCCGACAGGGCCCGACAGAGCCCGACAGAGCCCGACAGGGCCCGACAGAGCCCGACAGGGCCCGACAGGGAACAGTAGAGCCCAGTAGAGCCCGACAGAGCCCGACAGAGACCGACAGAGCCCGACAGGGCCCGACAGAGCCCGACAGGGCCCAGTAGAGCCCGACAGAGCCCGACAGGGCCCGACAGGGCCCGACAGGGCCCAGTAGAGCCCGACAGAGCCCAGTAGAGCCCGACAGAGCCCGACAGAGCCCGACAGGGCCCGACAGGGCCCGACAGAGCCCGACAGGGCCCAGTAGAGCCCGACAGAGCCCGACAGAGCCCGACAGAGCCCGACAAAGCCCGACAGGGCCCGACAGGGCCCGACAGAGCCCGACAGGGCCCGACAGAGCCCGACACAGCCGGACAGAGCCGGACAGGGCCCGACAGAGCCCAACAGAGCCCGACAGAGCCCGACAGGGCCCAGTAGAGCCCGACAGAGCCCGACAGAGCCCGACAGAGCCCGACAGGGCCCGACAGAGCCCGACAGAGCCCAGTAGAGCTCGACAGAGCCCGACAGAGCCCGACAGGGCCCGACAGGGCCCAGTAGAGCCCGACAGGGCCCGACAGAGCCCGACAGAGCCCGACAGAGCCCGACAGGGCCCGACAGGGCCCGACAGAACCCGTCAGAGACCAGTAGAGCCCGACAGAGCCCGACAGAGCCCGACAGAGCCCGACAGGGCCCGACCGAGCCCGACAGAGCACAGTAGAGCCCGACAGAGCCCGACAGAGCCCGACAGAGCCCGACAGAGCCCAGTAGAGCCCAGTAGAACCCGATAGAGCCCAGTAGAGCCCGACAGAGCCCGACAGAGACCGACAGAGCCCGACAGGGCCCGACAGAGCCCGACAGTGCCCGACAGGGCCCGACAGAGCCCGACAGAGCCCGACAGAACCCGACAGAGCCCGACAGAGCCCAGTAGAGCCTGACAGAGCCCGACAGAGCCCGACAGAGCTCGACAGGGCCCGACAGGGCCCGACAGAGCCCGACAGAGCCCGACAGAGCCCGACAGGGCCCGACAGAGCCCGACAGAGCTCAGTAGAGCCCGACAGAGCCCGACAGAGCCCGACAGAGCCCGACAGGGCCCTGTAGAGCCCGACAGAGCCTGACAGAGCCCGACAGAGCCCGACAGGGCCCGACAGAGCCCGACACAGCCGGACAGAGCCGGACAGGGCCCGACAGAGCCCAACAGAGCCCGACAGAGCCCGACAGGGCCCAGTAGAGCCCGACAGAGCCCGACAGAGCCCGACAGAGCCCGACAGGGCCCGACAGAGCCCGACAGAGCCCAGTAGAGCTCGACAGAGCCCGACAGAGCCCGACAGGGCCCGACAGGGCCCAGTAGAGCCCGACAGGGCCCGACAGAGCCCGACAGAGCCCGACAGAGCCCGACAGGGCCCGACAGGGCCCGACAGAACCCGTCAGAGACCAGTAGAGCCCGACAGAGCCCGACAGAGCCCGACAGAGCCCGACAGGGCCCGACCGAGCCCGACAGAGCACAGTAGAGCCCGACAGAGCCCGACAGAGCCCGACAGAGCCCGACAGAGCCCAGTAGAGCCCAGTAGAACCCGATAGAGCCCAGTAGAGCCCGACAGAGCCCGACAGAGACCGACAGAGCCCGACAGGGCCCGACAGAGCCCGACAGGGCCCGACAGGGCCCGACAGAGCCCGACAGAGCCCGACAGAACCCGACAGAGCCCGACAGAGCCCAGTAGAGCCTGACAGAGCCCGACAGAGCCCGACAGAGCCCGACAGGGTCCGACAGGGCCCGACAGAGCCCGACAGAGCCCGACAGGGCCCGACAGAGCCCGACAGGGCCCGACAGGGAACAGTAGAGCCCAGTAGAGCCCGACAGAGCCCGACAGAGCCCGACAGAGCCCGACAGGGCCCGACAGAGCCTGACAGGGCCCAGTAGAGCCCGACAGAGCCCGACAGGGCCCGACAGGGCCCGACAGGGCCCAGTAGAGCCCGACAGAGCCCAGTAGAGCCCGACAGAGCCCGACAGAGCCCGACAGGGCCCGACAGGGCCCGACAGAGCCCGACAGGGCCCGACAGAGCCCGATAGAGCCCGACAGGGCCCGACAGAGCCCGACAGAGCCCGACAGGGCCCAGTAGAGCCCGACAGAGCCCGACAGAGCCCGACAGAGCCCGACAAAGCCCGACAGGGCCCGACAGGGCCCGACAGAGCCCGACAGGGCCCGACAGAGCCCGACAGAGCCCGACAGAGCCGGTCAGGTCCCGACAGAGCCCAACAGAGCCCGACAGAGCCCGACAGGGCCCGACAGAGCCCGACAGAGCCCGACAGGTCCCAGTAGAGCCCGACAGAGCCCGACAGAGCCCGACAGAGCCCGACAGGGCCCGACAGAGCCCGACAGAGCCCAGTAGAGCCCGACAGAGCCCGACAGGGCCCGACAGGGAACAGTAGAGCCCAGTAGAGCCCGACAGAGCCCGACAGAGCCCGACAGAGCCCGACAGGGTCCGACAGAGCCCGACAGAACCCGACAGAGCCCGACAGAGCCCGACAGGGCCCGACACGGCCCGACAGAGCCCGACAGAGCCCGACAGAACCCGACAGAGCCCGACAGAGCCCAGTAGAGCCCGACAGAGCCCGACAGAGCCCGACAGAGCCCGACAGGGCCCGACAGGGCCCGACAGAGCCCGACAGAGCCCGACAGGGCCCGACAGAGCCCGACAGGGCCCGACAGGGAACAGTAGAGCCCAGTAGAGCCCGACAGAGCCCGAGAGAGCCCGACAGAGCCCGACAGGGCCCGACAGAGCCCGACAGGGCCCAGTAGAGCCCGACAGAGCCCGACAGGGCCCGACAGGGCCCGACAGGGCCCAGTAGAGCCCGACAGAGCCCAGTAGAGCCCGACAGAGCCCGGCAGAGCCCGACAGGGCCCGACAGGGCCCGACAGAGCCCGACAGGGCCCGACAGAGCCCGACAGAGCCCGACAGGGCCCAGTAGAGCCCGACAGAGCCCGACAGAGCCCGACAGAGCCCGACAAAGCCCGACAGGGCCCGACAGGGCCCGACAGAGCCCGACAGGGCCCGACAGAGCCCGACAGAGCCGGATCAGAGCCGGACAGGGCCCGACAGAGCCCAACAGAGCCCGACAGAGCCCGACAGGGCCCAGTAGAGCCCGACAGAGCCCGACAGAGCCCGACAGAGCCCGACAGGGCCCGACAGAGCCCGACAGGGCCCGACAGAGCCCGACAGAGCCCAGTAGAGCTCGATAGAGCCCGACAGAGCCCGACAGGGCCCGACAGGGCCCAGTAGAGCCCGACAGGGCCCTACAGAGCCCGACAGAGCCCGACAGAGCCCGACAGGGCCCGACAGGGCCCGACAGAACCCGTCAGAGACCAGTAGAGCCCGACAGAGCCCGACAGAGCCCGACAGAGCCCGACAGGGCCCGACCGAGCCCGACAGAGCACAGTAGAGCCCGACAGAGCCCGACAGAGCCCGACAGAGCCCGACAGAGCCCAGAAGAACCCAGTAGAACCCGATAGAGCCCAGTAGAGCCCGACAGAGCCCGACAGAGACCGACAGAGCCCGACAGGGCCCGACAGAGCCCGACAGGGCCCGACAGGGCCCGACAGAGCCCGACAGAGCCCGGCAGAGCCCGACAGGGCCCGACAGGGAACAGTAGAGCCCAGTAGAGCACGACAGAGCCCGACAGAGCCCGACAGAGCACGACAGGGCCCGACAGAGCCCGACAGAACCCGACAGAGCCCGACAGAGCCCGACAGGGCCCGACACGGCCCGACAGAGCCCGACAGAGCCCGACAGAACCCGACAGAGCCCGACAGAGCCCAGTAGAGCCCGACAGAGCCCGACAGAGCCCGACAGAGCCCGACAGGGTCCGACAGGGCCCAGTAGAGCCCGACAGAGCCCGACAGAGCCCGACAGAGCCCGACAAAGCCCGACAGGGCCCGACAGGGCCCGACAGAGCCCGACAGGGCCCGACAGAGCCCGACAGAGCCCGACAGAGCCGGACAGGGCCCGACAGAGCCCAACAGAGCCCGACAGAGCCCGACAGGGCCCGACAGAGCCCGACAGGGTCCAGTAGAGCCCGACAGAGCCCGACAGGGCCCGACAGGGCCCGACAGGGCCCAGTAGAGCCCGACAGAGCCCAGTAGAGCCCGACAGAGCCCGACAGAGCCCGACAGGGCCCGACAGGGCCCGACAGAGCCCGACAGGGCCCGACAGAGCCCGACAGAGCCCGACAGGGCCCGACAGAGCCCGACAGAGCCCGACAGGGCCCAGTAGAGCCCGACAGAGCCCGACAGAGCCCGACAGAGCCCGACAAAGCCCGACAGGGCCCGACAGGGCCCGACAGAGCCCGACAGGGCCCGACAGAGCCCGACAGAGCCCGACAGAGCCGGACAGGGCCCGACAGAGCCCAACAGAGCCCGACAGAGCCCGACAGGGCCCGACAGAGCCCGACAGAGCCCGACAGGTCCCAGTAGAGCCCGACAGAGCCCGACAGAGCCCGACAGAGCCCGACAGGGCCCGACAGAGCCCAACAGAGCCCAGTAGAGCCCGACAGAGCCCGACAGGGCCCGACAGGGAACAGTAGAGCCCAGTAGAGCCCGACAGAGCCCGACAGAGCCCGACAGAGCCCGACAGGGCCCGACAGAGCCCGACAGAACCTGACAGAGCCCGACAGAGCCCGACAGGGCCCGACACGGCCCGACAGAGCCCGACAGAGCCCGACAGAACCCGACAGAGCCCGACAGAGCCCGACAGAGCCCGACAGAGCCCGACAGGGCCCGACAGAGCCCGACAGAGCCCGACAGGGCCCGACAGAGCCCGACAGGGCCCGACAGGGAACAGTAGAGCCCAGTAGAGCCCGACAGAGCCCGACAGAGCCCGACAGAGCCCGACAGGGCCCGACAGAGCCCGACAGGGCCCAGTAGAGCCCGACAGAGCCCGACAGGGCCCGACAGGGCCCGACAGGGCCCAGTAGAGCCCGACAGAGCCCAGTAGAGCCCGACAGAGCCCGACAGAGCCCGACAGGGCCCGACAGGGCCCGACAGAGCCCGACAGGGCCCAGTAGAGCCCGACAGAGCCCGACAGAGCCCGACAGAGCCCGACAAAGCCCGACAGGGCCCGACAGGGCCCGACAGAGCCCGACAGGGCCCGACAGAGCCCGACACAGCCGGACAGAGCCGGACAGGGCCCGACAGAGCCCAACAGAGCCCGACAGAGCCCGACAGGGCCCAGTAGAGCCCGACAGAGCCCGACAGAGCCCGACAGAGCCCGACAGGGCCCGACAGAGCCCGACAGAGCCCAGTAGAGCTCGACAGAGCCCGACAGAGCCCGACAGGGCCCGACAGGGCCCAGTAGAGCCCGACAGGGCCCGACAGAGCCCGACAGAGCCCGACAGAGCCCGACAGGGCCCGACAGGGCCCGACAGAACCCGTCAGAGACCAGTAGAGCCCGACAGAGCCCGACAGAGCCCGACAGAGCCCGACAGGGCCCGACCGAGCCCGACAGAGCACAGTAGAGCCCGACAGAGCCCGACAGAGCCCGACAGAGCCCGACAGAGCCCAGTAGAGCCCAGTAGAACCCGATAGAGCCCAGTAGAGCCCGACAGAGCCCGACAGAGACCGACAGAGCCCGACAGGGCCCGACAGAGCCCGACAGGGCCCGACAGGGCCCGACAGAGCCCGACAGAGCCCGACAGAACCCGACAGAGCCCGACAGAGCCCAGTAGAGCCTGACAGAGCCCGACAGAGCCCGACAGAGCTCGACAGGGCCCGACAGGGCCCGACAGAGCCCGACAGAGCCCGACAGAGCCCGACAGGGCCCGACAGAGCCCGACAGAGCCCAGTAGAGCCCGACAGAGCCCGACAGAGCCCGACAGAGCCCGACAGGGCCCTGTAGAGCCCGACAGAGCCTGACAGAGCCCGACAGAGCCCGACAGGGCCCGACAGAGCCCGACACAGCCGGACAGAGCCGGACAGGGCCCGACAGAGCCCAACAGAGCCCGACAGAGCCCGACAGGGCCCAGTAGAGCCCGACAGAGCCCGACAGAGCCCGACAGAGCCCGACAGGGCCCGACAGAGCCCGACAGAGCCCAGTAGAGCTCGACAGAGCCCGACAGAGCCCGACAGGGCCCGACAGGGCCCAGTAGAGCCCGACAGGGCCCGACAGAGCCCGACAGAGCCCGACAGAGCCCGACAGGGCCCGACAGGGCCCGACAGAACCCGTCAGAGACCAGTAGAGCCCGACAGAGCCCGACAGAGCCCGACAGAGCCCGACAGGGCCCGACCGAGCCCGACAGAGCACAGTAGAGCCCGACAGAGCCCGACAGAGCCCGACAGAGCCCGACAGAGCCCAGTAGAGCCCAGTAGAACCCGATAGAGCCCAGTAGAGCCCGACAGAGCCCGACAGAGACCGACAGAGCCCGACAGGGCCCGACAGAGCCCGACAGGGCCCGACAGGGCCCGACAGAGCCCGACAGAGCCCGACAGAACCCGACAGAGCCCGACAGAGCCCAGTAGAGCCTGACAGAGCCCGACAGAGCCCGACAGAGCTCGACAGAGCTCGACAGGGCCCGACAGGGCCCGACAGAGCCCGACAGAGCCCGACAGAGCCCGACAGGGCCCGACAGAGCCCGACAGAGCCCAGTAGAGCCCGACAGAGCCCGACAGAGCCCGACAGAGCCCGACAGGGCCCTGTAGAGCCCGACAGAGCCTGACAGAGCCCGACAGAGCCCGACAGGGCCCGACAGAGCCCGACAGAGCCCGACAGGGCCCAGTAGAGCCTCACAGAGCCCGACAGAGCTCGACAGAGCCCGACAGAGCCCGACAGGGCCCGACTGAGCCCGACAGGGCCCGAAAGAGCCCGACAGTGCCCGATAGAGCCCGACAGGGCCCAGTAGAGCCTGACAGAGCCCGACAGAGCTCGACAAAGCCCGACAAAGCCCGACAGGGCCCGACAGAGCCCGACAGAGGCCGACAGGGCCCGACAGAGCCCGACAGGGCCCGACAGGGAACAGTAGAGCCCAGTAGAGCCCGACAGAGCCCGACAGAGCCCGACAGGGCCCGACAGGGCTAGACAGGGCCCAGTAGAGCCCGACAGAGCCCGACAGGGCCCGACAGGGCCCGACAGGGCCCAGTAGAGCCCGACAGAGCCCGACAGAGCCCGACAGGGCCCGACAGAGCTCGACAGAGCCCGACAGAAACCGACAGAGCCCGACAGGGCCCAGTAGAGCCCGACAGAGCCCGACAGAGCCCGACAGAGCCCGACAGGGCCCGACAGAGCCCGACAGAACCCGACAGAGCCCGAAAGAGCCCGACAGGGCCCGACAGGGCCCGACAGAGCCCGACAGAGCCCGACAGAACCTGACAGAGCCCGACAGAGCCCAGTAGAGCCCGACAGAGCCCGACAGAGCCCGACAGAGCCCGACAGGGCCCGACAGGGCCCGACAGAGCCCGACAGAGCCTGACAGGGCCCGACAGAGCCCGACAGGGCCCGACAGGGAACAGTAGAGCCCAGTAGAGCCCGACAGAGCCCGACAGAGCCCGAAAGAGCCCGAGAGGGCCCGACAGAGCCCGACAGGGCCCAGTAGAGCCCGACAGAGCCCGACAGGGCCCGACAGGGCCCGACAGGGCCCAGTAGAGCCCGACAGAGCCCGACAGAGCCCGACAGGGCCCGACAGGGCCCGACAGAGCCCGACAGGGCCCGACAGGGCCCAGTAGAGCCCGACAGAGCCCGACAGAGCCCGACAGAGCCCGACAAAGCCCGACAGGGCCCGACAGGGCCCAGTAGAGCCCGACAGGGCCCGACAGAGCCCGACAGAGCCCGACAGAGCCCGACAGAGCCCAGTAGAGCCCGACAGAGCCCGACAGAGCCCGACAGAGCCCGACAGGGCCCGACAGAGCCCGACAGGGCCCGACAGAGCCCGACAGAGCCCAGTAGAGCTCGACAGATCCCGACAGAGCCCGACAGGGCCCGACAGGGCCCAGTAGAGCCCGACAGAGCCCGACAGAGACGGACAGGGCCCGACAGGGCCCGACAGAGCCCGACAGAGCCGGACAGGGCCCGACAGACCCCAATAGAGCCCGACAGAGCCCAGTAGAGCCCGAGAGAGACCGACAGAGCCCGACAGAGCCCGACAGGGCCCGACAGGGCCCGACAGAGCCCGACAGGGCCCAGTTTAGCCCAGTAGAGCCCGACAGAGCCCGACAGAGCCCGACAGAGCCCAGTAGAGCCCGACAGAGCCCGACAGGGCCCGACAGAGCCCGACAGAGCCCGACAGGGCCCGACAGAGCCCGACAGAGACCAGTAGAGCCCGACAGAGCCCGACAGAGCCCGACAGAGCCCGACAGGGCCCGACAGGGCCCGACAGGGCCCAGTAGAGCCCGACAGAGCCCGACAGAGCCCGACAGAGCCCGACAGGGCCCGACAGAGCCCGACAGGGCCCGACAGAGCCCGACAGAGCCCGACAGGGCCCAGTAGAGCCCAACAGAGCCCGACAGAGCCCGACAGAGCCCAGTAGAGCCCGACAGAGCCCGACAGAGCCGGAAAGAGCCCGACAGAGCCCGACAGGGCCCGACAGATCCTGACAGAGCCCGACAGGGCCCGACAGGGCCCGACAGAGCCCAACAGAGCCCGACAGAGCCCAGTAGAGCCCGACAGAGCCCGACAGAGCCCGACAGGGCCCGACAGGGCCCGACAGGGCCCGACAGAGGCCGACAGGGCCCGACAGGGCCCGACAGGGAACAGTAGAGCCCAGTAGAGCCCGACAGGGCCCAGTAGAGCCTGACAGAGCCCGACAGGGCCCGACAGGGCCCGACAGGGCCCAGTAGAGCCCGACAGAGCCCGACAGAGCCCGACAGAGCCCGACAGGGCCCGACAGAGCCCGACAGAGCCCGACAGAAACCGACAGAGCCCGACAGGGCCCAGTAGAGCCCGACAGAGCCCGACAGAGCCCGACAGGGCCCGACAGGGAACAGTAGAGCCCAGTAGAGCCCGACAGAGCCCGACAGAGCCCGACAGAACCCGACAGAGCCCGACAGAGCCCGACAGAGCCCGACAGAACCTGACAGAGCCCGACAGAGACCAGTAGAGCCCGACAGAGCCCGACAGAGCCCGACAGAACCCGACAGGGCCCGACAGGGCCCGACAGAGCCCGACAGAGCCCGACAGGGCCCGACAGGGCCCGACAGGGAACAGTAGAGCCCAGTAGAGCCCGACAGAGCCCGACAGAGCCCGACAGAGCACGAGAGGGCCCTACAGAGCCCGACAGAGCCCGACAGAGCCCGACAGGGCCCGACAGGGCCCAGTAGAGCCCGACAGAGCCCGACAGAGCCCGATTGGGCCCGACAGGGCCCGACAGGGCCCGACAGAGCCCGACAGAGCCCGACAGAGCCCGACAGGGCCCGACACGGCCCGACAGAGCCCGACAGAGCCCGACAGAACCCGACAGAGCCCGACAGAGCCCAGTAGAGCCCGACAGAGCCCGACAGAGCCCGACAGAGCCCGACAGGGCCCGACAGGGCCCGACAGAGCCCGACAGAGCCCGACAGGGCCCGACAGAGCCCGACAGGGCCCGACAGGGAACAGTAGAGCCCAGTAGAGCCCGACAGAGCCCGACAGAGCCCGACAGAGCCCGACAGGGCCCGACAGAGCCCGACAGGGCCCAGTAGAGCCCGACAGAGCCCGACAGGGCCCGACAGGGCCCGACAGGGCCCAGTAGAGCCCGACAGAGCCCAGTAGAGCCCGACAGAGCCCGGCAGAGCCCGACAGGGCCCGACAGGGCCCGACAGAGCCCGACAGGGCCCGACAGAGCCCGACAGAGCCCGACAGGGCCCAGTAGAGCCCGACAGAGCCCGACAGAGCCCGACAGAGCCCGACAAAGCCCGACAGGGCCCGACAGGGCCCGACAGAGCCCGACAGGGCCCGACAGAGCCCGACAGAGCCGGACAGAGCCGGACAGGGCCCGACAGAGCCCAACAGAGCCCGACAGAGCCCGACAGGGCCCAGTAGAGCCCGACAGAGCCCGACAGAGCCCGACAGAGCCCGACAGGGCCCGACAGAGCCCGACAGAGCCCAGTAGAGCTCGATAGAGCCCGACAGAGCCCGACAGGGCCCGACAGGGCCCAGTAGAGCCCGACAGGGCCCGACAGAGCCCGACAGAGCCCGACAGAGCCCGACAGGGCCCGACAGGGCCCGACAGAACCCGTCAGAGACCAGTAGAGCCCGACAGAGCCCGACAGAGCCCGACAGAGCCCGACAGGGCCCGACCGAGCCCGACAGAGCCCGACAGGGCCCGACAGAGCCCGACAGAGCCCGACAGAGCCCGACAGAGCCCAGTAGAACCCAGTAGAACCCGATAGAGCCCAGTAGAGCCCGACAGAGCCCGACAGAGACCGACAGAGCCCGACAGGGCCCGACAGAGCCCGACAGGGCCCGACAGGGCCCGACAGAGCCCGACAGAGCCCGGCAGAGCCCGACAGGGCCCGACAGGGAACAGTAGAGCCCAGTAGAGCACGACAGAGCCCGACAGAGCCCGACAGAGCCCGACAGGGCCCGACAGAGCCCGACAGAACCCGACAGAGCCCGACAGAGCCCGACAGGGCCCGACACGGCCCGACAGAGCCCGACAGAGCCCGACAGAACCCGACAGAGCCCGACAGAGCCCAGTAGAGCCCGACAGAGCCCGACAGAGCCCGACAGAGCCCGACAGGGTCCGACAGGGCCCAGTAGAGCCCGACAGAGCCCGACAGAGCCCGACAGAGCCCGACAAAGCCCGACAGGGCCCGACAGGGCCCGACAGAGCCCGACAGGGCCCGACAGAGCCCGACAGAGCCCGACAGAGCCGGACAGGGCCCGACAGAGCCCAACAGAGCCCGACAGAGCCCGACAGGGCCCGACAGAGCCCGACAGGGTCCAGTAGAGCCCGACAGAGCCCGACAGGGCCCGACAGGGCCCGACAGGGCCCAGTAGAGCCCGACAGAGCCCAGTAGAGCCCGACAGAGCCCGACAGAGCCCGACAGGGCCCGACAGGGCCCGACAGAGCCCGACAGGGCCCGACAGAGCCCGACAGAGCCCGACAGGGCCCGACAGAGCCCGACAGAGCCCGACAGGGCCCAGTAGAGCCCGACAGAGCCCGACAGAGCCCGACAGAGCCCGACAAAGCCCGACAGGGCCCGACAGGGCCCGACAGAGCCCGACAGGGCCCGACAGAGCCCGACAGAGCCCGACAGAGCCGGACAGGGCCCGACAGAGCCCAACAGAGCCCGACAGAGCCCGACAGGGCCCGACAGAGCCCGACAGAGCCCGACAGGTCCCAGTAGAGCCCGACAGAGCCCGACAGAGCCCGACAGAGCCCGACAGGGCCCGACAGAGCCCAACAGAGCCCAGTAGAGCCCGACAGAGCCCGACAGGGCCCGACAGGGAACAGTAGAGCCCAGTAGAGCCCGACAGAGCCCGACAGAGCCCGACAGAGCCCGACAGGGCCCGACAGAGCCCGACAGAACCTGACAGAGCCCGACAGAGCCCGACAGGGCCCGACACGGCCCGACAGAGCCCGACAGAGCCCGACAGAACCCGACAGAGCCCGACAGAGCCCGACAGAGCCCGACAGGGCCCGACAGAGCCCGACAGAGCCCGACAGGGCCCGACAGAGCCCGACAGGGCCCGACAGGGAACAGTAGAGCCCAGTAGAGCCCGACAGAGCCCGACAGAGCCCGACAGAGCCCGACAGGGCCCGACAGAGCCCGACAGGGCCCAGTAGAGCCCGACAGAGCCCGACAGAGCCCGACAGAGCCCGACAGGGCCCGACAGAGCCCGATAGGGCCCAGTAGAGCCCGACAGAGCCCGACAGAGCCCGACAGGGCCCGACAGGGCCCGACAGAGCCCGACAGGGCCCAGTAGAGCCCGACAGAGCCCGACAGAGCCCGACAGAGCCCGACAAAGCCCGACAGGGCCCGACAGGGCCCGACAGAGCCCGACAGGGCCCGACAGAGCCCGACACAGCCGGACAGAGCCGGACAGGGCCCGACAGAGCCCAACAGAGCCCGACAGAGCCCGACAGGGCCCAGTAGAGCCCGACAGAGCCCGACAGAGCCCGACAGAGCCCGACAGGGCCCGACAGAGCCCGACAGAGCCCAGTAGAGCTCGACAGAGCCCGACAGAGCCCGACAGGGCCCGACAGGGCCCAGTAGAGCCCGACAGGGCCCGACAGAGCCCGACAGAGCCCGACAGAGCCCGACAGGGCCCGACAGGGCCCGACAGAACCCGTCAGAGACCAGTAGAGCCCGACAGAGCCCGACAGAGCCCGACAGAGCCCGACAGGGCCCGACCGAGCCCGACAGAGCACAGTAGAGCCCGACAGAGCCCGACAGAGCCCGACAGAGCCCGACAGAGCCCAGTAGAGCCCAGTAGAACCCGATAGAGCCCAGTAGAGCCCGACAGAGCCCGACAGAGACCGACAGAGCCCAACAGGGCCCGACAGAGCCCGACAGGGCCCGACAGGGCCCGACCGAGCCCGACAGAGCACAGTAGAGCCCGACAGAGCCTGACAGAGCCCGACAGAGCCCGACAGAGCTCGACAGGGCCCGACAGGGCCCGACAGAGCCCGACAGAGCCCGACAGAGCCCGACAGGGCCCGACAGAGCCCGACAGAGCCCAGTAGAGCCCGACAGAGCCCGACAGAGCCCGACAGAGCCCGACAGGGCCCTGTAGAGTCCGACAGAGCCCTGTAGAGCCCGACAGAGCCTGACAGAGCCCGACAGAGCCCGACAGGGCCCGACAGAGCCCGACAGAGCCCGACAGGGCCCAGTAGAGCCTCACAGAGCCCGACAGAGCTCGACAGAGCCCGACAAAGCCCGACAGGGCCCGACAGAGCCCGACAGAGCCCGACAGGGCCCGACTGAGCCCGACAGGGCCCGAAAGAGCCCGACAGTGCCCGATAGAGCCCGACAGGGCCCAGTAGAGCCTGACAGAGCCCGACAGAGCTCGACAGAGCCCGACAAAGCCCGACAGGGCCCGACAGAGCCCGACAGAGGCCGACAGGGCCCGACAGAGCCCGACAGGGCCCGACAGGGAACAGTAGAGCCCAGTAGAGCCCGACAGAGCCCGACAGAGCCCGACAGGGCCCGACAGGGCTAGACAGGGCCCAGTAGAGCCCGACAGAGCCCGACAGGGCCCGACAGGGCCCGACAGGGCCCAGTAGAGCCCGACAGAGCCCGACAGAGCCCGACAGGGCCCGACAGAGCTCGACAGAGCCCGACAGAAACCGACAGAGCCCGACAGGGCCCAGTAGAGCCCGACAGAGCCCGACAGAGCCCGACAGAGCCCGACAGGGCCCGACAGAGCCCGACAGAACCCGACAGAGCCCGAAAGAGCCCGACAGGGCCCGACAGGGCCCGACAGAGCCCGACAGAGCCCGACAGAACCTGACAGAGCCCGACAGAGCCCAGTAGAGCCCGACAGAGCCCGACAGAGCCCGACAGAGCCCGACAGGGCCCGACAGGGCCCGACAGAGCCCGACAGAGCCTGACAGGGCCCGACAGAGCCCGACAGGGCCCGACAGGGAACAGTAGAGCCCAGTAGAGCCCGACAGAGCCCGACAGAGCCCGAAAGAGCCCGAGAGGGCCCGACAGAGCCCGACAGGGCCCAGTAGAGCCCGACAGAGCCCGACAGGGCCCGACAGGGCCCGACAGGGCCCAGTAGAGCCCGACAGAGCCCGACAGAGCCCGACAGGGCCCGACAGGGCCCGACAGAGCCCGACAGGGCCCGACAGGGCCCAGTAGAGCCCGACAGAGCCCGACAGAGCCCGACAGAGCCCGACAAAGCCCGACAGGGCCCGACAGGGCCCAGTAGAGCCCGACAGGGCCCGACAGAGCCCGACAGAGCCCGACAGAGCCCGACAGAGCCCAGTAGAGCCCGACAGAGCCCGACAGAGCCCGACAGAGCCCGACAGGGCCCGACAGAGCCCGACAGGGCCCGACAGAGCCCGACAGAGCCCAGTAGAGCTCGACAGATCCCGACAGAGCCCGACAGGGCCCGACAGGGCCCAGTAGAGCCCGACAGAGCCCGACAGAGCCGGACAGGGCCCGACAGGGCCCGACAGAGCCCGACAGAGCCGGACAGGGCCCGACAGACCCCAATAGAGCCCGACAGAGCCCAGTAGAGCCCGAGAGAGACCGACAGAGCCCGACAGAGCCCGACAGGGCCCGACAGGGCCCGACAGAGCCCGACAGGGCCCAGTTTAGCCCAGTAGAGCCCGACAGAGCCCGACAGAGCCCGACAGAGCCCGACAGAGCCCAGTAGAGCCCGACAGAGCCCGACAGGGCCCGACAGAGCCCGACAGAGCCCGACAGGGCCCGACAGAGCCCGACAGAGACCAGTAGAGCCCGACAGAGCCCGACAGAGCCCGACAGAGCCCGACAGGGCCCGACAGGGCCCGACAGGGCCCAGTAGAGCCCGACAGAGCCCGACAGAGCCCGACAGAGCCCGACAGGGCCCGACAGAGCCCGACAGGGCCCGACAGAGCCCGACAGAGCCCGACAGGGCCCAGTAGAGCCCAACAGAGCCCGACAGAGCCCGACAGAGCCCAGTAGAGCCCGACAGAGCCCGACAGAGCCGGAAAGAGCCCGACAGAGCCCGACAGGGCCCGACAGATCCTGACAGAGCCCGACAGGGCCCGACAGAGCCCGACAGAGCCCAGTAGAGCTCGACAGAGCCCGACAGAGCCCGACAGGGCCCGACAGGGCCCAGTAGAGCCCGACAGGGCCCGACAGAGCCCGACAGAGCCCGACAGAGCCCGACAGGGCCCGACAGGGCCCGACAGAACCCGTCAGAGACCAGTAGAGCCCGACAGAGCCCGACAGAGCCCGACAGAGCCCGACAGGGCCCGACCGAGCCCGACAGAGCACAGTAGAGCCCGACAGAGCCCGACAGAGCCCGACAGAGCCCGACAGAGCCCAGTAGAGCCCAGTAGAACCCGATAGAGCCCAGTAGAGCCCGACAGAGCCCGACAGAGACCGACAGAGCCCAACAGGGCCCGACAGAGCCCGACAGGGCCCGACAGGGCCCGACCGAGCCCGACAGAGCACAGTAGAGCCCGACAGAGCCTGACAGAGCCCGACAGAGCCCGACAGAGCTCGACAGGGCCCGACAGGGCCCGACAGAGCCCGACAGAGCCCGACAGAGCCCGACAGGGCCCGACAGAGCCCGACAGAGCCCAGTAGAGCCCGACAGAGCCCGACAGAGCCCGACAGAGCCCGACAGGGCCCTGTAGAGTCCGACAGAGCCCTGTAGAGCCCGACAGAGCCTGACAGAGCCCGACAGAGCCCGACAGGGCCCGACAGAGCCCGACAGAGCCCGACAGGGCCCAGTAGAGCCTCACAGAGCCCGACAGAGCTCGACAGAGCCCGACAAAGCCCGACAGGGCCCGACAGAGCCCGACAGAGCCCGACAGGGCCCGACTGAGCCCGACAGGGCCCGAAAGAGCCCGACAGTGCCCGATAGAGCCCGACAGGGCCCAGTAGAGCCTGACAGAGCCCGACAGAGCTCGACAGAGCCCGACAAAGCCCGACAGGGCCCGACAGAGCCCGACAGAGGCCGACAGGGCCCGACAGAGCCCGACAGGGCCCGACAGGGAACAGTAGAGCCCAGTAGAGCCCGACAGAGCCCGACAGAGCCCGACAGGGCCCGACAGGGCTAGACAGGGCCCAGTAGAGCCCGACAGAGCCCGACAGGGCCCGACAGGGCCCGACAGGGCCCAGTAGAGCCCGACAGAGCCCGACAGAGCCCGACAGGGCCCGACAGAGCTCGACAGAGCCCGACAGAAACCGACAGAGCCCGACAGGGCCCAGTAGAGCCCGACAGAGCCCGACAGAGCCCGACAGAGCCCGACAGGGCCCGACAGAGCCCGACAGAACCCGACAGAGCCCGAAAGAGCCCGACAGGGCCCGACAGGGCCCGACAGAGCCCGACAGAGCCCGACAGAACCTGACAGAGCCCGACAGAGCCCAGTAGAGCCCGACAGAGCCCGACAGAGCCCGACAGAGCCCGACAGGGCCCGACAGGGCCCGACAGAGCCCGACAGAGCCTGACAGGGCCCGACAGAGCCCGACAGGGCCCGACAGGGAACAGTAGAGCCCAGTAGAGCCCGACAGAGCCCGACAGAGCCCGAAAGAGCCCGAGAGGGCCCGACAGAGCCCGACAGGGCCCAGTAGAGCCCGACAGAGCCCGACAGGGCCCGACAGGGCCCGACAGGGCCCAGTAGAGCCCGACAGAGCCCGACAGAGCCCGACAGGGCCCGACAGGGCCCGACAGAGCCCGACAGGGCCCGACAGGGCCCAGTAGAGCCCGACAGAGCCCGACAGAGCCCGACAGAGCCCGACAAAGCCCGACAGGGCCCGACAGGGCCCAGTAGAGCCCGACAGGGCCCGACAGAGCCCGACAGAGCCCGACAGAGCCCGACAGAGCCCAGTAGAGCCCGACAGAGCCCGACAGAGCCCGACAGAGCCCGACAGGGCCCGACAGAGCCCGACAGGGCCCGACAGAGCCCGACAGAGCCCAGTAGAGCTCGACAGATCCCGACAGAGCCCGACAGGGCCCGACAGGGCCCAGTAGAGCCCGACAGAGCCCGACAGAGCCGGACAGGGCCCGACAGGGCCCGACAGAGCCCGACAGAGCCGGACAGGGCCCGACAGACCCCAATAGAGCCCGACAGAGCCCAGTAGAGCCCGAGAGAGACCGACAGAGCCCGACAGAGCCCGACAGGGCCCGACAGGGCCCGACAGAGCCCGACAGGGCCCAGTTTAGCCCAGTAGAGCCCGACAGAGCCCGACAGAGCCCGACAGAGCCCGACAGAGCCCAGTAGAGCCCGACAGAGCCCGACAGGGCCCGACAGAGCCCGACAGAGCCCGACAGGGCCCGACAGAGCCCGACAGAGACCAGTAGAGCCCGACAGAGCCCGACAGAGCCCGACAGAGCCCGACAGGGCCCGACAGGGCCCGACAGGGCCCAGTAGAGCCCGACAGAGCCCGACAGAGCCCGACAGAGCCCGACAGGGCCCGACAGAGCCCGACAGGGCCCGACAGAGCCCGACAGAGCCCGACAGGGCCCAGTAGAGCCCAACAGAGCCCGACAGAGCCCGACAGAGCCCAGTAGAGCCCGACAGAGCCCGACAGAGCCGGAAAGAGCCCGACAGAGCCCGACAGGGCCCGACAGATCCTGACAGAGCCCGACAGGGCCCGACAGAGCCCGACAGAGCCCAACAGAGCCCGACAGAGCCCAGTAGAGCCCGACAGAGCCCGACAGAGCCCGACAGGGCCCGACAGGGCCCGACAGGGCCCGACAGAGGCCGACAGGGCCCGACAGGGCCCGACAGGGAACAGTAGAGCCCAGTAGAGCCCGACAGGGCCCAGTAGAGCCTGACAGAGCCCGACAGGGCCCGACAGGGCCCGACAGGGCCCAGTAGAGCCCGACAGAGCCCGACAGAGCCCGACAGAGCCCGACAGGGCCCGACAGAGCCCGACAGAGCCCGACAGAAACCGACAGAGCCCGACAGGGCCCAGTAGATCCCGACAGAGCCCGACAGAGCCCGACAGGGCCCGACAGGGAACAGTAGAGCCCAGTAGAGCCCGACAGAGCCCGACAGAGCCCGACAGAACCCGACAGAGCCCGACAGAGCCCGACAGGGCCCGACAGGGCCCGACAGAGCCCGACAGAGCCCGACAGAACCTGACAGAGCCCGACAGAGACCAGTAGAGCCCGACAGAGCCCGACAGAGCCCGACAGAACCCGACAGGGCCCGACAGGGCCCGACAGAGCCCGACAGAGCCCGACAGGGCCCGACAGGGCCCGACAGGGAACAGTAGAGCCCAGTAGAGCCCGACAGAGCCCGACAGAGCCCGAGAGGGCCCTACAGAGCCCGACAGAGCCCGACAGAGCCCGACAGGGCCCGACAGGGCCCAGTAGAGCCCGACAGAGCCCGACAGAGCCCGATAGGGCCCGACAGGGCCCGACAGGGCCCGACAGAGCCCGACAGAGCCCGACAGAGCCCGATAGGGCCCGACAGGGCCCGACAGGGCCCGACAGAGCCCGACAGGGCCCGACAGAGCCCGACAGAGCCCGACAGGGCCCAGTAGAGCCCGACAGAGCCCGACAGAGCCCGACAGAGCCCGACAAAGCTCGACAGGGCCCGACAGGGCCCAGTAGAGCCCGACAGGGCCCAGTAGAGCCCGACAGAGCCCGACAGAGCCCGACAGAGCCTGACAGGGCCCGACAGAGCCCGACAGAGCCCGACAGGGCCCGACAGAGCCCGACAGAGCCCAGTAGAGCCCGACAGAGCCCGACAGAGCCCGACAGAGCCCGACAGGGCCCGACAGGGCCCGACAGAGCCCAGTAGAGCCCGACAGAGCCCGACAGAGCCCGACAGAGCCCGACAGGGCCCGACAGGGCCCGACAGGGCCCAGTAGAGCCCGACAGGGCCCGACAGAGCCCGACAGAGCCCGACAGAGCCCGACAGGGCCCGACAGAGCCCGACAGAGCCCGACAGAGCCCGCAAGGGCCCGACAGGGCCCGACAGAGCCCGACAGAGCCCGACAGGGCCCGACAGACCCCAATAGAGCCCGACAGAGCCCAGAAGAGCCCGAGAGAGCCCGACAGAGCCCGACAGAGCCCGACAGGGCCCGACAGAGCCCGACAGGGCCCAGTTTAGCCCAGTAGAGCCCGACAGAGCCCGACAGAGCCCGACAGAGCCCAGTAGAGCCCGACAGTGCCCGACAGGGCCCAGTTTAGCCCAGTAGAGCCCGACAGAGCCCGACAGAGCCCGACAGAGCCCGACAGAGCCCAGTAGAGCCCGACAGAGCCCGACAGGGCCCGACAGAGCCCGACAGAGCCCGACAGGGCCCGACAGAGCCCGACAGAGACCAGTAGAGCCCGACAGAGCCCGACAGAGCCCGACAGAGCCCGACAGGGCCCGACAGGGCCCGACAGGGCCCAGTAGAGCCCGACAGAGCCCGACAGAGCCCGACAGAGCCCGACAGGGCCCGACAGAGCCCGACAGGGCCCGACAGAGCCCGACAGAGCCCGACAGGGCCCAGTAGAGCCCAACAGAGCCCGACAGAGCCCGACAGAGCCCAGTAGAGCCCGACAGAGCCCGACAGAGCCGGAAAGAGCCCGACAGAGCCCGACAGGGCCCGACAGATCCTGACAGAGCCCGACAGGGCCCGACAGAGCCCGACAGAGCCCAACAGAGCCCGACAGAGCCCAGTAGAGCCCGACAGAGCCCGACAGAGCCCGACAGGGCCCGACAGGGCCCGACAGGGCCCGACAGAGGCCGACAGGGCCCGACAGGGCCCGACAGGGAACAGTAGAGCCCAGTAGAGCCCGACAGGGCCCAGTAGAGCCTGACAGAGCCCGACAGGGCCCGACAGGGCCCGACAGGGCCCAGTAGAGCCCGACAGAGCCCGACAGAGCCCGACAGAGCCCGACAGGGCCCGACAGAGCCCGACAGAGCCCGACAGAAACCGACAGAGCCTGACAGGGCCCAGTAGAGCCCGACAGAGCCCGACAGAGCCCGACAGGGCCCGACAGGGAACAGTAGAGCCCAGTACAGCCCGACAGAGCCCGACAGAGCCCGACAGAACCCGACAGAGCCCGACAGAGCCCGACAGGGCCCGACAGGGCCCGACAGAGCCCGACAGAGCCCGACAGAACCTGACAGAGCCCGACAGAGACCAGTAGAGCCCGACAGAGCCCGACAGAGCCCGACAGAACCCGACAGGGCCCGACAGGGCCCGACAGAGCCCGACAGAGCCCGACAGGGCCCGACAGGGCCCGACAGGGAACAGTAGAGCCCAGTAGAGCCCGACAGAGCCCGACAGAGCCCGACAGAGCCCGAGAGGGCCCGACAGAGCCCGACAGAGCCCGACAGAGCCCGACAGGGCCCGACAGAGCCCAGTAGAGCCCGACAGAGCCCGACAGAGCCCGATAGGGCCCGACAGGGCCCGACAGGGCCCGACAGAGCCCGACAGAGCCCGACAGAGCCCGATAGGGCCCGACAGGGCCCGACAGGGCCCGACAGGGCCCGACAGAGCCCGACAGGGCCCGACAGAGCCCGACAGAGCCCGACAGGGCCCAGTAGAGCCCGACAGAGCCCGACAGAGCCCGACAGAGCCCGACAAAGCTCGACAGGGCCCGACAGGGCCCAGTAGAGCCCGACAGGGCCCAGTAGAGCCCGACAGAGCCCGACAGAGCCCGACAGAGCCTGACAGGGCCCGACAGAGCCCGACAGAGCCCGACAGGGCCCGACAGAGCCCGACAGAGCCCAGTAGAGCCCGACCGAGCCCGACAGAGCCCGACAGAGCCCGACAGGGCCCGACAGGGCCCGACAAAGCCCAGTAGAGCCCGACAGAGCCCGACAGAGCCCGACAGAGCCCGACAGGGCCCGACAGGGCCCGACAGGGCCCAGTAGAGCCCGACAGGGCCCGACAGAGCCCGACAGAGCCCGACAGAGCCCGACAGAGCCCGACAGGGCCCGACAGAGCCCGACAGAGCCCGCAAGGGCCCGACAGGGCCCGACAGAGCCCGACAGAGCCCGACAGGGCCCGACAGACCCCAATAGAGCCCGACAGAGCCCAGAAGAGCCCGAGAGAGCCCGACAGAGCCCGACAGAGCCCGACAGGGCCCGACAGGGCCCGACAGAGCCCGACAGGGCCCAGTTTAGCCCAGTAGAGCCCGACAGAGCCCGACAGAGCCCGACAGAGCCCAGTAGAGCCCGACAGAGCCCGACAGGGCCCGACAGAGCCCGACAGAGCCCGACAGGGCCCGACAGAGCCCGACAGAGACCAGTAGAGCCTGACAGAGCCCGACAGAGCCCGACAGAGCCCGACAGGGCCCGACAGGGCCCGACAGGGCCCAGTAGAGCCCGACAGAGCCCGACAGAGCCCGACAGAGCCCGACAGGGCCCGACAGAGCCCGATAGGGCCCGACAGAGCCCGACAGAGCCCGACAGGGCCCAGTAGAGCCCAACAGAGCCCGACAGAGCCCGACAGAGCCCATTAGAGCCCGACAGAGCC
This sequence comes from Caloenas nicobarica, assembly GCF_036013445.1. Taxonomy (NCBI): domain Eukaryota; kingdom Metazoa; phylum Chordata; class Aves; order Columbiformes; family Columbidae; genus Caloenas; species Caloenas nicobarica. Next base: position 333,517 of record NW_027016970.1, read on the forward strand.
CGACAGAGCCCGAAAGAGCCCGACAGAGCCCGACAGAGCCCAACAGAGCCCGACAGAGCCGAGTAGAGCCCGACAGAGCCCGAGAGGGCCCGACAGGGCCCGACAGGGCCCAGTAGAGCCCGACAGAGCCCGACAGAGCCCGACAGAGCCCGACAGGGCCCGACAGAGCCCGACAGGGCCCGACAGAGACCGACAGAGCCCAGTAGAGCCCGACAGGGCCCGACAGGGCCCGACAGGGCCCAGTAGAGCCCGACAGAGCCCGACAGGGCCCGACAGGGCCCGACAGGGCCCAGTAGAGCCCGACAGAGCCCGACAGAGCCCGACAGAGCCCGACAGGGCCCGACAGGGCCCAGTAGAGCCCGACAGAGCCCGACAGAGCCCGACAGAGCCCAACAGAGCCCGACAGAGCCCGACAGGGCCCGACAGAGCCCGACAGAGCCCAGTAGAGCTCGACAGAGCCCGACAGAGCCCGACAGGGCCCGAAAGGGCCCGACAGAGCCCGACAGGGCCCGACAGGGCCCGACAGGGCCCAGTAGAGCCCAACAGAGCCCGACAGAGCCCGACAGAGCCTGACAGGGCCCGACAGAGCCCGACAGAGCCCGACAGGGCCCGACAGAGCCCGACAGAGCCCGACAGGGCCCAACAGAGCCCGACAGAGCCCGACAGAGCCCGACAGAGCCCAACAGAGCGCGACAGAGCCCGACAGAGCCCGACAGAGCCCGACAGGGCCCGATAGAGCCCGACAGAGCCCAGTAGAGCCCGACAGAGCCCGACAGAGCCCGACAGGGCCCGACAGAGCCCGACAGAGCCCGACAGGGCCCGACAGAGCCCGACAGAGCCCGACAGGGCCCAACAGAGCCCGACAGAGCCCGACAGAGCCCAACAGAGCCCGACAGAGCCCGACAGAGCCCAACAGAGCCCGACAGGGCCCGATAGAGCCCGACAGAGCCCGACAGAGCCCAGTAGAGCCCGACAGAGCCCGACAGAGCCCGACAGGGCCCGACAGGGCCCGACAGAGCCCGACAGGGCCCGACAGGGCCCAGTAGAGCCCGACAGAGCCCGACAGAGCCCGACAGAGCCCGACAAAGCCCGACAGGGCCCGACAGGGCCCAGTAGAGCCCGACAGGGCCCGACAGAGCCCGACAGAGCCCGACAGAGCCCGACAGAGCCCAGTAGAGCCCGACAGAGCCCGACAGAGCCCGACAGAGCCCGACAGGGCCCGACAGAGCCCGACAGAGCCCGACAGAGCCCAGTAGAGCTCGACAGATCCCGACAGAGCCCGACAGGGCCCGACAGGGCCCAGTAGAGCCCGACAGAGCCCGACAGAGCCGGACAGGGCCCGACAGGGCCCGACAGAGCCCGACAGAGCCGGACAGGGCCCGACAGACCCCAATAGAGCCCGACAGAGCCCAGTAGAGCCCGAGAGAGACCGACAGAGCCCGACAGAGCCCGACAGGGCCCGACAGGGCCCGACAGAGCCCGACAGGGCCCAGTTTAGCCCAGTAGAGCCCGACAGAGCCCGACAGAGCCCGACAGAGCCCGACAGAGCCCAGTAGAGCCCGACAGAGCCCGACAGGGCCCGACAGAGCCCGACAGAGCCCGACAGGGCCCGACAGAGCCCGACAGAGACCAGTAGAGCCCGACAGAGCCCGAAAGAGCCCGACAGAGCCCGACAGGGCCCGACAGGGCCCGACAGGGCCCAGTAGAGCCCGACAGAGCCCGACAGAGCCCGACAGAGCCCGACAGGGCCCGACAGAGCCCGACAGGGCCCGACAGAGCCCGACAGAGCCCGACAGGGCCCAGTAGAGCCCAACAGAGCCCGACAGAGCCCGACAGAGCCCAGTAGAGCCCGACAGAGCCCGACAGAGCCGGAAAGAGCCCGACAGAGCCCGACAGGGCCCGACAGATCCTGACAGAGCCCGACAGGGCCCGACAGAGCCCGACAGAGCCCAACAGAGCCCGACAGAGCCCAGTAGAGCCCGACAGAGCCCGACAGAGCCCGACAGGGCCCGACAGGGCCCGACAGGGCCCGACAGAGCCCGACAGGGCCCGACAGGGCCCGACAGGGAACAGTAGAGCCCAGTAGAGCCCGACAGGGCCCAGTAGAGCCTGACAGAGCCCGACAGGGCCCGACAGGGCCCGACAGGGCCCAGTAGAGCCCGACAGAGCCCGACAGAGCCCGACAGAGCCCGACAGGGCCCGACAGAGCCCGACAGAGCCCGACAGAAACCGACAGAGCCCGACAGGGCCCAGTAGAGCCCGACAGAGCCCGACAGAGCCCGACAGGGCCCGACAGGGAACAGTAGAGCCCAGTAGAGCCCGACAGAGCCCGACAGAGCCCGACAGAACCCGACAGAGCCCGACAGAGCCCGACAGGGCCCGACAGGGCCCGACAGAGCCCGACAGAGCCCGACAGAACCTGACAGAGCCCGACAGAGACCAGTAGAGCCCGACAGAGCCCGACAGAGCCCGACAGAACCCGACAGGGCCCGACAGGGCCCGACAGAGCCCGACAGAGCCCGACAGGGCCCGACAGGGCCCGACAGGGAACAGTAGAGCCCAGTAGAGCCCGACAGAGCCCGACAGAGCCCGAGAGGGCCCTACAGAGCCCGACAGAGCCCGACAGAGCCCGACAGGGCCCGACAGGGCCCAGTAGAGCCCGACAGAGCCCGACAGAGCCCGATAGGGCCCGACAGGGCCCGACAGGGCCCGACAGAGCCCGACAGAGCCCGACAGAGCCCGATAGGGCCCGACAGAGCACGACAGGGCCCGACAGAGCCCGACAGGGCCCGACAGAGCCCGACAGAGCCCGACAGGGCCCAGTAGAGCCCGACAGAGCCCGACAGAGCCCGACAGAGCCCGACAAAGCTCGACAGGGCCCGACAGGGCCCAGTAGAGCCCGACAGGGCCCAGTAGAGCCCGACAGAGCCCGACAGAGCCCGACAGAGCCTGACAGGGCCCGACAGAGCCCGACAGAGCCCGACAGGGCCCGACAGAGCCCGACAGAGCCCAGTAGAGCCCGACAGAGCCCGACAGAGCCCGACAGAGCCCGACAGGGCCCGACAGGGCCCGACAGAGCCCAGTAGAGCCCGACAGAGCCCGACAGAGCCCGACAGAGCCCGACAGGGCCCGACAGGGCCCGACAGGGCCCAGTAGAGCCCGACAGGGCCCGACAGAGCCCGACAGAGCCCGACAGAGCCCGACAGAGCCCGACAGGGCCCGACAGAGCCCGACAGAGCCCGACAGAGCCCGCAAGGGCCCGACAGGGCCCGACAGAGCCCGACAGAGCCCGACAGGGCCCGACAGACCCCAATAGAGCCCGACAGAGCCCAGAAGAGCCCGAGAGAGCCCGACAGAGCCCGACAGAGCCCGACAGGGCCCGACAGAGCCCGACAGGGCCCAGTTTAGCCCAGTAGAGCCCGACAGAGCCCGACAGAGCCCGACAGAGCCCAGTAGAGCCCGACAGTGCCCGACAGGGCCCAGTTTAGCCCAGTAGAGCCCGACAGAGCCCGACAGAGCCCGACAGAGCCCGACAGAGCCCAGTAGAGCCTGACAGAGCCCGACAGGGCCCGACAGAGCCCGACAGAGCCCGACAGGGCCCGACAGAGCCCGACAGAGACCAGTAGAGCCCGACAGAGCCCGACAGAGCCCGACAGAGCCCGACAGGGCCCGACAGAGCCCGACAGGGCCCGACAGAGCCCGACAGAGCCCGACAGGGCCCAGTAGAGCCCAACAGAGCCCGACAGAGCCCGACAGAGCCCAGTAGAGCCCGACAGAGCCCGACAGAGCCGGAAAGAGCCCGACAGAGCCCGACAGGGCCCGACAGATCCTGACAGAGCCCGACAGGGCCCGACAGGGCCCGACAGGGCCCGACAGGGCCCGACAGGGCCCAGTAGAGCCCGACAGAGCCCGACAGAGCCCGACAGGGCCCGACAGGGCCCGACAGGGCCCGACAGAGGCCGACAGGGCCCGACAGGGCCCGACAGGGAACAGTAGAGCCCAGTAGAGCCCGACAGGGCCCAGTAGAGCCTGACAGAGCCCGACAGGGCCCGACAGGGCCCGACAGAGCCCGACAGAGCCCAACAGAGCCCGACAGGGCCCGATAGAGCCCGACAGAGCCCGACAGAGCCCAGTAGAGCCCGACAGAGCCCGACAGAGCCCGACAGAGCCCGACAGGGCCCGACAGAGACCGACAGAGCCCAGTAGAGCCCGACAGGGCCCGACAGGGCCCGACAGGGCCCAGTAGAGCCCGACAGAGCCCGACAGGGCCCGACAGGGCCCGACAGGGCCCAGTAGAGCCCGACAGAGCCCGACAGAGCCCGACAGAGCCCGACAGGGCCCGACAGGGCCCAGTAGAGCCCGACAGAGCCCGACAGAGCCCGACAGAGCCCAACAGAGCCCGACAGAGCCCGACAGGGCCCGACAGAGCCCGACAGAGCCCAGTAGAGCTCGACAGAGCCCGACAGAGCCCGACAGGGCCCGAAAGGGCCCGACAGAGCCCGACAGGGCCCGACAGGGCCCGACAGGGCCCAGTAGAGCCCAACAGAGCCCGACAGAGCCCGACAGAGCCCGACAGGGCCCGACAGAGCCCGACAGAGCCCGACAGGGCCCGACAGAGCCCGACAGAGCCCGACAGGGCCCAACAGAGCCCGACAGAGCCCGACAGAGCCCAGTAGAGCCCGACAGGGCCCGACAGATCCTGACAGAGCCCGACAGGGCCCGACAGGGCCCGACAGGGCCCAGTAGAGCCCGACAGAGCCCGACAGAGCCCGACAGGGCCCGACAGGGCCCGACAGGGCCCGACAGAGGCCGACAGGGCCCGACAGGGCCCGACAGGGAACAGTAGAGCCCAGTAGAGCCCGACAGGGCCCAGTAGAGCCTGACAGAGCCCGACAGGGCCCGACAGGGCCCGACAGAGCCCGACAGAGCCCAACAGAGCCCGACAGGGCCCGATAGAGCCCGACAGAGCCCGACAGAGCCCAGTAGAGCCCGACAGAGCCCGACAGAGCCCGACAGAGCCCGACAGGGCCCGACAGAGACCGACAGAGCCCAGTAGAGCCCGACAGGGCCCGACAGGGCCCGACAGGGCCCAGTAGAGCCCGACAGAGCCCGACAGGGCCCGACAGGGCCCGACAGGGCCCAGTAGAGCCCGACAGAGCCCGACAGAGCCCGACAGAGCCCGACAGGGCCCGACAGGGCCCAGTAGAGCCCGACAGAGCCCGACAGAGCCCGACAGAGCCCAACAGAGCCCGACAGAGCCCGACAGGGCCCGACAGAGCCCGACAGAGCCCAGTAGAGCTCGACAGAGCCCGACAGAGCCCGACAGGGCCCGAAAGGGCCCGACAGAGCCCGACAGGGCCCGACAGGGCCCGACAGGGCCCAGTAGAGCCCAACAGAGCCCGACAGAGCCCGACAGAGCCCGACAGGGCCCGACAGAGCCCGACAGAGCCCGACAGGGCCCGACAGAGCCCGACAGAGCCCGACAGGGCCCAACAGAGCCCGACAGAGCCCGACAGAGCCCGACAGAGCCCAACAGAGCGCGACAGAGCCCGACAGAGCCCGACAGAGCCCGACAGGGCCCGATAGAGCCCGACAGAGCCCAGTAGAGCCCGACAGAGCCCGACAGAGCCCGACAGGGCCCGACAGAGCCCGACAGAGCCCGACAGGGCCCGACAGAGCCCGACAGAGCCCGACAGGGCCCAACAGAGCCCGACAGAGCCCGACAGAGCCCAACAGAGCCCGACAGAGCCCGACAGAGCCCAACAGAGCCCGACAGGGCCCGATAGAGCCCGACAGAGCCCGACAGAGCCCAGTAGAGCCCGACAGAGCCCGACAGAGCCCGACAGGGCCCGACAGGGCCCGACAGAGCCCGACAGGGCCCGACAGGGCCCAGTAGAGCCCGACAGAGCCCGACAGAGCCCGACAGAGCCCGACAAAGCCCGACAGGGCCCGACAGGGCCCAGTAGAGCCCGACAGGGCCCGACAGAGCCCGACAGAGCCCGACAGAGCCCGACAGAGCCCAGTAGAGCCCGACAGAGCCCGACAGAGCCCGACAGAGCCCGACAGGGCCCGACAGAGCCCGACAGAGCCCGACAGAGCCCAGTAGAGCTCGACAGATCCCGACAGAGCCCGACAGGGCCCGACAGGGCCCAGTAGAGCCCGACAGAGCCCGACAGAGCCGGACAGGGCCCGACAGGGCCCGACAGAGCCCGACAGAGCCGGACAGGGCCCGACAGACCCCAATAGAGCCCGACAGAGCCCAGTAGAGCCCGAGAGAGACCGACAGAGCCCGACAGAGCCCGACAGGGCCCGACAGGGCCCGACAGAGCCCGACAGGGCCCAGTTTAGCCCAGTAGAGCCCGACAGAGCCCGACAGAGCCCGACAGAGCCCGACAGAGCCCAGTAGAGCCCGACAGAGCCCGACAGGGCCCGACAGAGCCCGACAGAGCCCGACAGGGCCCGACAGAGCCCGACAGAGACCAGTAGAGCCCGACAGAGCCCGAAAGAGCCCGACAGAGCCCGACAGGGCCCGACAGGGCCCGACAGGGCCCAGTAGAGCCCGACAGAGCCCGACAGAGCCCGACAGAGCCCGACAGGGCCCGACAGAGCCCGACAGGGCCCGACAGAGCCCGACAGAGCCCGACAGGGCCCAGTAGAGCCCAACAGAGCCCGACAGAGCCCGACAGAGCCCAGTAGAGCCCGACAGAGCCCGACAGAGCCGGAAAGAGCCCGACAGAGCCCGACAGGGCCCGACAGATCCTGACAGAGCCCGACAGGGCCCGACAGAGCCCGACAGAGCCCAACAGAGCCCGACAGAGCCCAGTAGAGCCCGACAGAGCCCGACAGAGCCCGACAGGGCCCGACAGGGCCCGACAGGGCCCGACAGAGGCCGACAGGGCCCGACAGGGCCCGACAGGGAACAGTAGAGCCCAGTAGAGCCCGACAGGGCCCAGTAGAGCCTGACAGAGCCCGACAGGGCCCGACAGGGCCCGACAGGGCCCAGTAGAGCCCGACAGAGCCCGACAGAGCCCGACAGAGCCCGACAGGGCCCGACAGAGCCCGACAGAGCCCGACAGAAACCGACAGAGCCCGACAGGGCCCAGTAGAGCCCGACAGAGCCCGACAGAGCCCGACAGGGCCCGACAGGGAACAGTAGAGCCCAGTAGAGCCCGACAGAGCCCGACAGAGCCCGACAGAACCCGACAGAGCCCGACAGAGCCCGACAGGGCCCGACAGGGCCCGACAGAGCCCGACAGAGCCCGACAGAACCTGACAGAGCCCGACAGAGACCAGTAGAGCCCGACAGAGCCCGACAGAGCCCGACAGAACCCGACAGGGCCCGACAGGGCCCGACAGAGCCCGACAGAGCCCGACAGGGCCCGACAGGGCCCGACAGGGAACAGTAGAGCCCAGTAGAGCCCGACAGAGCCCGACAGAGCCCGAGAGGGCCCTACAGAGCCCGACAGAGCCCGACAGAGCCCGACAGGGCCCGACAGGGCCCAGTAGAGCCCGACAGAGCCCGACAGAGCCCGATAGGGCCCGACAGGGCCCGACAGGGCCCGACAGAGCCCGACAGAGCCCGACAGAGCCCGATAGGGCCCGACAGGGCCCGACAGGGCCCGACAGAGCCCGACAGGGCCCGACAGAGCCCGACAGAGCCCGACAGGGCCCAGTAGAGCCCGACAGAGCCCGACAGAGCCCGACAGAGCCCGACAAAGCTCGACAGGGCCCGACAGGGCCCAGTAGAGCCCGACAGGGCCCAGTAGAGCCCGACAGAGCCCGACAGAGCCCGACAGAGCCTGACAGGGCCCGACAGAGCCCGACAGAGCCCGACAGGGCCCGACAGAGCCCGACAGAGCCCAGTAGAGCCCGACAGAGCCCGACAGAGCCCGACAGAGCCCGACAGGGCCCGACAGGGCCCGACAGAGCCCAGTAGAGCCCGACAGAGCCCGACAGAGCCC